>NC_051178.1:78364745-78677371 GCF_013339695.2 Rhipicephalus sanguineus | reverse complement strand
TATGCCGGCAAGCTTTTCCCATTGAGCAACCTGCACGTACAAACTACACCATGCTATGCTTAGGTTTTGTTGGGAGCAAAGTTCCTTATGCTCTCACGATGTCAATTGTCACCGTTGACGTCGTAGCTCCGCGTCGCGCACGCAACGCGCATGCCGACCGCGCACAGGTGTTGCGCTACGGCGGCGCCGCTCCGAAACTCCTCTCCGAGCAAGCGAACGACGTCATGCGCAGAACCGTTCGCAGAGCGCACGCAGTGCGCACAACGACCGCGCCCATGTGTTGCACCGGCGCCGCGCCGCTCGTAACTAGAGCGCGCATACAAGCCGTGTACGGGTGCTGCATTGCTAGCAAGCCGCTCGTACTTAGACCGTGCAGCGCTAGCACATCGATAAAAGTCGCTACACTTAGCACTGAAGTATGGAGCAGCCCGAACGTAAGCGCAAACGTTGTGACTCTTATCCTACAATTCGAGAACGAGATGCGGCAGCCCGACGGGAACACCGCGAAGCTAACCCCGAGCCACGAGCACGAGAGGCAGCAGCACGCCGACAAAGGCAGCAAGACCCTGAAGCGAAAGCTCGAGCAACAGCCGCTCGGCGCCAAAGGTAGCAAGACCCCGAAGTCAAGGCAAGACGCGCTGCAGCACAACGGCTACGCCGACAAAACCCAGCGGTTCGAGCTCGCGAAGCAGAAGTGCGACGACGACGACGTGAAGGCGACCCACAACTGCGAGCCCGTGGAGCAGCAGCCACAACGAGAGCAACGCGATTCTGCCCCAGAACGGCGAGCCCGTGAGCAGCAGCCTATGGTGAACGACGCGACACTGAGGCTGCGGTAAGAGATCGAGAAGCGGCAGCACGTCGACAGCGACGCGATGCAAACCCACAAGCGCGAGCACAAGAAGCAGCAGCACGACGACAGCAACGCCACGCATACCCAGAAGTTCGAGCTAGAGAGAGCGAAGATCAACGGCGACGCCGTGAACGAGCCTACGCCGAAAGGAAGGCGCGCGAAGCCGCTGCCACGCAGCAGCCGCGGGCCCTACCGCCTACGGGCGGCACCGATGTGCGATGTCTATATACAAACAGTTTAAACACATCAACTGTCTCGTAATCATTTAATAAACATTTCATAATCGTCCAAGGAGCTTCGCTCCGTCATCAGCATTCACTTCGGGGATCGGCTGCTAATTTTTCTGTATACTCAGGCTTCTGAGTTTATTGACTAAAGTAATTTTCTTTTCAGGTACTCCATGCTACAAAGAGTGCGTTTAGCACTGCTCATACTGGTTGCAAACGTACTTCTTCTAGTCTACCAGTTCCATTACATATGGGAAGTTTGCCAGTTAAATAAGAGCACCGACAGCACACGCAATCATCATTTTATTGAGAGAAAGCAACTGGGTAAGCTTCCATGGTAGTAACTGCGCTAAAGAACTCGCACGTTGACTTGATCTCAAATAAACGTCACGAACAAGCGCCATTCTCACTGTTGGCGATCTTGACTGTATATATGCTGTAAGAAAAAACGACCTGAAAACCTATAGTAGATTGGAAACGCAATGTCGAAATAAAAATAGAGTTTTCGAGTACAAATATTCAAGTTTTTCTGAAATCTGAAAAGCCAAGTCTTTGCTATGTGCATTTCCCTTCTAAATGCAAATTTTTCTTTGCTCTCACAGACTGGCCACAAAGAAGAGACCTCATGGAAGGTGAACGCGCCGAACAAGTGAGAGCAGTGTCAACGAAACCTGCGATTATTTCAGCAGATGAAAATGATTTCTTTCTCGAAGGACCTCTCCCAGTGGCATTTAAAAATGCGCTTGAAAAGTATCCCATCGTACCAACAACTGACGTCACGATAGTGCTCATTGTCGCCTACTATCGGTCCGGGTCAAGTTTCTTTGGCGAGTTAATGTCTTCTACACCAAGGACGTTCTTCCACTATGAGCCTCTTATGCTGTTCTCTGTTGCCCGCGGTATTCGACCGGGAAGGCAGCACCACGCTTTTCAGCTGTTGGACGCCCTCGTCAAGTGCCGTTTCGAGCCGCTCTACACTGCATGGATGGAGAACACCCGTTACTACAAGCAGAATCATTTCCTGGCTGACATCTGCGAAGGTGGAGAGTCGTGCTTTTCTCCAGGTTACCTTTCTGGTCTCTGTTCAAGAGCACAAGCGCAAGTGTTCAAGTTCACGAGACTTCGTGTTACTCAGGTCAGATGTTGCTCAACTCTGTCCCATTCAGTTACATTCACGCATCTGTACTCCCTTCTTGTGCATGTAACGTTAATCTTTGCAGTGTTTCAGTCGTTTGCTTTCTCTTTCATAATATACGTAAACCTACTCGCTGAATCTGCTGCAGTACTTCTGGCAAGAATCATAGACATGTTCATCAAGGTTATTTTTTTATAATCTGTGACGCACGTTTTTTTTTAACTGAATAAAATTACATTGTTTGAGTAAAACGTATGTACAGCCGCGGTTACGTCTGTGTAGAATGCGCGAGCAGCCGGTTTTTGCTCTGCGGGGCGACAGCTTGAGGCAGTTTCCGGCTCTGACGTGGTCAGCCTGACTACTATTCGCCCCGAGATCGGGCTACAGGTGGCAGCAGTGTCGCCGCGCTAGTGTGGATAGGCGGCCGGCGGCGTGTATACAAATGTACACGGCGCTTCGTTGTGAGCTGCTTGAACTGATTGTCGGTGAATTAAACGCGTTGACTGGAGCCCTCTGATAATATGTACGTTCTCCATTGCTGAATGGATGCACGAAGCCCACCGAACGTTGCTATTGCTTGTGACAGAAGCGCAGCGTGCCAATGAACGGAATGCTCTTCGGCGATAGTCTGCGGTGTTGCACTTGAGATTTTTTGCTGTTTTAATTGAACGTATTTAGCTGGTGTACCGCCTACTACGCAGTGCTGTTGCGCGACTGAACTAATTACTGATTTACTTGCTTATCCGGCTACCGAACAGCGCTTCTTCCATAGCTTGTGTCCCGCCTACTACGCAGTTCTGTTGTGCGACTGAACTAAATACGCATTTATTTCTTTCTTACCTGGCAACCGAATAGCATTCTGTGCACTGTGTGCACGAATACGCACGAAGGTTTTTTGGGTTTTTCTTATTCAGCTCTCCGTGATATGTAGGACAGTTGATAAGAAATTTAGTCAGAAAAGCTACGTGGCTGACAGCGCTTTAGCGCTATGAAGCTCTTTCACATGTAAGCGCTTGATTTTATTCCAGTAACGGTGTAGAAAGGGAAACAGTTCAGCACAGAGCTTTCTTCAATTCATTATCTGCATGACCGTGATGCAACAAAGGAGTGGTTAATTTACGGGTCAAAAGTGAGTTGTTTCTTTTTTTCTTAAGCCAATGATGCTCACTGCTTTCATCAATCTATAGCAAGGCCGCACAAAAGCTCAAGATAACGTAAAAACAACAGAGATAAGGTTTTGCGTGAAATTCTCTCCTTTCTTTAAATCTTCTCCCACCTTCCCCAGGTACGTTGCGCCATGCTCCCTTGTGAGTTTAAGAATTAGGCATTTTTTTCCCATTCAATCACTACCCGTCCATGCTAATCGCAACTACATAACTTAAATTTTCTTGCTTGATTTTAGCAATTGATAGGTTGCGTAATATTTGCCGTTCTTCTAGATTAGTGGGGCGAAGCACTTGTCGCGAGAAATTTCAGAGAATTTTCTCTGTTAGCGTTTTATGCATATTAAAAACGATAGTCTTTCATGGGATACCTGAACGCAGAAATTTTTTTCTGTCTGTCTATCTGTCTGTCACACGATTCAGCCACCCGGCCAAAGTTTAAGCACTTACTGAACGCCCAGCCATCCGGTAGCTGCGTTCATACTTGTGAACATTTCGATCAAAAAGTAAATATCACGCATATCTGAGGCGCACCATCAATACGGAACTATTAGGTGGCGTGTTCTTTTACTAGAAAATACATAGATACGTAATTCTAAGGCCCTAGTGTTTCGTAGGCTGCGCTGAAAATGCGACGCTATGCACGAAAAAGCCCTCTTCATAGCCAGCCAGATACAGCCGATTCAACATAGAGGAGGCGCTGTCTGAGGCAAGGGAAAACATAAATGGTCGCTTGATGAAATAATGGAGTAAAACAAAATCTGTTCGAACCAACCTGCATTGGATTTATTATGCCAGGACGGAAATGGTAGGAGAATAGCATCACGGGGGCCCGCCAGGACGGAAATGGTAGGAGAATAGCATCACGGGGGCCCGCGGATGAGACCAGGACTCATGTACTAGGCGGGCAGAAGACTATCGTCTTTCGAAGACATTTGTAGCGAAGTACGCAGATACGCGGCCATTTTTTTTCTGAACATCTCATTAAATTGTATTTTGCATACGTGTTGATTATCTCCATTTTTTTTTCACCGAGCCCTGAGAGACAGTACTACGTTTAAGTAAATAATAAAATTAACAAAATGCTCCGGGTCGCGTCATCTTTTACAGGTGCAATCGTGGATTCAGAAAAACCCAGAAATGGCGTCCTCCGTACGCGTGGTCCACCTGGTGCGAGACCCCCGCGCCATGTACGCTTCTAGAAGGCGTCTTGATTGGTGCAAGAATGACGCACACTGTGGAAGTGCAGCCGCCCTTTGCGGCGAAATGAGATCTGACTTGGATGCATTCGGAGAACTGGGCCGCCACCTGCTGAGCAACAGAACATACCAGATTCGTTTTGAAGACCTCGCAGCTGACCCACTGAATGAGACGAGGCGCTTGTTCATGAGACTAGGTCTAGAATTTGTGCCGTCAGTATCCGCATACGTAGGAAATCACACGGCGGCGACCGGCGCGAAAACAAAGGACTCGTATTCGACGTGGAGAAACACGAAAGCAGTGGCAGACAGGTGGAGATACAGGTTGCCACGAGGAACGATACGCGCGATTCAAACCACGTGCAGTGATGTTCTTCTGAGGCTGGGCTACAAGCTGGTGCGAAAAGTACAAAAGAAGCACAGAAAATCTGCTTGCAGTATGAGAAAGATTGCGTATTCCGCCACCTTACTCTTCCTCGACACGTAAAGCTCACAATAACACTGAGCCAAATTTCCTGCTCCAGTAGCTCACACTACTCATGTGCGAATCACCGTTTATCTATCTCTTACATACAATGAACCCATAATACTAGTGTACAAACATCACAGACTTCACCGCACGACACCGAGCAGCCTCTCGACTTCAGCTGTACTTTATTCGACATAAAGGTCACATATACAGTTAATTGCGCCCAAGCAGGTGTGCGCAATCAAATACCGCCGCCTATATTTGCCACCCCCTCCCACGTGGTCCTTGCTTGCATAGATAACCCTTTTTTTACAACTCAATGGATGCAGTGAAGTGGTGGCAAGAATGCACGGTGGTAAATTGTGAGACATTTGTCAGCGACTTAGCACGTGTGTGTGCGCAGTCAGTTGTATATGTCTGTCCTTTACGTCCATCAATGCTCAATTGATGTCTAGCGGTTGTCCTCTGATGTTCTGCGTAATATGCGGTGTATGAATTGATCAAGACTGTACCAACTAGCCCAGCTAAATGCATTAACAAATTACAGACAATCTCAATGAAAGCGATATAGGGTAAGCCCGAAATGCCTATTCGAATAACGAAATCAATCCAACCTAACGTTATCTCTCATGTTTGTTGAGGGTCTAACGCTTCGTGGTCAAAAATTAGAGGACGCTTAAGCTTCGCATTTTAGAGTCCAGTGAGATCGCATTCTCAGAGCCCAGGCGCATTGCCGTTTCTTTCAGCTGTGCGCGTGACGTGGTTGCCAAGTACCCGCTACGTTCTAAAAAGACAGGATGTGCAAACACGGACAAAAGAAAGAAGTCACGACACCACAAACGCCGACTAACAACTGAAGAGATGCACAACGGCCGAAAAGAAAGAAGGCTCGAGACCTTATCTGCGCATGCCCATGCCGTAGGCAAACATGTCGATCCGGCACGCGTGCGGGTCTACTGAAAGATAACTGTTAAGGCATTTAATCTACGGTTGGTTCACGCATGGGCTACCACTATTCTCGATATGACATGCCTCAATCACCAGGCGCGCTTCTTCATTCCTGTGCCGGCACAATACTTAGCATGCATCGAATTTTGGCCTGCACTTGCACTCTCGATAATGTAAAGATAGATTAGAAGGTGAGCCTCTGGTTAGCGATCTTTTATGTTCCAGTAATCACTCGTTAAAGCAGCGGCCAGTGTGACCTACGTAGAAGCGGCAGCAGCTGAAAGGGACCTTATAACCACACTTGAACGGCAATCAGTGAATTTGTTGGTGTGTTTTACGAAGCAAATATAGGTCCGCTTTTTGTCTTTTACTCGCATTCTTCCTCTGCACAGCGGCACAAATCTTACCTAGCTTATGGGCAGGCGTGAAGACATGGCTAACGCCGTATCTGTTTCCTACTCCCTTTAGCCTGTGTGATACGCAATAAATGTACACGTTTCTTCTTATCGCTTTCTGCAACCATGCTCGGACTTAATATAGTGGACTTCTTCAAACGTTCAGCGACAGTGGCCACTGCATCACGAGGATAACCTACACGTATAAGACGCGTAACTTGTGCGTTAAAGACGCGTAAGCTGTGGGATATGGAAACATACTAAAAGCTGGTTGCTGAATTTGAAATATTTTTTTTTCTCTTTCGCCTGGGTAGTGAGCAGTGCCTTCGTCTTCAGCATGTTTATTTGTAGCCCTACTTAATTATCTTTTATGTTTAAGTCTTCAATCAGTTTTTGTATTTCGTTGCCATTTCTGCTAAACAGTGCAGTATCATATCGAAACCATAGGTTCATAACGTATTTTCTGTCACCCTTTGCACCTATTTGATCCAAGACCAGTCTTTCCAATATTTGTAAGCACGTAGGGCATAACAATGGCGATATTGTACCTCCCTGTCTGACCCTTTACTGATGACAATCATATCTATTTATGGGGTGGAGGGGGGTCGGGGGTCGCAAGATAGCTGTCGACCCTTTGTTGATATCGAGTAAGCCATTTGCATACAGAGTGTTTCAGTTAACTTGAGCCATGTATGCTTCCCAGTTTCCCTTACTCTAAAGAAATTCTGGAAAGAAATTGAAGAGGCAGCTATTTTAGCCTATATTAAATATTATGACGTTGCTGAAAAAAACGATGCAACTGCTCTGTTGAATAATTTTTTCGTTAAAGTTACCATTTTAGGAATTATTAAGCGATCTTTTTTAACTGCACAGCTTGAAGGAAGCACGAGCTGCTTTCTTCAATTAGACAGACTCTTGGTTTGCGCTTTCCCGCTCCTCAGATCTTCATTGCTCAATGTGAAAAGCTTTTGAAGCAGGTAAAGTTTGCACCAGAACAGAAGGTTAAAAAAAAGAAACATTGCTGTCATTCCCTATGCCCACAAGCTTTCCCATAGTCTAAGAAAAGTTGGTGCCTGCTACGGCAAACAGGTGGTGTTCAGTGCGCCTAACAAACTTGGAAAGATTTCAGCGGCTGCTCATAAGAAACTTGATATGAGACTTAAGTTAGAGAAAACGGGCTTGAGCACGAAACACAGAAGTCAGTTTGTGCCATACGCTCCCGGTGTTCTTATCAAATCCCTGTGACCTGCAGGCTCGTATACATTGCTCAGACAGTACGCCGCCTAAATACCCGCCTTAGAGAACATCAGAATATAATTTGAATGCTAATTGGGGTTCGCACTTAGGTGCCCACTGCACGAACTGTAAGTACACGTCCACTCTTCGAAAGACGACAGTTATGCATAGGCACAGGGATGACACGACACGCAAAATTATGGCAGCCCTCTTCATTAAGAGTGCTGGTGAAAGTTGCGTCAGCTCTCCTTCAGTGGCGTAATCGCGAAGCGGTATCAGTTTTTTGTACGAGGGGCAGACAAAGTTTTGTGGTTGATTGGGATTTTGAAGGTTTTTGAAGATATGTTGTCATTCCTAGGATAAGTATGTTTAGACATTTCTTTTTTAGCTTTTCTTGCCTTTTTGCAAGTTGGCAAGTTTTCTGCGAGGCGTGTGACCGCGCAGTTCGCTTGAATTTACTTCTATTTATATTTCTTTTTATGTTTCTTCAAAGAAACCTTTCAGTTGCGACTAAGCGCTCGTTGTGTGTCCTCTTTCGTCCGAGTTGTTTGCACTGCTTTAACAATGTCGCAGCTGCTGTTCTATTGCGACAGTAATTATATAGACAGTGTCGGCTGGTTTTTGCCGCCGCCGTCATGCACCGTATATGTATAAATATGTATATATACATATAAGTCCCAAAGAAAAATAATTCAGAAAAATGCTTCCGAAGCGCGGAATCGAACCAGCGACCTATCCGTACGCAACGCGTGGCGCTAACCACTACGCCACAAAATGCAGATCCTACAGGTAGAGAACGGCGAGCGTTATATGCACACCCTTTACCACTGGCAGGACTCAGAGACGGCAAGCGCTTGTAAGCGTTTTTCCCTTACCAGCGAGATGGCGCGAGGAGCGCAACGGGTTCACTTAAAAGTCGTCGGCCAGCTCGCTCGCTTCTTCCGCTGTCTGCTCGCGCGGTAGTTGCTGCCGGAGGGTAGACGTCCGTCACGGGCCGCTTTTCTTGCTATCGCACTCATTGCTTCGCCCTTGCGGGGAAACTGTGACTTTTATTGAAAACACACGCAAACACACACACAAGCGCACACACACACACACACACACACGCACGCACACACACATACACACACAAGTAAAAAAAGTTTCCAAATTCTTCTGGGATGTTTCCATTCGCACAAGATGAAAACACGGAACGTCTTTAAACAGCAGAACAAAACTGCGCAGGGGCACATGCGACAAGCAGAAACAAATGTTGCCATTAAAAAGACAAGAAACCAACCAAATAACAATAGAATATGGCTTAGAGGTTAAACTTGAACGCTGCAGACCTCGAAGACGCGGTTCGAACCCCACCGCGCAGCTCGCATTTCGAGGGAAGGCGAAATGCTAGAGGCCCATGTAGTGTGCCATTTGATTGCACGTTCAGGGATGCCAGTCGTCGAAATTTCCCGAAGCCCTTTACTATCGTGTCTCTCATAGCCTGAGTCGCTTTGGGGCGTTAAAGCCCGCAAGTCAACCAACTACTAAACTCAATTTAGCAAAGTAACATTAGGTTAACTTGGCTTTTCAAGGCTCGTTTTTCTTTGTTACACACAATAATAATCAGAACGAACAGACAATAATGCCAGGAAAGCATAGGGAATGTTATTTGTTGTAATTAACCTACAAATGTGAAGAAAGCAAAGTGGGTGAAAAGAAACTTGCCGCAGGCAGGGACCAAACCTGCGATCTTTGAATAACGCTTCTGATGCTCTACCACTGAGCTACGGCGGCGGTGATCGTACCGTCGAGTTTATGAGGTATATATGTATATATTTAAACCTAGGAGTGCTAGTAAGCGGCGATCGCCGCCATGTTCAGTAGGCTTGAGAGCTGGGCTAGTTGGTGAGATATCATTTTAACGTATGGTGTAATAGCGCAAATTCGACGGGGACAAAGAGGACAAGAAGCAAAAAACACGACACTCGCTACACTCGCAACTAATTTTATTTCAGAAGCAGCACTTCATATATAACCCAAATCCCTAGCGACACAGAAATGAACTACGAACACTGAATCATTGCCAAAAAAAAAACCTTTTTGCGCACACTCAAGCGATAGTACACAGCAGTTATGCTTAGACGCTTTAGGATGACATAACAAATGACAGCGCTGGGTAACATCAATATAAAATACATTGGCGGGAATTCACACGTGCTTGAAACAGATTTGAAAACAACATGAAGCAAAGTATGACACATGCAAACACTAACTTCAATTAAAGTCCTTCGAGGAAGCTGGCTTCTCGGTTACTTAACGAAACTGATGATTGACTAATGCAGCCATCTTTCTTTTGTTAATGTGAAAGGCTTCGTCAATTTCTCTGGTTAGTTGGTTCCCATGACGGAAGACTACGGTTGTGTCACTGAACAGTGTGCCACTGTTCAGTGACAGTGTGCCAATAAATGGATAATAATGACAATAAATGACAATATTAATGACAATAAATGAATAAACTTGCTTAAGTTATGTGCACCCGCGTATACTTCATGTAGAGTAGATAGAGTTCTTCCCTGAAGAGGCAGGCTAATTTCGGAACATTGCAGCCAAACAAGTAAGAAGAACGTTAAATGTTGCAGACGTTTTATTTATTTATTTTTTTGCAAAGCCGCGGACCACAATTATCAGTAGAGATGCCATAATACCGGCACAGCTTCAAGTAGGGTGAAATCTGCTTGAAGATGGACAGTTCAGCTTCACTCTAGTGTGGCTCACTTTTTTTTGTCAAGTTTACATGATAACATGAGCTGAGCATTAGCATTCGAAACTGGTGCGTAGCGTCATCATAGATAACAAGCAGGGTGAAATACGTGCTAGCCACGTGGGCACTTGTGGGCGTTGCCACGTGCTAGCCCTATGCCTATAGCTCGTGGGCATTGCGAATTAGTTGCTTCCATTGGTTTTATCCTCAGGCAGATGGCTGAAGGTCCCAGGACGCTGTCCGCGCTCAACGCACACAGTACTGAGGGCTTCTCTCCGAAGCTGTCTTCTCAGAATAAACATGTTTGCTTTATCTCTATTTAGGGCCTCCTCATTATTTCCTTCCTCTCAGCACGCCACCATTGTACCACGCTCTCAATGCCACTACGGCTGCGATGAACACAATTGTGTTTATTGTTGCAATAGCTTTACGGTCACAATAAAGTGCATACATCCCGCTAATCAGAACGCTTTTCTTATCTAATACTTACGTCCATGCATTGCAACATTTGGAAGCTACAGTGCTCTTCTTTCATCCTTAATTTGTCATCCGTTGCAACGTTCACAAGACACGCCTGCATGCAAAAGTTTATATAGTTACATGATCTGGAATTTGGTTTAGGTGATTGTTGATGAATCTGGAAGAAAAAGCAGGATACTACAAACACTTTCACAGCAGATCAAAAAGATTGTTTAATTTAGCTCTGCTTGTTTATTTACGTGCAGGAAGCTTACGTATTCACACAAAGAAAAAATCAGTGCCTGTTACTATTTTTGAGCCCCGATTTGCCGCTTATATAGCTCTTTTTAAAGAAGCATGCAAACACTTTTTTGAGAGTCACGCCTTCCGCGACTTTACGAATAGAGCTTAATGATAGCCAAAAGAGTGTTAACTTGTATATTTAAATCAGTTTTGTGTGCACCATGTCAAGGCTCAACAAAAAGAGTAAAATTACTCACCTTTTTCTTAGGTTGTTGGCTTAGTGGCATCCGTGTGCTGAGGGCGTTCGAAGCTGAGTGATGCTGGAACAGGCGTCCAGTGAAGGTAAAGTCGAATCCCTATGAAAGCTGTCTAAATTTTCACTCGTCGTCGCGATGACATTTATTGTCTTAATTTATGTTATTCTGCCAGAAAGAAGACGTAAGCACATGAGCAGTTTCCCTGATACCCCTTTCGCTGGCGCCCAATTCATGCTCAATCGCCCGTAGTGGGTTGAGCCATAACTCCAGGACCAAATCAACCAACCGAACAAATGAAAGAATGACAATCAGTCATAAAGGTAGAAATATTGTAGAAACAAATCCACTTTTTAAAAGTTGCTATGGAGAAGTTAACAGGAATAAGATGGTGAAGTGGCAGGCCGGTGTTTCAGAGGTGTAGCTGTCTTTGTCAAAGGCACATAGTTACCGTTGTTGTGTTAGTTTTAAGCGCGTCATTAATGGACGTCACCCCACGTGGCGTCGCTGTCGGTGTCTGCTACCTGCAAAAGAAGGAAAGAGGAAAGCTGATGGACACGACTTATTAATCGTTATTAGGGCAAGAATGTTCTAAAGACATTACATCAGAAGAAATAACTACCAAAAGGTGCTCGTGTTGATAGTTTAGTGGTAGTGAACGCGAATATAGGAAAGCAAGAGAGCTTCCCCGGTTGCCCGCAACCAAAGTTGGACCGCCACCCCCCACCCTCTGCCCTGCCATTTCCCTAGTCTCCTTTCCTCCTTTTCATTAAGTGTCGTTTGTTTTCTCTCATTTCTCACCATTTTTCTTTCTCCTGCGGCGTTTCTTAACTCTGAAGCGATTCACCTTTTTGTGTCATTCTTATTTTCTTTAAATATTAGCAATCGTTGCAAAATGGCCCGTCGATTTGTTTTTCAGTTTGTTCTTTCGCGAATAACAGGCACCAACTGCGTCACCACGTAACGTGATGTCAGAGACCAAACCTTTTTTAGATGTGAAGCATCTCATGGCGGAGTACAATCCGGAGGTGGGGTGGTGTGCGGCCTGACCACCCTTACTGCGCATGCGCAAGCCCTCTCCACTTCCCTCTCCATTCCTCCTCTCCCATTCCCCTCTCCACATCACCTCTTCCCCTTCCCTCTCCTCCTCTCCACTACCATCCCCCTCCCCTCCCTTTCCCCATCTCCCCCCCTTTTCCCCTCTCCCCTCCCTATATCCACATCACCTCTCCCCTTCCCTTCACCCTCTCCCTACCCCTTCCCCTCCCCCTCTCCTTTCCCCCTTCTCCTCCCCCTCTCCTTTCCCCCTCACCAGTCCACCCTAGAACGCGGGCTCTACATGCCGAAACAGTGCTTCGCATCGCCTCATGGTCCCCTTTAGCGGGAGATGGTGTAATTTTTTAATGACAGGCCGAGGATGACAAGGCGCCTTTTACAAAAATAAATCCACGTATCCATAAATCGCTCAAGCTGACTGAGGCTACTTACACGACTCCTACGTAGCATTGTGTTTCCATCCGTGGGCTTCCACCTTTAGTTCGGACTTACTAAAATGTAGAAGTTGCGAAGGTAGATCATAAAGCGAGAAAAATAACCTTTCCTCATATGTTATACTCTTGCATGGTCACACATAGGCCTGAGTGAAGCTGGAGGATTTTCTAGAAAGAAAATATTTTATATTGTACCTCCAGAATGCGCGTTTTCCTTGTTTAATTGCGTGTTAAGCTTTTTTTTTTTCTTTGGATGCCCCTTACAAGAATGGCCTGATAAATTGATCATAGGGCAGCGCTTCGCCTGCGCGCGCTTGTGTCAACCGAGGTCAGAAGAAAAAGAAGCGCCAGCCGAGATCCTTATGTGTTGACGTTTCCATCAACGATCCTGAGGTTCACCCGAGAACTGCCTCCCGGAACTCGCCCTCGTCGCCCCTTTACCGCCTTTCTCCCTGGACGCCGCATTTTCGCCGATTGTGCCTTCTCCGTTTAGCGCCGTGACTTCACCCGGAAAGCAGTCACTCCAGATGGTCCACGTATCCTCTCAAAAAGTCATGAAAAGTACCCGCATCCGATCCACGTGCCATGACACCTACAGGAAACGAGGGCTTCGCTGGTTCATTGCTGCTGCTGCAGCCTCTACGTGCCTCGCAGTCGGCATGACGCTGTTTCACTCAACACCCATGAAGCGTTCCGGTAAGGCTGGAGGAGATCTTTGTCATACTGTAAGATTATACATGCCCTACGATCCTGGGTGCTATAACGAAGCCAGCCCCTTGTAGCAGCCTGTCAATTTAGGGAATTTGCCGCGGGGAAATTTAGGGAATTTGCCGAGAACTAACGTTGCTTTCAATGGCGGCAACTATTGCCATTGGTGTTTATTTAAACGCCAACCACGCGGATGGGAACGCTGACTAGTGGCCTATAGAGATAAGCATAATATGTGGGACCTAATGCATGAAAGTAATTATGCTGTACTAATAAAGGAGTATTGCACGTACTGTATAACACCGTGAGTATATAGCAAAGCCGACAGGGAAAATTAAAAAAAAACGCCTCAAAAGTGAGTCAATGAATGTCGTAGAAACCAATCGGAATGTTATACGAAGTAAGTCTAGCAGCTAATTCTTTTCGACTCCCATCTCGCGTAACTCTACAAAACGCTGGTGTAAGCGAATGGGACTGGTCAAGAGGGCGAAGTGGTTGAGACGACAGACTGGCTGTCTGTCGTCTCAACGCGGAGTAAGCGGTGAGGGCACAGCACGTGCACGGGTATATGAGCCTTCTACTGACGTCTGTCGAGATAGCAAGCGGGTGTGTCCCTGCTCTTATCACGTAACTTCGACAAGTGGGTGAAGCGAGGGTGGAGGGGATGGCGTCACTCGGATTGTTTCATCTCCGCGGCAGCCGAGTTCGTCTCCAGCGCCCCCTCTCTTTAGCTCGAGCGTAGAACATATGATGCGTGGAGCGATTTTACCGATTTGGACTTGATACAGGCCCGCTGAGAATGTCCATTAGTTTGCTATCGCAATAAAATTTAAAAAAAACGTGTGAACTTATCGAATCATCGTAGCATGCATGAGTATATCGCACTGTGAAGCAGTCTACGGGTTTAAAAGTTCGGTTATGCACTTCAGAGAGCAGTAGTGGCGGCTAGCCAGGACAATGAGATGGTAGATATTCCGATTAGCTTTACGGCATATAATTTGTACTAGGATTGTACCATGCGGCAATGACAGTTATTTTGCGCTTGAGTTGAAAGGTTTTAGTGTGTGTGCAGATACGACGATTTGCTTTATCGTAGTACACTTTACCAGAACGAATACCATAACTTCAGAAAATTTACGCCTATGATGTTAATAAATAAACAGAATTCCCTCACGGGAAATGTTTCGATTTTAGTGGTCATCTTGTTTTAGATCTGTACACGGAAGGGAACACTGTAGCAGCACAGAGAAAGACAAGGGCTGGAGGAGGCACAATTATTCCCTCCTCTTACTGTTTCACTCTGCCTCTTCTTCAGTCTTTGTCACCGCCAGCGTCAGTGCAGGCGGCATCCATTAACACTGTCTCAAAGTCCCATCAGACGCTCCACATTTTTAGGAGAAAATCCCCTTTATTTTTCGGAGAACGAATAGCATCACCTGCACTTCAACGATTTACTCTCTACCCGGCTGGCATGACTTGATAAGCGTGACAAAATGAAAGCGGTGTAGTTGGGCTGTGCTCTCAGAGGTAAAGCGAGGAATGAGGGTTTCGACTGCGTCTGCAATAGCTTCGCTTTCCAATTCTTATTGTGCGCTAACTGAGAATGATCATTTGCAGCAAGGCGTTAAAAAACGCATCTCGAGCAACATAATCAATCAATCAATCAATCAATCAATCATTTATTTAACGTGCCCAGGAACAACCGTAAGGTCTTTGTGCAGGCGCACGAAAAAAAAACAATAAAAATAAACTATACAATACAGACAGTCTTCAGAAATAAAAAGAGCAAATACACGTAGACAAAGAGAAATGAACACAAAAGGGGAGGAGTAAAATAAGACAACACGAGAAATATTGAAGGGGAATGAAAAATTAGATTGCATATATACAACTATGCGGAAAGACGGAGAAGGGAAGACTTTGTACATTGTGCCATACTATGTCAAAACAGTACAAAGCTCGGATAAAAACAATGATTGTGGACTATGAAAAAAGTCAAGATCAAGAAAATTAACATTATAGAGACTTTGTATTCTGTGAACGGTAGAGTGTTGGAAGAAGCAGGCGGGTACATGAAAGGGTCTGTTCTCTCTGGTTAACTTACGCGGAATTCGAAAATTAACACAATTGAGAAGTACAGGGCAGGATATGATACCGTGGACTAGCTTGTAAAGAAACAAGAGGTCAGAACGATTTCGTCGGCAGTGAAGTGATGGCAATGATAATAATTCAGCAGTATTTGAACGAGATTTTTTAGCAAAGCGATGGTTATATATGCTAAGGAATTTTTTCTGGACTCGTTCAATGGTGTTACCGCTGGATTGAGCAATGCCATTCCATATCACGGACGCATACTCCAGTTGAGGAAGACATAGCGCGGTGTACAATTTTCGGAAGGGCATAGGAGAACGGAATTCTCTAGACAGTCTGCAAACACAGCCTAGCGTGCGAAGACCCCGCAAAGCAACACGCTTAGCGTGAGCAGAAAAGTTTAACGTGCTATCAACAACAACACCAAGATCACTGATCTCATAAACCTTGCATAACGACACAGAATTGACAGAGTATTGAAATGACACGCTAGATGTTTTGCGAGTGATAGACATGAATTTTGTCTTCGAGGCATTCAGAGAAAGGTTATTAGCGTTGCACCATTCGGAAAAAGAGCGCAAATCTGACTGCAGCAAGCGACAGTCGTTAACTGAATGAATTTCCTTAAAAATCTTGATGTCATCGGCATACAAGAGGAAAGAAGAATTACGAATGGCGAAAGAAACATAATTAACGTAAATTAAAAATAGGAGTGGGCCTAATACTGACCCTTGAGGGACCCCACTAGTCACTTTATACAAAGAAGACGTTTGGCCATTTACCGCTACATAACAATATCTATTGAGCAGATAGCTCTGCAGGAGATTCACAACCGACAAGTCAACATCAAATTGCGCAACTTTAACCATAATCAGTGTGTGGCTGACTACGTCAAAAGCCTTGCTCAGGTCACAGTAGAGTACGTCAACCTGTCCTCTCTGAGAAATAGGTGTGGAGATCTGCGTCATGAAACTAGCAAGATTTGTGGTAGTTGAGCGGCCAGCGAGAAAACCATGTTGATTAGGAATCAATGAGCTTTTAACACTAAAATACAATATTTTGTGAAGAGCCAGCTCGAAGATCTTTGATGTGGCACATAGTAGAAAAATCGGCCGATAATTAGAAACATCTGTTTTAGAGCCCGACTTAAATACTGGGAAAACACGAGCAGTTTTCCACATGCTAGGAAATGTGGAAGTGTCCAGGCAGTTATTAAATATCGTAGTCAGTACTGGGACAAATATACTACTATAAGCTTTTAGTATGGCGGAGGGGATGCCATCTGGGCCACATGATAAGGATGGTTTTAAGCACTTAATGCATTCGCAGATAAGATTTTCATCCAGCGACAAAGCACTGGGTGAGCGAACTGCCTTAGGCTGTCTGATATCAGTGCTAGAGTCTGAGGCCTTATAAACGGATGAGAAATGCGTGGCAATACAGTCAGCGACGGCATGCACTTATGCCCCATTTGAGTTCAGTAGTCTGAAGGACTTCTCCGCTTTTGCTAGACCGTTTACGTACACACTTCCAAAACTCAGCCGGCCTGTCAGAGGCGATTTTTTCTAAGAATTCAATATACGAACTATGATCCTGTTTATATAGGCGTTTAGAGAGAGTTCGAGAGAAGTTGAACTCTTCCTTCCACTCGCTGGATGGAGAACATTTAGATTTCCTGTGTGCGTGATCTTTGTGCTTCACTGCACTGATAAGTTCAGATGAGAACCAGTGGGGATATTTACGTTGTTTAGGTGTATATTGGGGAATAACATTACGCATGCTGCTCAGTACAAGCTCCGTAAACCGATCAACCTGGTCATCAACATTTGGTTTGTCAGTAACCTGTGACCACTCAACGGTGGACAAGTGATGATAGAGGCCCGTGTAATCACCTCGCTTGAAGGCAAATCTTGGAGATTTGTCTACGTAACTGCTGAAACTCGTTGTTTCGGCTGATGCGGATAATCTTACGTTAAGTGGTGGGTGGAATTTGTCAGGGCGTAGAAGAGAGATGTCGGAGCGGGAAACTTCAAGGGGTTGATCGTTTGACACACACAGGTCTAAGACGTTGCCACTGGAATTGACGACTGAGTTATGTTGCAGTAGGGAATTAAACGCCAGAAAGTCCAAGAGCAGGCTGCACTTTTTCTCCAAGAAGTGATTGTAATGAAAAAAGGTAAGCGTGCTCCCGTCAATTCCAGGTGCATTGAAATCCCCAAGAACAATAATTCTGTGCCCACTATGCGCAGATACCACAAGTTCAATGGAAGACATGACATCATGAAACGAGGCAGGGGACATGCTGGGCGGTAAATAGAAACATCCAATCAACAATTTTTCACTGCGCTCAAGGTTGGTTTCTAGCCAAATGGATTCTTCGATAGTTTGTAGGTCTTTCCGTCTAACAGATTTCAGTGCACGCCACCGCCTTTCTGTTTGGTTTCACTGAAATCTCGGTCACTGCGGAAGGTGGTGTAGGTCGGGGGAAAAAGTCAGATGAGGGAATTTCAGTGCCTAGCCATGTTTCAGAAATAGCAATAATAGGAAAAGAAGACGAAAGAACATTAGTGAAAAATTCGCGTGTCTTGGTACGTAGACCACGAGCATATTGGTAGAATATGTCTACGTTACACGGCACTTTCGATTCCAGTCACTAGCTCAGAGGGATGAAGCATGTCATCGCGCAGCTCCCCACGAAATGGCCTGAAGAGGTATCCGTGGGGCCACATCGAAGGGCCATTCAGGCGTTGTAGTGTTTCCTTGTCGACTTCGATGTAGAACGAAGAATAGGACTGAAATTTGGTTTGAAGTCGCCGGCAGGAGATGGGAGACAGATCCAATGAAGCAATATGTTTTTTGATGTCAGCAGCAGTGGTATCCGGGCTCAGCTTCGTAACAAAAATGGCCTTTGGCCGTTGTGGCCGTTGTGGCCGCTGAGCTACAGATATATTCGATGTTGTCATAGCTCCAAATGAGGCGGGTTTCTTCTTTCTATCACCCTCAGTTACCGCTGCAGAAGAGGCTGTCGCAGGCATCACACTGCCACGATCGGACGTGACTATGTCAGCTGGTGGCGAATTCGAAGATGAAAGAGTTTTGGAGAGAGGTTGTTCAGAGCAGGCAGGTTGCTCGGAAGTCACTAATCGGTCAACGATCACATGCGCTGGGGGGATCACAAGTGCCTTCACTGCCACTCCGGCCGTGCGGCGCGTCAGCTCCTCACACAGGAAGCGGACCTCTGCACGAAGGGAGGCGACCACACGGGCTTGTTGTTCAACACCGCGGGAATGATCCTTACGGAGGCGCTCGTTTTCTTCGCGTAGTTGGGATACCTCGTCGCTGAGGAACGAGATTCCCTCCAACGCGTCGAGGAGAAGGTGGCGCAGCCCGGCGAGATCGCCACCCGGAGGGGTGCACGTGGAGAGCGAACCGGTTTGAGAGCTGCAATGCTCATCACTGCACGCCGCCGAGTTGTCTTCGTTAGGCTTACCAGCAGCACGGCTCAGATCACATAAATTGCAGCAAAATGAGCGCGATCCAGACCTCAGAAGTTGCAGCTCTTCATCAGGCCAGGTTACACACTTCGCATGAACACGTTTAGAGCAAATTTCACAGCGGAGAAACTGCTGCTTACCCAAAAATGGACAGGAGCATAACAAGCATGCATCCCGACTGGGAGCGTATAATAATAATAATAATAATAATAATAATAATAATAATAATAATAATATTATTATTATTATTATATATTATTATTATTATTATTATTATTATTATTACCTTAGCAAAGCTTTTGACGTTGTCAGCCATTCGCTGCGTGTGGATAAACTTGCACACTTTGATGTTGATTCTTCAATTGTAAATCTCCTCCATCATGTTATGTTGCCGTTAATGGCCAAACGTCCTCTTTGTACAAAGCTACTAGTGGGGTTCCTCAAGGGTCGGTACTGGGCCCACTCCTCTTTTTAATTTGTGTTAATGATGTTTCTTCTGTCATTCGGAATTCTTCTTTCCTTTTGTATGCCGATGACTTAAACATATTTAAGGAAATTCACTCAGTTATCGATTGTCGCTTGCTGCAATCTGATTTGTGTTCTTTTTCTGAATGGTGCAGGAGCAATAACCTCTCCCTAAATATTTCAAAAACCAAGGTAATAAGTTTAACTCCAAAAACATCTAGTGTGCCATTCTTATATTCTTTCAATTCTGTGTTGTTGTGTAAGGTGTGTAAGATCAATGATCTAGGAGTTCTTTTTGATAGCACTTTACACTTTTCTGCTCTCGCTAAGCGTGTTGCTTTGCGGGGTCTTCGCACCCTAGGCTGTGTTTGCAGAATGTCTAGAGAATTCCGTTCTCCTATGCCCTTCCAAAATTGTACACCGCGCTATGTCTTCCTCAACTTGAGTATGCATCTGTGATCTGGAATGGCATTTCCAATTCCAGCAGCAACGCCATTGAGCGAGTCCAGAAAAAATTCCTAAGCATTTACAACCATCGTTTCGCTAGAAATAACTCTTAATCTCGTTCTAACGCTGCTGGATTATTATCATTGCCATCACTTTCCTGCCGACGAAATCGCGCTGATCTCTCATTTCTTTACAAGCTTGTGCATGGTATCATATCCTGCCCTGTACGGCTCAACTGTCTTAATTTCCGAATTCCCCGTAAGTTGACCAGAGAGAACCGACCTTTTTGTGTAACCGCCTGCCTCTGTGAACATTCGACCATTGGCAGAATACAACGTCTTTACAATGCTTACTTTTTACAGCTCGATGTTTTTCACAGCTCACAGTCGTTGCTCTGCTCCGAGCTTTGCACTGTACTTACATAGCCTCGTACACCGTTGACATTTTTTTTCTGCCTGCGCGTAGTTGTATATGTGCAATTTTATAACGTTTTTTATTCGTGATATTTTATTATGAATGTTGGCCCTTTTTTTCGTGCGCCAGTACAAACACCTTACGGTTGTTCCTGGGCACGTTAAATAAACGTTTGATTGATTGATTGATTGATTGATTGATTGATTAGTTGGATGATTGATTGATTGATTGATTGATTGATTGATTGATTGATTGATTGATATTTTTATCCGAGCGAGGTTTAAAAGGAAAAGACGATTTGATGGCGTCATACTGCCACTCGTAAAATTAGTGATACGCAAATAAATCCATTATTCCTAGCAGCTACCAGTAACCGCTGACAAAGTGATCAGCAAGAAGTGATCATCTATTCCGTTAAGAATAAGGTAATGCCCTGCTCTTTCATGAAGGTGTAGATTTCGTTCCCATTATAAATGCGCTATTTAGTGCATACACGCGTTATTGACGTCGTGAACTTTCACGGTACGGCGACGTTTCGCGACTGGCAGCCCACTTTATATGAGACAAGACATGTCTGACCAACAGGGAAGCCCTCATGCCGAAGAAGGTGTGGTTTCGCCATATTTATTTTTTTTGTTCCACCTATTCGTGCATAAGCAGTCATGCCTCGGGGCGTTTTCGAAGATTCTTCTCGCAAGCGCTGTACGACAGGACGATGCGGAAATGGGCTTTTCTGTAATCAGGGCACCTTCGCTCCGAAAGCAAACTACGGAAGACTAGCAACGTACGTGGTAGAAGAAGAGTATAGGGTAGTTTAGTGTACAAATACAGGAATATCTGGGACGTTGGGACAGTTCCCACCGAGGCTGAGAACAGAAAGCAGATACCCTTACGATAGCATCAAGATGTTTCGATAAACTGGATGAGGTCGTGGAGCAGGGCGATGACACGAATACGGTTAAGGCTTTGTTGTGGTGTTAAGAAAACACGCTTGTTCAAATTATAAAAAAAGTGTTTCGTAGAAGAGCGTAATGAGACGCATTAGGATCACTGTAAAGCACAAAATATGGCTTCACATCAAGTACAGCTTCTACCTAAAAAGAATGTGTACTGTTTAAAGCAGAGTTTGACAAATAAATCAATGCGACAAAAATACGCCTTAGTAATTCGCATGTGTGTTCACGTTCCGTGAAAAAAGAGAGAGTGCAAGGCACGCTAACGTTATCCTATATAACCTCGTGGCGACACCATAAGCACGTACATGGGGTTATAAAAAATCACTCACGTCTCTGTTTTTCGCAACCTCTGTCCTAACAGTTAGGATGCAAAGCAGCTTGTACCACTGCATATTTCCTAGGAAGCTTTTGGAAAGCGAAGCTTTGACCGACTAATTCTTCTGCAACCACGAAATCAAAGCAGGTGGCGTTGCACGTTTGATAAACGTGTCATACAAGGACCGAACAGCTCAACTATAATTAATAGAGGGATAGCCGGATTTGCTACGCTTTTATGTGTCAAATTTATCACATCTATCACGTAACAAGTCACAGACTAAAGCTGACTATTTAAATTTTGCGCGCTCATCAGACTGTTAAGGAATAGGGGACAAAAAGTCGTGCATACAAAAAAAAATGTATTTTCAGCATCTCGCTCTCATGATCTGACGCTCTACCGAATACTAATTCTGTGCAGCTTAAGTGATGAGGGGCTGTTGATGAAACACTCGGAGACACTGTTCAAGCGTGAAATGCAGAAGATGAAATCACGAAAAATATTAGCAAAGATAATATTGTATTGAAGCCTAATTTATAGAATAGGTCAACACGGTTTTATTGCGTTTTCTCAGGTCACGATGCTGTCGAAGGAGTGGGAAACATCACAAGCCTAAGCACTGAACCACAGCCCAAGGGCAACCTGCTGGTGAGCGTTGGTCATATGTTCAAATTTCAGCATAAAAAAACACTTGGCAATACCCAGACATCTGTAAAGGGTCACTACGAACAAACCTATCATCCTTGGTATCAGCGCCCCCACAGGAATCACCGGTCGCGTGTTTTACTTCTAGCGCACGTTTTTGTACATAGGCCTGCTTCGTTCCAACCGTGGCCGCAGGAAGTCGCCTAATAGCCATAGAGTCAAAGAACTTTCACTTAACTAATCGAAGGCAGTGCACCATATTGTTGCTGCTAACTCTGCAGGGATTGCGAGATGCATATGGGAGCCTTCGCTTGCCTGGTGTAGTATATACATTAGGAAATTAGTACCACAGTTTTTTACTGCCATGTTCTGGAATATCACACTAAACTTCTTAACACCCTTAAGGATGTAAATGACATTAACACCCCTTTTCGCATTGTACGTACAACCCGAAAAAGGGCGTTAATGTCATTAACACCCTTTTTCACCCTTAGGGGTGTAAAATGATTAGTGTGATAGGCACAAACAGCCATATGGCGTTATCACGAGAATAACGTGCGTTCTAAAAATCCGTGGTTATTAAGCAGTGAGTAAAATGAAAGATCATTCCAGAAGGTTCAAGCAGATTATAAGAGACAAACGTTCTGTGTTACATGCATTATGTACATATATTACATGTAAAAACTTGATATAACGAACCTCTATTTTGCGAAGTCACCGCTATAACGAATAAATATTTATTGCCCGATAAGTAGCTATAGGATTTAAAGTTGTCATCAAACGGAAAGCGAGCTAACACGGCCACCGAGCCAGAATAATTCAGTAAGAAAGCGGTCAAAAATCCTCGAGCATGGGGGTATCCTGGAGCTAACGTTCGGACAAACAGTCTTGTCATCTTCAAGGCACAAGCGACCTACCCTGGGGTGATTTCCTTCTAATTCTTGTAGAGACAACTTTTTGTTTGAGCGTTGCTTCAGGCTATTGCGTGTACCATTGTCATGGACCTAGCTTTTATTTCATACGAGGCTCCACGCCGTACGCATGCACGGAACAACGGACTCGGCACTTGGTAGCGCCCTTGCGCACGAAACGGTGTTAGGGACGGCAGTGGTTGCTTTCGTTACATCGAGGTTTATGCGACAGACTGCAGTGATCGTCCCCCGGCAACTTTCTCGGTCGACCTGCTCGCGCAATCACTAGATTCGTTCACTACTGCATTTTGCATATCAGTAGACTGTCATAGGTTCACGACACCGTCTGTCTGGCCTGCATTGGCCAGACATAAGGGGTTGCATGTCAACCCTTGGCCTTCCCTTGCGATTTTTGCACATGCGTAGGTGTACGTTGGGGGTAAAAACCAAGCCATGGTAGCTTTTCAGCGGCACTGCGTTACAATCTTGCATTTAGAAGGATCACAAATGCATTTCTTCCTCGTACGAGGTTCACGATTTCACGTAACAACTCGAGCTTGGTCATCGCTTCGTTACATCAAGTTTCAACTTATAGCTTTATTCCTTCAATGCGTTAGTTCGAACGTGAGTGTAAAAATCTAGGCATGCCCATTTCGGTCCAGATATGTCTCAAAAATGGAAGTTCTTCAATGGGAACGTTTTCAGCTTCGTAGTCGATGCTAAAATAAATAAATCAATCATAAATCAATCAATAAAATGTGTAAATAATGAAGGACCACGCACGTAGACCACAGTTTCGTGGTGGTCAAGAAAGACATCACAGCTAAAGAAATGTGAAACAAATGTCGCAATCCATGAATGAACGCGAAACGCAATTTCGAACAAGAGTTGTCCTTTACAGCCTAACCCCTGTATTCTAGAAAGTCCCTTTACCGAACGCTTGACCTTGACTTGAGAAACTCGGTGGGAGCCCCGTCTCTAGGCATATGAAGTCACTGCATATCAGATATAATCTGCAGCGATTCTTGAGAAGCGCGGTGCGATTTTCAGTCGAGCAGCGGCGCTGAGATCATCTCGGTCATAGAGTAACATAATTCGTATGTTACTATATGACTCGGTCAAGTGAAGGACGAACTTCGAGCCGAGGCTTGAGAACGAGGGAGTAAGTGAAAGGTGCTTTAAATGTTGAGTACGTCAAGCTTAATGGCTCAATTAGTGTTTCTTACAGGTCCAGATTATACATCCGGTGTTCCTCCATTTTGTTTATAAAATGCTGATACGGTCAAAGCGACTATTAACCTTCTTTCACTTTATAGGACGGCTAGTTGGTTCGGTTGCTCGCTGTTTTCAGATACCTGTTAAAGCAGACCAGTCCCCATGCTCTATGTTCCCTAACAATGCATTCCGGCGTTTCTATGTTCTGACGTAATTATCAATGATATCGGTCTTTCAGCGCACTGTGGCTGGTACAGGCTTTTTTGTTCCAATAAATAAGTTCTTTCAAGAACAAATGCACTGCTTCCCTCCACGAAACGTTCCCTAGCTGCAGGATTTGTCGTTTATTTTACAGCAACTCATCCACGATTCTCCGACCAACCCCGATGTCTTTCTCGATGAAATGAACAAAGTAATCAACAAATAAAAAGTGGAGCGGTACTTTAGGAAAATACTTCACGTTCAATTATGTGCAAAAAATAGTTTGTACAAACAAGTTGGGTATGGCACAAGCCTCTTGAACAGATTCGGAATGATTTACGTCTGAAAAAATTACTCAGTGCGCTAAAGTTGGTATATTTTGCCGTCGGAGAAGACAAACCTTTTTGTCTGAAGATGTAGAGAACATGTTATGCCATGGGATAAATGAATTCATATATATATATATATATATATGTATATACATTGTGATGACGACGAAGGACACCGGGGCTATGGCGCGCGGGCAGCTAGCGCGAAGTAGAGAAGAACGAAGTGAGAGAATAGAACAGCCAGCCAGCGAATAGGCTTTGTCTCTGTCCTCTCTTCCTTACAATATATATATAATATGAAAGTGTGGGCTAAGTAAATATTTTTCCTTGTGCTTGTTTTATACGCATTGGAGTTATCAGATGGACGTGCTTCACACTCGCATAGCTCATCCAGGGTTAACAGTTACAAGCGCTTTGTACGCATTTGTGTAAGCACCTTCTTTTTGCCGCTTGTGTCTACTATCGGCTAAGGAAGAGCAAGTTGCATTGAACTTTCAATGAAATGAACATTTTGTCTTCATTTAGCTTTGTTTTGGAGTGCACTGCTGCATATGATGTTTGTTATTAAAACCACTTTCATGTTCGACGAGTCGCTCAAAGTGCCGCTTCCTGCGATCCACGGGAAACGTATAATTTTGTTGGTTGAAAGTGATTGTAGCCGAAAACAAAATTGCACTGTATATCTAGTCTGAGGATTGATTCCTTTTATGCAAAACGAGAATATAAATGACTTCGGGATAAGTAGATATCTAATCACAATTTAATGAACTGCTGAAAATATAAGAGTCAGCAATTATTACATTACTTTCATTGGTATTATTCTCTTCATTGGTTTCATTGCATTCTTTTCATAAAACACCGACTACCTTAGGATATCATAGTGTAAATTTGACGCATTTAAAAACTGCCCTTATATGTGGCGCCTGAAGGGGTTAACTGAAGTGAACGCTGAAATGATCACTGAAATTTTATAGGTAACTATAGGGGAGGTTAGAAAGGCCATACGATGCATGCCCCTGGTAAAGCGCCCGGAGAAGATGGTATACCAGTCGATTTGATGAAACACGGAGAGGAATATACATGTATATGTAAGAAACTTCCGACACTCCACTTGCCTTGTCTGAGGCCCTCAACCGTCACAGTGAAGTGGTAAATCGGCAATATATTCTTAAAGGGGCCCTGCAACACCTTTCTTAGTTATATTGGAATAGTCTCATTATTGACGTATGACTCTTCACGAGTCATATGCCGCGAAAATGTTTCGAATCCGTCTAGTCTAAGTGGTGTTACCAAATTATAGAGATCACGTTCCGCAGCTTTCTCCCTCAACTCACCGCCGCGAGCGCGCGGAAAGCTGCGCGGGTCGTGACGGGAGGGAGGACGGAGGTGCGAGGAGGCGCCGAAGAGTTGTCAGCGCCGGCGGCATTTTTTTCTTCATGTTTTCCTCTCTGGCAGCTCGGCGCAACCACGTGGTCTGTGGCGCCACTTCCGGTCGGCCTGCGTGATCGTCGTCGAGCGAAGCCCAACGCACCGTGTATCGCGCGTGCTTGAAAACTGCGAGTCGGTTTGGTAATGTTGGCTGTGCACCTCGAACTGCCGTAGTGTTTTCATCGCTCTGCCAACCATAGGCGCAAACCTGCGTGCGCGTTTGGAACGAATGACAGCTGAGATGGGTTTCGACCCACACTCCGATACACCGCCTCGTCGCACTGCTCGCGCTTGAATCGTATGATACACGGCAAAGCTGCGAGCACCCTTCTCCCAGTGGCGGTACTTCGATGCTGTTTGCTCTTCGAATGCGGGCGCACAGCGAGTGCGGGCTGACAACAAAGAACTAAAGACTAGAAGAAAGGATCGTGGGGCATAGGGCCGGCGCGGACCCATCCCCCGGCTGTCTGCAGCTACCGTGAAAATGCGAGTCTGCTTGGTTGCTGTGTCGCGGTTTCTCGGGAACGTGAGGCTACGCGGAGGATACGCCGAGGTACGGCTCGATGACATACTGAACAGACAGCGAACGGCTCTCGCGGCTCGCCATACAGCGAACACAGGTATCGTAAACTAGCCGGCGCCAGCATTGTTATCGGAGAAATGCTGCACCGCTGTCACGGTCGGTCGTGAGAACGTGCCGACGGTGCAGTTTCCAGCTGACGAGGCAACACTCGAACGGCTGCCACTCTCAACGGCAACCGGCGATGGTCAAAAGCACAGAAATATTCACGATTTCGGCACTGCGCATGGTGAAGAAAACGCAACCAGGCAATTACGAGCAGACGAGCTGTCGGTGAGACCAGAAGTGCTAATATTAATGTTTGTTCGGTGTTTTAACGGCATAACACAATATAAACATACATATTATCTACTTATTGAACTCAATATTAACAACGAAGGTAATAATGAGGGTGTTATCGTGATTATAACATCAGCCAATGGTGGAACTGCCGACAATCGCGTCATATATTGCGGACTAATACATCATTTGTCGAGAGAAGAGGGAGCGATTTTTAGCTGACTTTGAGAATTTATTGTAACTTCCAGGCCGCTCGCTTCGCTATAATATTTCGCTCGCGTGTTCTCGGGAGCCTCGACTACCGATTGGCAGCGCTTTTTGACCCTGCTCAAAAAGTGTTGCAGGGCCCCATTAATGCACAAGAAACGAACCGCTAAATACATAAATAAATAATATACCTATCAAGCAACTTTAAGTGGAATGCAAATTATTCAGGAAGGTAATTTGAATATGATCATTTAGAAACACTTTCCGTCGCTGGCGTAGTCAGAGGCGCTGGGGGTTCGACCCCCCCCCCCCCCGACATTGTTCAGTTTTTCTTGTGTATCTATGGACGCGCACATACAAACAAATGCACGAACAAGAGTGGCCGAACCCCCCCCCCCGCACCCCCACCCCAAAAAATAATTTCTGGCTACGCTCCTGCTTGGTGCCCTGGCGAGCAAGCAGGTTAAGTGAGATGATAAAATACTATGAAATGTACCTCCGCGATCAAACGAGGAAATGAGAAATTTACTGGCTACCTGATAAACCTGCTGAGGGCCTTGTATACTGTTTTCATGGACTACGAAAAGCCCTTTGACTCAATAGTAACACCAGTAGTCTTGCAAGCATTGCGTCGCTAAAGTACTTTCCACGTATGTGAAAACTGTAACCAACTGCAGATTTCAGTTACCCTTCTTCTACGCAAGGAAAGAAACAAAAAGCGAACAAACTCCTACCCAAACCCTGTGCACCTCCACAGGAGCTACCCACACCTATACCCGTACAACAAATGCAAATTATGCACAACAGAAAGGGCTTCGTATAAACATATACTGTGGGAATGCCCCAACCTATCATGTTCTCCTGAGGCCCTCCGGGAGCGGTGGCGGCTAGTGCTGCTCAGCTCGGAGGTCGAAGAGCAAAGATGGGCTATCCAGCAGGCCAGGGAGGCTATAGGGAGGCAAGGTCTCCTGCTGTCTACCTGTACGGTCTAGCCCGGACCACAAACATGCCGGATCTTGTAATAAAGTTTATTCACTCACTCACCAGGAAAGCCAACGGTATACCAAGGGGCCGCAATGTTTCCAGTGTTGTTCACTGTACCTTTACAAGAAGTATTTAAACGACTACATTGGAAATATATAGGGATGCATATTAGCCAGTATAATAAAGAGCTGAGACACGGCGTGAACAAGAGAAACTGTAATATGACAGCGTATAGAACTGTAACCCGAGCCAGCGCAAACAGCAACAACGTTCAGCGCGAGCTGCTCCAGTGTAGCGCTGACGATACGACTGTGTAGCCCTTCAGGGTGCACTTCATCACATTTCCCCCTCGCTGAAGACGGCGCCCATTAGAAGTTCTAAGGTGTCGTAAGAACAAGGGGTTCGTGGTATGGTTTGAGGCGATCCACGTGAACAGTTTCGCGCCCTCGGCGACGCAGGTGCGTAGTGGGCGTGAGGGGTTCGATCAGATAGTTAATGGGAGAAGTTTGCTGTAGCACGCGGTAGGGTCCATGGTACCGGCTGACAAACTTCGAGCAGTTACCTGGCGCAGAAATGGGAGGCACCCAGAGCCAAACAAGAGAGTTGGGCGAAAACTGATTGTGGGACCGTCCGTCGTCGTGACGAAATTTCTGTAGCCCCTGTTCTTGAGGTGTAAGGAAGCGGGCTATAGTTGCCGACATTCTTCTGCTTATCGAGCAGCTTCGAAAACTGCCGTGCCCTCTGATGAGTCGGGTCGGTAGGGAATAGTGTCGATCGGAGACGATGGTTCTTGGCCGTAGAGTAAAAAGAAGGGAGAAAAGCCGGTCGTCGCCTGGGGTGCCATACTGTAGGCGTACGTTACGTAGGGAAGAATAAGGTCCCAGTTGGTGTGGTTAGAGGCGACATACATAGAAAGCATGTGGCCAAGAGTTCGGTTAAAGCACTCGGTCAAGCCGTTTGTTTGCGGGTGATATGCGGTAGTACAGCGGTGAATCACGTGACATTCAGCGAGAAGTTCTTGAATAACATCCGCGAGAAAGACGCGGCCTCGGTCGCTCAGGAGTTCACGAGGAGCGCCATGACGTAGAACAAAGCGTTGAAGCAGGAAAGACGCAACGTCACGTGCCGTCGCGGATGGCAGAGCGGCTGTTTCTGCATATCTCGTGAGGTGGTCTATCGCCACAATAACCCAGCGATTTCCGGCGGATGTGTATGGTAGAGGGCCGTAAAGGTCTATTCCAACCCGGTCAAATGGTCGCATTGGGCACGGCAACGGCTGCATTGGTCCAGAAGAGCGGCGAGGATCGGGCTTGCGGCGTGCAAGATCGAATGTACTTTTGTACGAATGTGTACATGACGCGCCAATAAAACCGAAGACGTAGTCTGGCGTAGGTTTTAAACACACCAGCGTGTGCGCACTGTGAATCGGCATGGAAAGCAGCACATATACTGGCGCGGAGTTGCATGGGTATGACAAGTAGCCATTTGCGGCCGTCAGATTGGTAGTTGCGGCGATAAAGGATTCCATCATGGATGGCGAAGTGAGAGGCTTGTCTGCGTAGTGCTCGAGATGGCGGGCGTTCGAGCGCATCAGAGAGGTAATCTATCAAAGACGCAATCCACAAATCTTTGCGTTGCTCCAAAGCCATATCGATGGATCCTAATGGCGAACATAACTTGTCCAGAATGGAGACACTCGCAACGTCAGCGGGAACGGGCGAACGCGAAAGAGCGTCGGCATCGGCATGCTTCTGGCCTGAGCGGTAGATAACCCAGATGTCGTACTCTTGGAGCCGCAAAGCCCATCTTGCCAAGCGGCCGGAGGGATCTTTGAGGGAGGACAACCAGCAAAGTGCGTGATGATCGGTAACGACATCGAAGGGTCGACCGTACAAGTAAGGCCGAAATTTTGTAATGGCCCAGATGATCGCTAGGCATTCTTTTTCAGTTACTGAATAATTTGCTTCAGCTCTTGCTTCAACTCGCGTACGCAACAACATAGTCTTGGTAACCGGGCTTTCGTTGGGCGAGGACTGCTCCAAGACCGACACCGCTAGCGTCAGTGTGGATTTCTGTGGGAGCACTTGGGTCGAAATGACGCAGTATGGGTGGTGTGGTGAGTAGCTGACGTAGCGTCGCAAACGCATGATCGCAAGCCGGGGACCACGCGGATAGATTGGGGTCTCCTCAAAGCAGGTTTGTCAAAGGTGCCATAATCGAGGCGAAATTGCGAATGAATCGGCGGAAGTATGAGGAAAGGCCGATGAAACTGCGCAAGTCTTTTAAAGACGCAGGCCTCGGGAACTCTTTAACGGCACGTAGCTTAGCGGGATCAGGGAGTACGCCATCTTTCGATACGACATGTCCGAGAATGGTCAGCTTGCGCGCCCCAAAGTGACATTTCTAAGTTTAGTTGGAGGCCAGCTTCAGTGACACATCGTAAAACCTGCTCCAAGCGACGAAGGTGCGTGGGGAAGTCAGGCGCAAATACCACCACATCGTTCAAGTAGCACAAGCATGCGCAAACAGCAACAACGCCTAGCCAGCGCAAACAGCAACAACGTTCAGCACGAGCTGCTCCAGTGTAGCGCTGACGACACGACTGTGTAGCCCTTCAGGGTGCACTTCTTTTTCATCACAGCCAGGAATATCTCAGTAACAAACGGTTTGGGGATGGCATCGTGCTCTTCAGTATTGATGGCAATCTAGTCAAAGAAAAATGATTCAGAGCCTTATGCGAGAAGTATAAAAGGAGGATGAAAATAAATATGCGCTATACAAAGTAAACGTTCAGCGATTAGGCGAGAGAGCTGGTAGTTTACGAACACGCCTTGGAATCTGCACAAGGGTGCGTATAATTTACGTCAATCAGTAGCAGGGTACCTTTTCATCTAAAGGTAATTTGCCGAAGAAAATCACAGGGTCCCTTGTGCATCCACCCAAGACGACTCGAAGCCGAAAGCCCCGTTCTTTTTCTTCTCAGTTCATATATTAGGGTGCCTACGTGAACGGCCGGTAATGTAGGCTCCCTAAATCTATTTTTCCTGCCCCGCCACACTCTGAAAGCTTTGTGGTTTCGCAATGCCTCCAGGTCCGGAAGCACCTCGCCTGGTTTTGCACTGCCTCCGTGATCAGCCCACCTTTCGCCAAGCTACGATGTCCATATGATGACGGTGTACGCTTATAACACAGGAGCGACAGGATTGAAGCGGCTGAACCAGAATCGAAGCCAGCAGGGAACACGAGCCGTGGCTTCACGTGCCACGTGAAGGTCGCGCGCTCTCCGGATTTTTTTTTTGATGACCAGAGGAGGGCGCTGCAACGGCATTGTGTGACGTTACGTCATATGACGCCACAGTAGGATGTGTGACGTGACAATGACTGTCACAAACTTCTGCGATCTGTGACGCCATGATGACGTCATATGTTGACGTGAACACGTGATGATTTCTTGCACCACTCGCCCCCGACGCGGCAGGACGCGAGACGCCGCCGACGACGTGGGACGCCGATGCCGACGGTCAAACGTAGTGTTTAGTGAGGCATATAAGCCGGAAATCGAAAGCATACGGGAAACAATTCGAAGCCATCACAGACTACGTATCGCTATCCATAAAGCGGAAAGAGTACAATCATTGCAATTTACCAGTGCTAACACAGAGCGCCAACACTTGCAGGACAATAAAGTAGCGCGAGCAGATGTTAAGGACCACTCATTGCGTGATGAAACAGAAATCGGAGGAATGAAAATAAGGGGTCCCTGCAACACTTTTTCACTATGGTCAGAGAACGCTGCCAATCGGTAGTCGAGACTTTTGAGGACACGTTAGCCAAATAATATAGCGCATCACGTGGCCTGGAATACACAGTTCTCAGTCAGCTATAAATCGTTCCCTCTTATCTCGGCAAATGATGCCGTAAACTCAAATAACCGCGCCAAAAGCCAACGGCGATTGGCTGATTTGAGCATCGTGAGCTGCGTAGTTTTCGCGACCGTCGCGGGCACGCTTGCGGTCATACTGACAGTAAGCCGCGTGTTAATAATAATATCTGGGGTTTAACGTCTCAAAACCACCATATGATTATGAGAGCCGCCGTAGTGGAGGGCTCCGGAAATTTCGACCACCTGGGGTTCTTTAACGTGCACCTAAATCTAAGTACACGGGCCTCAAACGTTTTCGCCTCCATCGAAAATGCAGCCGCCGCGGCCGGGATTCGATCCCGCGACCTTCGGGTCAGCAGTCGAGCGCCATAACCACTAGACCAGCGTGGCGGGGCAAGCCGCGTGTTCGAAGAACAAAAAAGAAAAAAAAGTGCTCAAGTTCATGAGGCGCGCTAAAGAATGAAACGAATCTTCTTGCCCCCTTGTCATCCCCTCTTCCCGCGCATGCGTAGCTTTGAGCGCGCTCGCTGGTACGAAGGGGGGGAGAAAGCGCTTGAAACGTGCGACAAATCCCTGTAAATTCACTCGTACTTGGCGGATTCAAATAATTTTTGCGGCGGTCAATTGGTGAGGCAATACGTTCTTTTATTGAAGCCATTCGAGGATTACTTAGAAAAGTGTTCCAGGGTGACCCTGATCCTTCAAGGTGATCGTGAACGAACCCTCGCGCTTGATAATTAAAACGCCTTGGAAAGCTTTCGACGCCTCCGGTTATTATACAACCGAAATAATTTCTTACAAAGGTGAAGTTGGAGGGCAGACATTAGAACGATATTCTTCTTTCGCATGCTGGATAACCACGTGACTTCAGTAGAAAGGTCACATATAACATCATGTCATCGCCGTAAAACCTGAGTACTGTTTTGCCAATGTCACTGGTTGGCCCGTGTCACCGGGGGTGCAGTAACTTGTGCCGTGCCGCTTGGCGGATCTCACTATTCCGCTAGCATCACTACTGCCATAGACAGAGTCGACAGCGACGTGATTCTCTATAGTTGTCGGCTTAGTGACGTTTCTGATCAGGTCGTTTGACTCTCGCGCGTAAGGGTGATACGAAGCTTCGCTATTACGCTATTTGGGATATCGAAGCGCGCTCCCCATGAAAATGTGCGACGAAAGATTCGCACGAAAGTGCGCGAAAGCGCTGAGCTCAGGAGACCACAGTTGTCACCTCCCACCGCAATTGCGCTAATCATATCAAAACTGAAAATAGAATTTTGGCTTACTTCAGCCCGTTCATTTAGCGAGTACAAACGTCATACAGAGGGATAATATCGATTGAAGAAGCGCCTTTGATGTAAACACGGCTCTTTATTTAGATATCGCCGAATAGCAGCCATCAGCCAAATGACAAAACCTTACGACTGGTGTCGGCTTTGGAGAGAGTGAGGACGCACCTCTGCTGAAGACAGGGCGCCCGAGAAAGCCATAACCTCGTGCTCCGCTTGTCAACAGAACGTGCCGTGCACGACTACAAAACGTTGCTGAGCTGTTTATATAACTGTTTGCTATCTACAGAGTATGTTTTTACCAAGTCAGAGGGGTGGTTCAAGGCCTCCTTAGGAGATGGGAAGAGAGCAGAGTGGATGAGAGAATAAAGAGGAGGAGCTGATATCTTTGGTGCCATTTAGGAAAACAAAAGGACCTGAACGGCTAACGCAAAGCATAGGACAGGTAAGTGATTGACAAGGAGAGCGGCGAAATGAATAGAAAATCCGCTCCACAGCCAAGGGTGGAAGGGATTTGCGTGGGGCAATGCAATTAGGAAGTTCATAGGCATAAAATGGAATCAACTGACGCAAGGCACGGTAAATTAGTGATCAATGAGGGAAGCACTCGTCCGGCAGTCTCCTATAACTGGCTGATGATCGTGATGATAGTGTGTTTCTCCGATTCATCGTTTGATTTCACCACAATAAAGCTCATAGTAATATAACCTACTGCTTGAGCGACACCTAATTGACTCATTAGCGGCTGTACACGAGCCAGTTAGTATCAATGCACGGTTTGTGTGAATACACAGAACAGTGTAAACAGGGACCATTCTTTACATAGTGAAGAGCGCGTCCCATGTCCCTACTCGTCTGCCTTTATATTGCGCGTTTTTGAAATATGAACTAAATGACCTAGACCAATAACAAGTTTGAAAACTGAAAATTACTGGCCAAGCTTTCGTTTTAGCTAGCAGTTCTCCCCCATTGTATACTGTTTTGTTTTGCGCAAACGGAAGATATAATAGCACAGCTTAGTAAACGCACTACAAGTGGACATAACATTCGTCGCAATGCTTGAATGCAGTTCGAATCCGTAAACGGGGGGTGGGTGCTCGAGCCGACGTTTCGACAAGTGTACTTGTCTTCTTCAAGGCTGAAACTGATTTCACAACAATGAGTTCCAGCCTTACAGAAAATAAGTCCACTTGTCGAAACGTCGGCTCGAGCACCCACCTCCGGTTTACGGATTTTTCCATCGCAAGCTTCCATCTTTCCCTTGCTGTCGTTTTTTTAATGCAGTTCAGTTGTTTATCTGTTCGTCGCTTTTTTTTGCAGGACATTGAGCACGCGTCCTCTCGTCGTTATGAAAGCAAACGGGAACTGCCTCATGGCCGGCTACCAATATCCGCTTTCCAGCGGTTGCTTCCAGGCAGACATGATACCCAGCAGGGCGAGAACAGCCATCGGAACACTGATAAGAACGGCACTCACGTTGGCACACTTATGAGGAACGGTACCATCGATGATGCCGCTTTGGAAGTAGTGGGGAAAGCGCGAGACGGCTCTACAATTTCGGACATTGCTGAGCGAGGTTCGGATAACAGGAACGGGAGCTTGTTCGAACACAAAGTTCGAGCAGTTGCGCTGCTGGATGCTTTCACAAGCAACGTCCCCACATTCCCTCCTGAAACGCTTCATACAGTAGCCACGTCTTTTGGGCTGAATGCGCATACGACTAGGCCGGCGCATCGCAGAATTGCTTACACTGTGAACTCTAGTGGCTATAAAATTACGACCCGGCGTCCAGAATATACACCAAACGCATCGGACGCGCTAACTGCAACCACCGCTGGACAAGTTGGTCTTTCACTTCTTGAAACAGTGCGTGAAAGTGCTATGTTAACAATACAGCCGGATGCGCAAAACGTGTCTCAACTCTTGACCGCAATGACCCTTCTGACGGTTGGTGCCAAGGCAGCGCGTACAGCGGCCATAATTGTTGACAGGGCCACAACACACCCTCTAGTCAACGCTTCCAACTTGCTGACGCCAATGCCACTACATCCAGCAGATCGCCCAGCCCTTGACACAGTGAACGCAAGGATTAGCACCATAACGTCACAAGGTCCATTCAACACATCTGTATTCATGGCCACAAAGACCTTTATTTCACGTCATGGCACAGCGGTGGACGCTGTGAGGACGAACTCTGACAGATTTGCGCCGGGTGTTCCACAGGCATCAATATTTCCAGACTATGGAGCAACCTTGGGTAATCTGAGGAGAACCGCTGAGCCTAGCGGACACTCATATATTCCCATGCGTAGCGTAGAAAGCTTTACATCGCTTAATTTTACAAATGCGGAATCGCTTGGGCCGGCCTTTGTCAACGTAGAAACAGTGTCTGGCACAGCAAGCACCCAATTTAGCGTAATTGGATATACTACACCTGGGCTAAAGGTTCACAATAGCGCCAATGAAGCAAAAGCCATTGCAGCTAAGGATGAAGTCGATGTATTTCCTACCCAAGCCACGCTCATCGCCATACCCGAACCCCGAGCCGATGTGGACGGCAATGATTTGCCAACGGACTCTGCTTCAATTGATATCACTGACATCAACACTAACGCAGCAACCGATATTATCGGTGATATGGACTCAGTCACAGACCTGATGCCTGAGAGCGATGCGGGGAAGATCACTGAAGCAATCACGGATGCAATTGATTCTGTCGCCATTCCAAACGCTGTATCCGACGTTTATGTGAGAACCAGCGAGATTGATTCCGCAGAAGCAATTACATCTCAGGTACGACAACTTCGGTTTTGCTCTGAACACACTATCTGTCCTTTAGTGCGCAGGTTGCGTGTTTATTTGTAAAAAAAAATTGAAGTTTAAGTACAGCTACAGTGGAAATTGCATAGCGCGGCTGCACGTGCGGATGCCGCGGCACATATGATTCTAACAGTTCTGTAGGTTGATAATCGGAAGCAAAAACGCGCCGTCATATTGCTGAGATTTCCAAAGCTACGGTTCGAGTTGTGAAGGCAAAACGCACAACATTTTGACGATTTGTTCTGACAGGCGAAGCAGCGTACAAGAGCACAAAATTTCCAGTTTGTCACCGATTCGTTCATTAAGGATTACGATACATCCCCTTTATACATAGAGTTCACCATGGTGGAGCATTGGGCTTCTTCCGGCAGCCTAATTCCATGTTTCTCAGAGCAAAGAACACGGGAAGCATAAAGACGACAGTGGCGTGTGTGTTGCCTATGTCGTCCGTGTTCCTTGAACTGGGCAACATCTAGTTATACCGCTATAAAGCTTGGTGGTGGTTCCTTTTTTCCCGCATGTGAACAACCGAGAGATGCGCCTCAGGTCTTAACACTCTACTAGTACCAAAAAATTCGTCGCCATGCTCTGGTGCCGCACAAAATCATCGATCTGTACGATTGAGCTTGTCAGATTAGGCTGTGTAGTGAGTATATATAAACTAACAAAGCCGAAAGCTACAGATTGTCGACTCTCTAGACCCCAATGGGCAGTGATATTGAGGAGGCACCAAAAACGTTTCTGCGCGAATTTGCAAAAAAAAAAAAAAAATTAAGAACAGACACGTATGACGCTTTTTGAATAAGATCAACTCCGTTCGCTTCCCCTCAAAAGCGGTTCAAAACTGATGTCATCTAAATCAAATATTTTCTATTTATTAAACACTGCTAACGTTTTCGAGAAATTTTAATTATCCATCCAGGGAAACACCACAGCTACTGACGTAGCCGTCTCGCGGTTCATTAGCTGCGAGATTTGCGAAGATCTGCGAACAATGTAAGGACCGAATTAGTCATTTCATTCATTCAATCATATGTGCCGTCAGCCCTGTTCTAGGGCTATTTCACTATTACAAGAGCAAAAAATACGCGTACAATGTCATGATACACGTACTCGATGTCCTCAATGAAAGCAAAAATAGTCAACAAAGCATCTATCTGTACCTGTTAAGCCGTGTCTTGGAAGAGTACGCCTGTAGAAAAAGTCACCGTATAAAACGTTTTTAGCCTATCCATCATTTTTTCCCAGTGTAGTAAAACAGAAATATAATGAAAATGAGCAAACTGCATAACAAACGTTTATTTTTGTGGTTAAACCTTGTGACATCGTTTTAGCACACTCTCACAGTATTTCATATGAAATGCTAGAATCTAGGCCAACGCAGAGGCGTCTGAAAGTTGCATGGCAGGTCTTCCTTTTCCGCTTTTTTTTTCGAGGCGGCAACTGGGGCGGAATTTCATGTGTAGAAATATATCAAGTATCCGTCCCATAGGTCACTGTTTACCTCAGGAAACATTCAGCATACGAGCATCCCACGAAGTGCTCCGAATTGTCCTTTTTTATTTTCTTTGAACTATGCGTTACGTCTTTCGGCTCGGATCTGCATTATAGAGGATGAAATGATTAAGTCAACTTTACTTCAAGGCCACGGCGTGTGTAGATTTTCAAAAATGGTCTAATATTGCAGACTTCGCTGAACTAAAGCACGCTAGGTTGCTCTCGCGTGATCGGCAAAACACAAAATATTTTATGCCTACTGCAATGTAACTACGTGATCTATTAGACAAAGCGTATCTCTCAAACGGAAAGGCACACAGAAACCGAAGTTCAGTAATATCTCAGAGGAATATCTGCAAAAACTAACGGTGTTCCTTTGCATTCGCCTAAGACGACTCGAAGGCGAAAATTATCATCTTTGTCTCAATCGATGTTTTAAATCGGCCCCGCCACCCTTCAAAAGCTTTCTGCACCTAACGTGATTTAGGACGTCATCGTGACGTCACACATTTTGACGTGACGACGCATGATGCCGTCATCACATGACATCGTAACTTGGTCAAAAGTGGGCGTATCACGGAGGCAGTGCAAAATCAGGTGAGGTGCGTCCGATCCTGGAGGCAATGCAAAACCACGCCGATGCAAGACCAGAAGAAGAAGAAGATGGCTTTCGCCTTCGAGTCGTCCTAAGTGCATGCATAAGAGGCCTTGTGAGTATTCTATTTCATTGTGGACCAGTGGGGGCGTTTATTTTTTCTTTATGAGCAGGCTTCACTCCAGAGCGTGATGCGATGGAGTTGAAGATGCTTGAGGCCCGTGTACTTAGATTTAGGTGCACGTTGAAGAACACCAGATGGCCAAATTTCCGCAGCCCTCCACTACGGGGTTTCTCATAATCATATCGTGGTTTTGGGACGTTTAACCCCACCAATCGATGCAACGCGTAATGAGGCAAAGCCCGATTATAAACACCCATCTCACACCAATGCCCTTCAAGTTGACTTCAATTTACAACACAAACGCACTGCCGGAAAGACATGGAGGCCCTTGGCCTTTTACTATTTTATTAATTGTTTGCCTCCAGGCGCGCGCGTGTCCTCGCAGAGCGCAGACAAGGCAACTGCTAGTTTTCATTTCAAGTAAGCCTTGTGGCTGGGTGAATTGGATGACATGGAAGGATACACGCTAGCGCAAAGGAAGACTCGACAAAGAAACAATAGCAACAAGAAACGCCGTGCGCTTAATTTCAACTGTTCAATTCAATAGTGAACAACAGAATACAAAATATTCTACATCCGCGCGGTGTTCCTGTATATAGTCCTCACGCCGCGACTCAAGTTGTCCGCCGAGAAGTCTACCGTGCGCGCGCGTCAACCGCGCTGTCCAAAAGCTCGGATGCCAGAAGAATCACGCCAGCTATTACCAAAACCTCCCGCTAAGGAAATCATCTGTGGATGCGAAGCAGTGGGGAGATGGTTAGCTTGAGTGGGAAATGGTGTAATTTTATTGAGAGGACGAATGAGAATGTATAAGAGAAGAGAGACAACGCCGCTCGACGTTGACGTTTTGATTCGGTTTCCCGAGCCCGGAGTTCGGGGTCCGCTCGCCGCTGTTCACGTTTCCTTTCGGCTTCGCGAGCCCGAATTTCGGTATCGCCACGTCACGGCTCCCGTTTCGCGGCAGCGGCCCCAGCGCTCATCGCGGCGCTGCACATGAGAGAGAATGAGGCGTGCGCGCTCCGTCGTTTTCATACCGAGGAACTACCGTGGCGCCCCCGGCGGAGTATGCAGCTGTCGCACCACCTGTCGTGCGTGCCGCTCCGTAGAGTAGAGGATTGCTAGAGGAGAGAGTGGGAGGATACGCGCGCGCCGCTGTCCGTATTCCTAAAGAAGAGAGAGAGAGGGTGAGCGTAGGAGAGGAGAGAGAGGGGGAGGGTACGCGCATGCGCTGTGGGGGTTGGACGCCGGGTGACGCGGGAGTGAGGGACAAAGCCCCCGCAATAAGCTGCTTCGCATCTAAAATACGCGACGGGCTTTCTCTACGAGTTACCGCTTTGGTGTGGGAAGACCGACATTGGCGAAACTGGATAATGTGTGAAAAACCGAGCGTGAGAGCATGTATTATCTTTAAAGGGGTCCTGCACGACCCCTCGTGCTCGATGAAAAAGAAAACAAATTCAGCGGAAAGCAGCCGTTGCTGTGAACAGCTTGACCATACCTTGCGGTCTTGTGCGGAAAGGAGAGTTCACATGCAGAGCGCGAAGTTGCCCCTTTTTAAACCACCCTGTCTACATGCAGAGATCCGTAATCAAGCTCTTCGGCGGCTCTCATACATCAGATATGTCGTCACACAACAGGATGCTGCTACTGATCGATCGATAGCTGATGCGCTGCTTGATGCGCATCAGCTATCAGATGCGTCAGATTCGCTTCTTGTCATGGGCTGTCGCCACCTGCGGGGCTTCGCGCTTTGTAGCCTGCTTATTTTACACCATTTCATCACTAGTGGGCTGCGGAATCACGCGTTGAGATAGCGATCGTGTTCCATCACGTGCTCAAGGTCATAGCGCGAGCGTGACGCAGCTTCTTGCGTTACTCGCAGTGCTCAATTTATTCATTTACACTTTCGCAGTTTCGACTCTTCGCACGACGCCTACTGAGTCGTGCTAGGTTCATTGTGGCGTTTTCTTATGCTGCCGGCGTACTCTTTGCACCTGTTGTTGTTTAAACCTTTCTGGAAAAAGTAAGCTAACCAGAAAGCTCTGTCTGACGTGTGAATAATTGTTTACATTCTCGTGATTACTAAGGTCCAGCTGGAGGAGAGAGGTCAGTATGCAGGTACCCTCGCAGAGTTAAGCCCCTTTCTAAACACCTTGCAATTCGCGCTAGGCGGGCCTAGCTCAAGCAACGCTGGTCATGTTAGGGCTGCATTTCTTTAGGAAACAAGTTTCCTTTCAGGTTCAGGTTCGCCACATTTTGCGTGTGTATACTAAAGCTTTCTTTCTTGGTTCCGATGCCTGTCTCTCTCCACTGAACGGAACTTAAAGGTTGAGAAATGAGGCGAAACGGCATTGAGGTTACATATATATAAATAAATAAATAAATAAATATATTGCTGCGAGTCTCTATTTTCTATGTATTCGGGTTTGACCCGCACAGACCATTAGCAACGCTTGACGCAGACCGCGCCGCAGCGTTTGAGAAGCTTCACGGTCTTAATAAATCATTTTGCTGAGAATGCGCGCAGGACGCGAATAGTCCAGATTATTGCAGAGCGTGCGTGACGACCAGTGATAAGGCTGGAGATTCGATGCGTGGTGTATAAAAGACGGCGCGTTCCAGCGATGATCAGTTTATCGACGTCACTGTCAGCCTACAGCGTGTATTGCTTGGAGTGATATTTTTGTTTTCCGTCCACAGGTTCGCCCAAATGATAAGTTTAGTCTAACACGCCGACGGAGCCGTCCAGAGACCTAAACTAGCAGCTCGTGACTATGAGTGGATCATAGCTGAGCTTGAGGCGCTCGATGTTGACAATGTTGCGTCCGCGACAGTTCATATCCGAAGAACTTTCATATGTTTCAATCACATAGTTGACGGGTGATGCGCGTTCGACGACTCGATAGGGACTTTCATATTTGGGTCTGTCTGTACCGTGCATCGCTCGTGCTCCCTGCTCGCGCACAGAGTCCGTGATTTAAGCCGTTGTTTTAGTTACTGGTCGACACCCACGCCAACGTTCAATAAACGTCGTTGTAAGTAGTAATGTCCCCTTGTGCGCGTGCCAAGAGTTTCTTGTCAACGAAGGCGGGAGTACGAAGCCAAAGCGCTCGTCTATGAGGCGGCGAGGTCCGCAGAAGCCCCAAACTCGAGGAAGGCTCTCAGGGCTTGTAGGTTTGACCGTGCGGGAAAAAGGAAGTCCTCCAGCGTTGTCGGAGGGAGACGGAGCAGGCGATAGCGACGCGCCATCTAGCATCGTTCAGCGGCCAGGTCAGGGCAGGCGCAAATTACATGCTCCAATGTTTTGTCGTCGCCACAGCTGCGCCACGCAGGCGATGAGCAGCGACCCTTGGAAAACATGCGTGCCGCAGGCGAAGCAGCAGCCACCGCTCACGTCTCTTGCCACGCTATTCACTCATTTCTATGTTCTTTTTCATCTATCATCTTTACTTCCCCTTCCCCACTCCTAAGGGCGCTGAGCCGTGCCCCCACGACGGGAGGCAGAAATTAGCGCCCCTTTTCATTTCTTCTTTCACGAACAACTCTTTACCTCTGTCTGCCCTTGTGCGCATCCGCTATGCGTTATGTTCAATGAAGTTGGAGAAAGGGGGGTCAGACTCAATCGCTCTGACGGCTGCTACGGCAGGGATTCGGCGTCGGTCTGCAACAGAGTACGAAGAGTGCCGGTCATTGGTGTTCAATCGCGAATGTTAATACAGTTTTACTACCCTTGGAAGCTTAACCGTCGTTTTCAATATATTTATAAGCTCAATATTAGGTCAACTCTTAGCTTCAGTGACTAATATTAATGCATAATTCTGTTTCTCGCAGATACCTGTCACCGGTGAGGGTGGTGGGGACCTCACGGAGGTTATTAGCACCGAAGAAAAGGCCTCGGCCTCCATTCCAGTAATTAGCCAGGACACCGAAGTGTTTACGGACGTCATTGACAATGAGCCCCCAAAAGAGGCCTCGTCCACCATTCCGGTAATTAGCCAGGACACTGAAGTGTTTACGGACGTCATTGACAATGAGCCCCCAAAAGAGGCCTCGTCCACCATTCCGGTAATTAGCCGGGACACCGAAGTGTTTACGGACGTCATTGACAATGAGCCCACAAAAGAGGCCTCGTCATCCATTCCGGTAATTAGCCAGGACACCGAAGTGTTTACTGACGTCATTGACAATGAGCCCACAAAAGAGGCCTCGTCATCCATTCCAGTAATTAGCCAGGACACCGAAGTTTTTACGGAAGTCATTGACAATGAGCCCCCAAAAGATGCCTCGTCCACCATTCCGGTAATTAGCCAGGACACCGAAGTTTTTACGGAAGTCATTGACAATGAGCCCCCAAAAGAGGCCTCGTCCACCATTCCGGTAATTAGCCAGGACACCGAAGTTTTTACGGAAGTCATTGACAATGAGCCCCCAAAAGAGGCCTCGTCCACCATTCCGGTAATTAGCCAGGACACTGAAGTGTTTACGGACGTCATTGACAATGAACCCACAAAAGAGGCCTCGTCCTCCATTCCGGAAACTGGCGGTGACAGTGAGGTGTTCACAGACGTCATTACCAGCGAGCAGAGCCCCGTGGAAACAGCGGCGTCCTCGATGCTGGTAACGCACACGAGCAGCGCTACATACACGGAAGTAATAAGTAGCGAGCAGAGCCCCGCAGAGCTGCACTCATCATCAATGCCAGTCACCAGTGCGGGAAGCGAGATGTTCACTGAAGTAATTACTAGCGAGCAGTACCCTCCGCAAGTGGCGTTGGTATCAATACCAATTACAAGCGAGGATGATGAGGAATTCACGGACGTGTTTAGCAGCGAGCAGACATCTACGGAAATTGCGTTTGCATTGGTTAACATCACCAGTATGAATAGTGAGGCATTTACGGAAGTGATTAGTAGCGAGCAGCACACCGTGGAAACAGTCTCGGCGTCGATACCACTCACGAGCGGGGATGGCGAGACATCCACGGAAGCGATTAGCACCGAGCAAAACCCAGCGCAGATGATCTCGAGCGAGATGCTAGTCACGGCCTCTGATTTGATGAACGTCACGGAGGAGATCACGGCTGCATCTAAACCGAGCTCAACGGAAACGACGGTAAGCGTATGCGAGCTGCTATTGGCTTTGTTGTCACCGCTAATGTAGTCAGTCTTCATCCTAATCATTGCAAATAGCATCCACCCATAGCCAGCGACAATCTAAGACTACAGTCCTGGTGAAACTCGCGCTTGTTTTCCCTGAAGCAAGATAGCACGCCTAAGTCAATAGCACAGCGCAATCTGTGGAAGAGAGATTTCGGTGGCGGACTGCTTCGGACTGCTTTGTCAGCAGGGTAATTTTGGTGAACCGGTTCGTGAATTGTTGGATTATTCATTGCCAGAACCTTCACTGAAGCGCAGTTAAATGAGACACGTTGAACCTTCAAATCGAAGCCGAACCAAACACGTACGTTTTTTACTTGGACGTGCTGTCTTGAACAGTGTGAGGTGTTTTATCTCAGCTGTTTCACTTTTGAGTAAGAAGCTGGTCTCTCTTAGCCACCAAAATTTATGTCAACTGTAAGTATTCGATAATTTTTTCATCCGCCCCATCTCTTGTCCACAGTTTCACTGATACCGAAGGTCTGCCTTTCTTTCAATCGAGATTTACGCGCAGCTATATATTTAGTGTAATGCCCTAAAGTTCATATGGCGATACTGAATTAAGAAGTGCCTCGCTCATGTGCTCATATTATGGCGACATTCATTAGTTCAGTCGAAAATTCATATATTTTCATATTTTTCGTACTCTGATGTCTACGTCAGAATAGCGCCATGGACAATAATAAAATAAAACGCTTGACATCAAGATACAACCGAAGCGTTCCGATAACTGCGGCATATGCACATACAGTCACCATAATGCACCTATATCGTCATCCTCATCAGCAGTACCCGCATAATGTAAGATATCAAGCTGATGCTCGCAATTCTTCACGTACTATAATATACTTCCGCGTTCCCCCAGACTACGTTCGCTCTATGAAAAATATTCTCTGATAGTGTCTGGGAATACTTATGGACCTCTAACATCCACTGTTGCTATGCCTTAGAGCTTCCACAAGTCACGGTAAGCTGTCTTTCTTCGGTGAAGTTGAATTGAGGACGCAAATGCTCGGACAGGGACAAAGAACACAGGACGCGCTTGTTACGCTTCTCCGTGTCCTGTGTTATTTGTCCCTGTCCGAGCATTTGCACCATCAATTCAATTTCAACCATGTACCAACTGGCCCGACAGCAAACGCTACTGAGCTTTCTGTCTCCTCCCGGGGTCAACCACGCTGCCAAAAACAGTTTGCATTCATGATTACAAGGGCAGGTAGAAAGGTAGTTACGATAACGCCTCACTCCTTGACACCATGGTTTTGCTGACACACCCTCCTAAGGACGCGGTTTAACGTCATCTTTTCTTATATTCAGCGTATAGGGGCGAAGGAAAGCACTTATTTGCATATTAGGTGACACCGTGTTGTGCAACAATTGTCTAAAGTAAACAAACCAAGCTGAACTTCGGAAAAAAAAAAGCTATAAGACGGGACATAGAAAGAAGCGAAAGTTCAGCATGCACCAAGAAGCCCGCATTAACACTCTAAACCATGCTGACTACACATTTTGTGAGGTTGCGCTGGTGGCACTCACTGCCGTGTTTTATTTTCTTGCGGTATACGACTAATACTTTCTACCACAAAACGCATCTTTTGTACTCCAGTCAACAGCGATTTTGGTCACAAGTGGCGACACCGATAACTTCACGGATACCATAAGAGGCATGGATTCGCCTGCTGCCACAGCTTCTGAACGGATCACTGCTGCTGAGCTGATCACATTTACAGAGGAGTTCAACACCACAAAAAAGGTCGGTCACGTCGTTCACGTAGAAAGTGATTGCGTCTCTGTGGCGAAGTATGTTGATGCACATTGATGTTCAACATCATAACGTTTGCAGCAATACAAAGTAGCTATCTCCGCATGCTTCACTGGTAAATATAGCTCATAACAGCAAAATGATCACAAATAGCCACATGCTTCTCTGGAAACTATAGCAGATAATGGCCAAAGCATTACAAATAGGCTCCACTCATAGCGACGGACAATCTAAGACAACAGTGTGCTTGTGGACCTTACGCGCACGTTCCCTGAAGCAGCCCCGCCCGGAGTCTATCAGCATTGTAAGTCTAAGCCAACAACAATATGCACTGTGTGGAAGATAAAGTTTACCCTTCCACCACCACCACCAACACGATACGTTAGAACTTACAGGACTCCGTGCTTGCACATATCCCCCCCCCCTCCCTAAGGGACAGCGGGAAATCACCTGTCATGATCTGGAAACGTCGGCATATGCGCTGCCGTATGGTGGTCGCATATCGTTGGAGGCGAAATATTTGAGTTACGAGTACTTTGCGATGTGAGTTCCTGTTAGTGGACACCAGTCGCTCGAAATTTCCGAGCCCTCCACTATGGCACAATAGTCATATCGTGGTTTTGGCTCGGAAAGCCTCAGACATTAAGAGACACTAAAGAGCAAAACAATTTTTCTCGTATTAATAAACTACTCTTTAACGATACCAAAAGCACCACGCTTGCTACGAGAAGACGCTTAGTAAGCAAGAAATCGCGAAAATAGAAAACGTGGGTGGCGATGCCGCCTTGAAGTTTCCGCACCATTCGCCGTGACGTCAGATGTTTTGACGGCGCCTACTAGGGACAACGTAGTTCCTAAACGGTACAAATTAAGTACACTGTCCTCTGAAGGGACCATAGAGTTAACATACCAAGCTTGAGGAAATTCTGTTGAGCCCATGGCGCCAAAATACCATAAATACACTTTGAAATCCGTGACGTCACGCGTGTAGATTCTGGCGCGAAATTTAAAAATGAAACTTTGAACTTCACTTTATTCTTTTATAATGCACCCATGATGGTGAAATTAACGACATTATAGTTTTAAAAGTACAATTTATCGATCTAAACCGATTCACTGTTTCCCTTTACTGTCCCTTTAAAAGAGTTCTCGTGTTTCAAGAGCGTAACAACCGCCAAATTTTTATTTCTTACCAATGTATTCCTTAAATACTTCTTAGAATACGGTGAAGATTATGAGGGAGATGGGATCTCCGTGCCTGGTCCCACTGTTGATCGCGTTTTTTTGTTTAGTTTTTTTTTGTGGAGAAGGTTGGTTACTGTGGAATGCTTGTTGATGTTGGCTATAATGTTTTAGTTGTGTCTCAAGTTATCTTTCGTAACAAAATGCCTCTAAAACTGCAGGTATCATTCTTGAGTCTAATGCCTTTTGGTAGTCTGTGAAGGACTTCCTTTTGCTCAGCAGACTATTCAATTACCTGACTCACTGCATGCCAATGATCCATTGACAAGTATTCTTTTGCGAGAATACGAGAATGAGCAGGTTGATTGAAGTCGCGTGTTTCGCTTGACTATTCGAAATTAGCCTAATAATTAATTGGTATAATACTGAGAGTAACCTGATAGCTCTATAACTGTTAGTCTATTATGCCTCTTTTTTATGTAACAGTGTTCTATATGCGTTTTAAGGTATATCTGAGCTTTCAAACATTCTGTGAAGAGTTTCGCGATTTTCGTAAATATCGAGTGCCCTCTGCCTCTGATCAATTCGATTGTGATACAGCCTTTTCCGGCGGCATTTCTGCGGGACAATCGTATCGTATTGCCTTTCTAGCATCATCGATTGTTAGTTACCCACGGAATAATAGCGTCCTGTTCGGCTTTGCTGCCACGGCTTAAGTTTGGATAGCCTATCTACAAGCACTTCAGTTCATAAATGTTTCGCTAGCTATACTATGCCACCAGAATTGCAAAGAATACTTCCTTGGATATATTTTAATGCGTGCGTTTTGGTTCTTCGCATGCACAGTCTTTTCAACGAACCTTTTGTTCACTGAGCTGTGTAGCTGGTGATACTGCTAACAGGAAGCCTTAGAACGGCCCTACTACATGGTGGGCGCCCCTAGTCCGGGCAACCGTAGAGTCACTGGAAAATTTCAGAGTACCGCAAAGGTAGGCTGCACGCGGGCAACATTGGGCGGCGGCGGCCATATCCCTTCCGGACCGTCCGGCGCGTTGGTAGCGTGTGTTGAGAAGTAACCGATCTTTTCGCCTCGATGCCGTGTTACGCTCGGCGTAACTGCAATATGTGTGTGTGTGTGTTTCTTCAAAAGGATATCAGAAGTGATTTCGAGTCATCGACAGTCATGAATCGCCTGCGCGGTAAGCGGTGTAGCTAATGAAACGTGCGGCGAATGTTGCCATGTGCTCGCGAACACTCTTCGTGGCTTCATCGGTCTCTTTTCGTTTCACGGCCGGGTGTGTTCGCAAGGTCCGGAGCTGTATAGTTGCATTAGCGTAATGACCGTACGAGATGCCCTTTATTTCGACACTTGGTGAACGTTGACTGTTTGCGCTAGCTTTGCAGTCGGTGTTCAGGTTCACTTCATAGCGCATTCGAGAACATTATCGAACATCGAGAACATTCAGCATTGCGTCCTTCGACTGGTCGCTGACGCTTACCTTACTTGCGCACCATGCTTGCTGTTCAGCTGAGTGTTATCTGTAATAGAAGTGGTGTGTGTACGGTAAGTGGAAGTTCGGAACGCCAGCAGCCGAACGCACGGGCGAATCGGCGTGCGGTAGGTAAGGTACATTTTATTTTGCGAATATATTGTCGTTTCCTAACAGATACGTAGAAAATAGGCCATGAAAAATGATTGACGTCACTACTCAGTTGTTTCATTTCCTATTTTTTGTCTCCTTAATATTTCCAACGTTCCATTGCATTTGCAAATATTTTGCTGTGTTCCGACAAAGTTTTTTTTTTTTTTTTGGCGTTGCACCGCGTAAACAGCTAGGGTTCGGTTTCTGCACTGCTTTTAATTTCAGCTTTTTTTTTTCGTAATGCACTCTTGTTAAAATTTCATCGGCGCAGTGCTTTATGTTATTTTGATCAGAAATAGCACATCCCGAAAATTTTTAACGCGCATGCTACTGCAGCACAGTATGTGTATACGAGCTAGGGCTCGCATGAAATCGATTCCCTCAGTGCGTGGGAGGATAAGCCGCTTTTTTTTCTTTTTTGCTGTGACCATTTCTCACCCACTAAACAGTATTGTAAGGGTGCGCTCGGCGCAATGTAGCATTAGCAACATATTTTTTTTTAATAAAATACGCTTAATAACATTGTCTTATATCAAGTTTATCAACAGAGTCACCACGCTTCAGTTTTGCGCAGTGGCAAATGATCACGCGACAATTGCCTTCAAGGTATACAGGAAAGTTATTATTTTAATAAGTCTTCGATTTCGCTCTCGTGCGTGACACACTTATAACTCGAAATGCATGCACAATCTGTTCAACAGATCGAGATATAAACAGCCAAGCAAATAGAAAGGTATGTAGTATGTAGTTTTCAATATCGCTGAACATAGCGAACCGTAAAGGTGAAGTATCCTGTTGCATGACATCTTTTCTAGCAGAGTTTGTGTAGTTCACTGCAGAAAGGAGTGTTCTTCGATGGGGGCGAATTCATTCCGCGGCCAACTATGCAGCCACGTACAACGACGCTCTTTGACGTTAATGCTTCCCACACGGAATTCAAAAATATACGAAATTCCCGGAGTAGCTCAGCAGCAACTTTCGGTTACTGGTGAGCTACTCTCTGGCATCTGCATGACGCGTTTAAAAAAGCGACGAAGTACTTCTAGGGACCGTGGTACTGCTAAATGTCCGGCCGCGCTCTGCATTCAACGCGCCTGCACCCAAAGCGCTTGGAAGGGATATGGTGGCGAGAGGTCTCGTGATGCGAGTAAGCCAATCGCGTCGGCGGCGGCGCGCGGAAAACAGATGCGATACTCTGAAATTTTTCTAGTGACTCTAGGCAACCGCATGACGAGGTGCCATCTCGCGCCTGCCTCACAAGAGCCCGTTGAGACTCCAGCGAGGAGGGCAGGAGGGCAGTCTCCGATGCCTTTCGGGAAGGGGTAGAAGGAATAGGAGGGGATTTTTTGTACATGCCGTCCCTATGAGGGAGATATCACACGTCTCCCCACGTCTCCCACGCGTGTTGGGATGTAAATGTTTCACAGTGGCGGGACAGAGTAGAGTATCTGTGTGCAGGCGCCCTAAAGTTCGCTCCTCAGCCTTACTCGGCGCCTTTGCAGGAGCCGGTAAAAGTCGATGAGAATCGCGACAATATACTGTGTATTTCGGGCTGAATCGGCATGGAGCCTCTTATGTTCTTTCCTACGTTGGTCAGCCTGTAGAACAGCCCAACCAAAGGACCATCACGCGATCACGGAAACGCGGTTTACGAATTCAATTTTTTCGAAGTCGGAATTTTCCTGAAACGGGCCGTTCACGATATGGACCTTACGCGTTGTCCAGCAGATTGCTTTTAGTCCGCCAACACGACATATTACAATGAAGCGCCTGCAGCAAGTGTACTGCTTCCCAGTCTTTTTTTTTTTTTTTGCATCCGATCGGTAGTTCATATGCTGCAGTTGAGTTCACGTTGGACAGCATGGCCACGTGTTCAAGGCACTCGCTTTCGGACCACGGCGACCTGAGTTCAAACCCCAGCCCTGAAATAAACTTTATTTAGTTTTATGTATAATTTCTAGGAGGGCCTTTTTAGAAGAACACCCTCACCAGTTACACAGGACAGTCAATAGAAGCTTCGCTTGAGAAAGCCTCCTCACCCACAGCTGGTGCGCACCAAAGAAATACTAATCATGATGTAAATGTGAAGAGAGTAAAGCGGATGCAAAGACAACTGGCCGCCGGCAGGTACCGAACGTGCAACGATAGGATAACGCGCCCGATGCTCTACTAATTGAGCTACGGCAGCGGTCGTCTTCCCGTACACTTATCCGATATATCTCCGCGCTTGAGCTTGGAAGTGTTAGCGCCGCTCGTAGCCGTGACAGCGAGTGTGCAATGCTCTCTTTTTTTGCCGGCTGGTGTCGCGTAGCATGTGATCTTTTTACGAGCTGGCAACTGACCAATATTTCCTAGCATACTTACTCAAGTCATCAGGTCTGCCAGTACATTGACAATGCTATGAATGAAAGCAAGAAGGGAATTCAAGGGATCGTTCCTTTCTTTGACACAACCTCAATGAAAACCGATATAAAATGAAGCCAAGGATTTATGCATGCAAGATCACGCTAAGAGGTAATTGCGACCACATCGCACTCTATGGTGCACCGGTTTGACTAACACGCCCTGTTAAAGACGGCGATTACCGTCTTCTAATATATTGAGGGTATAGAGGGAAAAAAGGACCACTCGCTCGCATATTAGGTGAGGCCGTATTGTGCAATAATTTTGTCAATTTAAGGGTACAAAGCTGACGCACGCATTTTTCACGCTGCGCTCGTGGTATTATGTGGCGTTTATTTTAGTGACATGTGATACCCGAATAACTCCATCTACCGCAGGACAATTCTTCCGCACTCGAGTCAACAGCCATATTGGTCACAAGCGGCGAAACCGATCAGCTCACGAATACCATAGAAGATCTGGATTCGCCTGCCGCCACATCTTCTGAGATAATCACTGCTGCAGATCTGGTCACGTTTACGGAGGAGGTGAGCACATCGGATAAGATGGAGCGTTCACGTTACGTTAACGCTACTGGCTTACCTCTGGTGAAAGGCTCAATGGCATTCGTCGCAATGTGACTACGGTTACGTGCTGATAATCAGTCTCTCGAGTGCAATGCTGGCCATGGCGGCAATATTCCAAGTTAACGGAATAATTGTAAAATCAATTCTCCTCCGTATCCTATAACCTTGGTAACGAGGCTAGTTAGTTTCTGGAGCTTCACATCCCGCAAAAGTATTATGATTACGAGGCACGCAGTAATCGAAGGCTCCAGATTAATCTAGATCACCTGCGGCTCTTTACAACGCACGTACATTTACGCACATTGGCCTTATAGCATTTGTGGTAACCAGAAGCCTAGCAGCACAGATGCTAGACCCAGTTTATTGAGAGCTGTAAACTGTAAACCACGGACTGCGTCCTGGTCAGGATACGATTTCCGTACAAAAGAAAAAAATTGTTCAGCTTGTAAAACCGCAGCAAATATTAAGGTTCCTATATTCAAAACGTTTCGACCATATTGCAGTTTAGCTTGTTCAAGATTGTTGTTTTTGAAGCTCCTTCAGGTATTAGCAAGTCCGGAGGGCGGCATTGCTGATGTCCTTTTTTTTACCATTACCTTCAGGTGCGGAAGTGAGTGCGGAGCTGTAGCAGAGTAAAATGACAATATGAATAGCTCAGCTAACCCAAATAATTTTTAGAACTCTCCATTCTCTGCTTGCAGTTCGAATTGGCCGCCAAATTTGTTGCAAAGTATTTACGCTGTTTATTTCTGGAAAAATGCTAGGCTGCACTGCATGTCTCATATAGCGCTAAAAGTTGTAAATTGTAAGTCCATATGCGAAACACAGCTCAGGAAAAAAATAACAAAGCAAAGTAAAGTAATTGCACTGCTTGCACGTGGAAAAATTCCACAGAAGGATGCGAACATTGCCGCTTAACTTTGTTGCAGGGTTTAATATAATACTAAGGGAATATTGCGTACGTCTTTCAACGATTATGAAGCATTTTGCTTTAAACTTAACTGGAAAAAAAAGATGCAAATTGCTGCTCCCATTGCATGCATTTTCATGTGGTTGTGTACATTCTTGAGTACATTTGCTGAAGAAATCATGCAGGCTTTTTGTCGCTTTCTGTATCGCCATGTCTGCGAAGGCACTCGTTAGCGACCGTCCTTTAATAATGCCTACTATTCTAGTGAGTGCGACCTTCAGTGGCATTCAGATGATCACCATCCTAGACAGGGCCCTCAGACACTGTAGCTGTTCGAATGGCGTCTGCTCAATACACACATTTATGTAATTTGACTCTCAGCTTGCAACATGTGCGCCTAAATGAGTATTCCATATCATATAAATTATGGGTGACTTTTGCTTTCTACATAATCGGCGCGGGGTTGCGCTTGCGACTTGAAACATGAGCTTATGAGATGAAGGTAAGTGTAAGAATAGCTAACACAGGGAAACGAGGAGTCCATATTTTCAAATGGCTTGTTTGCCAATTACATTGCTGCGCGTTTTGTATCTGGCACTGCATTAGTGTCACTACATCAACCGCTATATTATAAGCTACGTGTGCAATCTATCATCGTGATCATAATAATATTTGAAGTACGCAGATCATTCAATGTGCAGTCTACACACAAAATGTTAATCCCGGCCGCGGCGGCTGCGTTTTCGATGGAGGCGAAAATGTTTGAGGCCCGTGTACTTAGATTTAGGTGCACGTTAAATAACCCCAGGTGGTCGAAATTTCCGGAGCCCTCCACTACGGCGTCTCTCATAATGATATCGTGGATTTGGGACGTTAAACCCCAGATATTATTATTATACACAAAATGTTACGGACAACGCCAGCGCGTGCCCAAATTGCCTTTACGCGCTACCTAGCGACGCGCCACGTACCGTCGACCGCAGCGCTGGGCGGTCGACGGTGGGTGGCGCAAAGCGCATATCTGCGTCATGAGCGCCCCACTTATATTTTGTTAGCATGCTTCGAACGTCGTGCCGTTGGGCAGATATCACTCTTTGAGAAAGATTGCTGCTGATAACAGTTGTGCTGATAGACTGCGCTCGATACAAAATCATGTAAGCGCGGCTGCGCGTCGCGTTAAAATGTAAAATCTGTCAAATGTTTGCGCACTGTGGGAAAATAGTCAGACCATCGATTTAGGGATTTCATTTCATTTTTCATTTCAGTTTATTATACCCCTTAGGGCCAGAGGCATTACAGAGGGGGAGTGGTAACAACACTTTGACACAAAAAAACAAAGGAACGAAAAAAAAACAAAAAAGTAAGAGAAAACGCACATGAAACAATAGAGCAAAATGTGAATTTACAGTGAGTTTAGAAGGAGCCTGAGTATACAATGTTAGCTATGGAATTAAGGAACTGTTCATGATGAATAATGTTCACAACGTCCGCGGGAAGGCTATTCCAATCGCGAGAGGTTCGCGGTAGAAATGAATGATAAAAGTGCGCAGTATTACATGAAGCGAGTCCGACTTTATGACGATGATCTGTGCGATGGGATACATAAGATGGCTCAGGGATGAGGCGATCGCGTAGTGCAGGATGATGATACGTCTTATGAAACAAGGCAATGCGTGACACTTTTCTGCGCGATGATAATGATGGGAGGGAAAGGCTTGATTTCATGGAAGTTATACTGGCGGTGCGGCTGTAATTAGAGTGAATGAAACGTGCGGAGTTATTCTGAACCATTTCTAGAGCATAAATTAAGTTTGCTTGGGTGGGATCCCAGACCGGTGTAGCATATTCCAATTTAGATCGAATTAGTGTTTTATAAAGGAGGAGTTTCAAGGAAGGAGGAACATGATAAAAATTTCGACGAAGATAACCTAACATGCGATTAGCTTTGTTAATTAAGTGCTCGATATGAGTAGACCAGTTCAAGTTTGCTGTAATGTACACGCCGAGGTACTTATATGAAGTGAGTGATTCTAAATTAATGTTATCAATATAGTATGGTGGTGGGCAGGAAGATTTTCTAGAAACGTGCATGACTTTACATTTATTAATATTTAACTTCATTAACCATTTGTTACACCAATTAGCAACTGCACCAAGATCAGATTGGAGTAAGGAAGAATCGTTAGTATTCGTTACCCTCTGAAAATGACACAGTCGCCCGCGAATAGAAGAATGTTAGAGTTTACAACGGAAGGAAGATCATTAACATAGATTAGAAATAATAAAGGGCCAAGAACTGAGCCTTGAGGAGCGCCTGAATACACATCTGTAAATTCAGAGTTAGACCCATTAAAGGAAACAAATTGTGAGCGGTCTAAAAGAAAACACTCAATCCATTTCAGTAAATTATTATCAATATTAAGCTTGTTTAGTTTAAGCAGTAGTAATTTATGACATTCCTTGTCAAATGCCTTACAAAAATCTAAAAATATGCAGTCGATGATTGATGATCGGTCTAGAACTTGACGTAGTGCGTGAGTAAATGATATGAGCTGAGTTTCACATGAATAATGTTTTCTAAAACCATGTTGTGCTGAAGAGAAGAAAGAGTTCGATTCAAGGAAACTGACAAGGTTGGTGAATATAATGTGCTCAAACATTTTACAACATGTGCTGGTTAAAGAAATGGGGCGATAGTTAAGATGAGATGTTTTGCTGCCAGACTTGTGAATTGGAATAACCTTCCCAATTTACCACACTTTTGGAAGAAAGGAATGATCAAGTGATTGCTGAAAAAGTTTACACAGGATTAACGCAGTATAGGTAGAAGTGTTTTTCAAAAACTTCGCACCAATAATATCACATACGGGTGCTGAATGAAGGCCAAGTTTATTAATGAGCTTAAGATGACCGAATGTACTAATTAGTATAGGCGGCATAGCTTCAGATGTATGGCCGACAGTTGTCGGAGTATGAATAACCGAGATAGCTGAGAAGTTTTCAGCAAATGTACGATTAAAAACTGTGGCACAAACATCCGATGAAATGGGGTCACCAGAGGAATCGGTCAGCGTGATAACGTCATTGGTTGAGGGACTAGTAGTTCGCCAGAAGTTTTTAACATTAGTGGTCAACATAGAGGGCAGTACATGGGAATGAAAATGTTATTTTGCATGTCGAAGGGCATGAATGTACAACGCAGACGCTGTTGTGTACAAAGCCCAGCGATCACTAGTAGGCGAAAGCTTTGCGGCGCGAAAGAAACGTTTTTTTTCTGTTTGATAAACGCCTGATATGGCTATTGTATCAGGGAGCACTTGAGCTGTTGGTTACGATACGGTGTGGAATGTATTGATCAGTGAGCTGCGTGATTTTATCTGGAAACATGTTCCAGTTAGTTTCGACACTCCGATCGTCGAAACCGTCAAGAAAAAGATCGGTGAAGTTAGAAAGTTCACTGTTGACCGCCTCAAAGTTACCCCTGTTATGGTCACGTCTCCTTGTTTTCTTTTCTCGAGCGGGCTAATTTACTGTCCAAATATAGGAGTAAATGATCGCTAAGGCCTGGAAGGTACGTTATGGGCGAAATTATATCCGAACTGTTTGTTAGTATTAAGTCTAATGTGTTTGAAGCGTGCGCTGCTATTCTTGTTGCTTGAGTACACATTTGCTGTAATGAAAATACCGAGCAAACACTTAAGAAGAAGAAACATAAAAACCATTTAAGAACCCCCGTTTGGGATGGATGTCTCTTGTGCGTAGCGCCGCTGTCGTTCGCCGCTGACGCAGCGGAAATGTCGAGAAGCGGCTTTTGGCCACGCGCTCGCGTGCTCCGTAAACTTTTGTGGTTGACTGTACATGCCATAACTGTGGAATTCAAGCCACAAGATTTTACACAACTCACACAAATTATGCAAAATTTATGGATTTAGCTTTAGTTTCCTTTCAAACATAACATGGAGGACTCAATGTCGCGTGTCTGTGCCTGTGAGGATTGGGTAGTCGAAGAATATAGCGGGCAAAAATTCCAGCGTATTGAACGCGCTGTGACATTCGACGTTATGCAAAACAGTCAGGGAAAAGCTGCTTCTGACTTTTTCTACGGCGAGTTTGTTCGTACACGGAGAAATGCAGCGCGACTCGGACGAAGACAGGAGACACAGATAGACACAGGCGAGCGCTGACTTGCAACACGGCACTCGGCATTGTCAGTCGGCGCTGGTCTTTGTCTATCCTTGTAACCTGTCTTCGTGTGAGTCGCGCTGCATATCTCCGAGACTGGCTCGGCGTTCACGTTTTGGTTTCGAGCACTTAGCAGTTGTGTGCATCACGCACGCTTACCATACACGTTGACTACACTGCCATGCGAAAAGGATTGTTTACGGTCCTGTCTAATGTCGGCGCTCGTGTTCGAGCTGAGATTTGCGCTTCGTGATGTACGCTACCGCGTGCTAACCAGCATATCATAAGCAGTGTGCATTGGCAAACTTACTCAGGGCCCAGCGACGGTAGAATAAATTACAGTCACATTAGTGCATATATGATATTTCATACAAAATAAGTGACATGCTTGCCAGAACAATGTGAATCGGGTAGCGAATAAGCGCAAATATAGAATACAGAACCTGACAGGCAAGTAACGATATCCAGCGCTAGCCAGGATTAGCTTGCAGTCAGCCAACATTGTCCAGTGATAGCTAACAATAAGCAGCACTACCCAACAAGTGATGATGGTGATGACACTGCGCGAGCCGGTAGTGAGCCTCCATTTGAAAAAGTCACAGTTTCGCCGCAGCGGCGAAGCAATGAATGCGATAGCAATAAATTGAAATGTAACGCGAAGAAGGGAAAGCAGCTCAAAATTGCCAGCGCGTCGCTTGAGCCGAAAGGACGCACCAAAAGAACGCACACAGGATGAGCGCGAACTATCATGCGTCACAGCTCGAAACTTGAAGCGCACTGCTCAAACATAAAGCAGGACGCACGAAACGAATGTACAGGTACACACAGGACGAGCGCGAACTAACTGTCCCAGTTGTTACTTAATTCTGTTTGAACAGCGCGCTCATCTTGCAAACGCGGCCGCTGCAGCGAGTGAAGTGACCTTCGTACGCTCTGTGGCTTCAGCGCGGACATCGCGGGGAAAGCACAAGACATACAGCCCCACGCTCCACCCCCCCCCCCCCCAGGCCGCCCCCTTCTTTCCTCGAGATAAGCGCACGAAGGCGACCACGCCCTGTAGGGCGAAGAGCAACGGCGTTCGCCGGAGCGGGCCACGCTAGAGTCACTGTATATGCTACCTTTAGGTAGCAGAGTAGCGCATAGGTCCGGCTAGCAACCACAACTATGCGGTGAAGTCGCACTTCGCTTTTGCAGGGGACATGCCTACTGTGTCGCCGATTAACCTGCCTGGCGTGTCGAAGATTGGCGATAAACGTTGGCTGCCGATGGCTAGTCTTAATTCAGTTCGCTGCAGCGGTGGCGTCGGGAAATTAAAAAAATGGCCCAAGCGACAGTTTCTCCGCAATGCATGGTTGCTAGCGGCGTTGGAAGACAGATGCGCAACTCTGCTACCTGAAGGTAGCATATACAGGCCACGCGCGTACATCGCTCCATCTATGTGGTGACTAAGAAAGCATGCTGAAGTAAATGGTGTATATAAATAGTTCGCCGTTAGCAGGCTGAAAGACGTTGCTGTTCGTGGTTTAACGTCTAACGCCGCGCGCTGGGATACGAGAGGTCGCCCGTTCGATTCCGCGCGTCGGAAAGCTTTTGTGAATTATTTTTCTTTGTGACTTTTATATATATATATATATATATATATATATATATATATATATATATATATATATATATATGGTACATGACGGCGGCGACAAGGACGGCAACAATCAGCCGCGACTGTCCATATATTTGCTAACGCAATAAAAGGATGCATCAGGAAACACTAGCTGACAGGAGGACTCGTGAGTGTATAGTTAGCTATGACTAATAAGGAACAGGAATAACACGTGTACATCACCCCACATTCTCCGACAGATATTCAATAGTAACCACTCCAAGGTAGCTATATACAGCAATAGCCAACGTTCACTAACCGTTACCCAACATTATGCATTGTTAGTGAACACAACGTGCACAATTTACCATCACTAGTTAATATTAGCAAGTACCGTAACCTCGTCATCACGCCGTCATCTAAGGCACCTTCCTGAAAATCCCCGCCGCAGTCATGGAACATTGCTGTCCTTAGCAGATAAAAGCCTCAAAAAATTGCACTCACGTGGCTCTTATTCCTGCAGAGTATATTCTCTCTAATAAATAATCGTATTTGCTTCTTCTTCTAAAGCCTTTAGTGTCACCGAGTTGCTGATCCGCGGTCTCTTTATGCTTCCGTTGATTACTTTAAGGCGCCGTTCATGCGTTCAGGTCAAGCAGGCTGCTAAAGGTACACACCAAACAAACAGAGCTTAGTGCATCATACTCACAAAAGGGGGTGAAGAGGGTTTTACGGCTTTGTCGCATTGCTTGTCTCTTTTGTTTCACTGAAGCCATGCTGTGGATGCTGATCTATGGCATCTTCTCTTATATTTAAGCTGTAGGAGAGGGAAGCGCTACTTCGCTTATAAGATCAGGCCCTGTTGTGCAATATAGGAATATCAAGCTAACGCGTAAAGTTCATTACTTTATATTAGGCGCTTCTTTCGCTACCTTGCGTGTGTGATTGCTCTATGCAACGTCCGATTGATACCTTCCTCACACAGGTCGCACGTGTATCAACAACCATGCTGGTCACAAGCGGCGAGACCAATCAGGTCACGAATACAATAGGTCTCAGTTCGCCTACGGCCACAGCTTCTGAGCTCATCACTCCTGTTGAACTGATCACATTTACGGAGGAACTGAGGAGCACAAAAAAGGTAAGTCACATTGATTGTGCTATCTTCGCAGTGCCGAAGTATTCCCGTATACAGGCACCGTCACTGATATGGTTACACTTGTTGCAGTAGAAAATGGCTACTGGATATGTTCAGATAAAAACGCCGGTGCATGTCTGGCGACCCCCTTTAATTTTATTAAAAAAATATATATTCTTGCCCGAGTCCACAGACCCACGAAACGAATCTTAGTTTCGCGAAAAAAAATATTCCCTCTGTCAAATAAATTCGAAAGTCTACACAGTGCCAGAACCGCTTTTTGCGAACTGCGCGATAATGAAAATTTGACGACATCCGAAAAAAGAAATATTGTAGCAATGATAGTTAAGCATTTTCGTCATTAGTGCTGAATAACGCGCGTTTACAAAATATTGTTATCTCGCACTTCTGTTCCTCATATTTTAGGACAAAGAAATTACATATACGGCACATTGCTCAATAACGCTCTCGTTTCAGATACTTTGCTGCGCGTCTATAATAGGCAGAATTTCCAAAATTTCCCAGAGTGTTTCCAAATATTAGGTTAGCAAATGCGCCGAATTCGATTGCCGAGTAGGCGTCAAACGCAAACCAATAATGCGTAAGGGGAGGCATGTCTCTGAAAATGCAGTTATAAAATTCAATTAAAAAAGAGCCACTTCTGATTTTATTTAAACTGCCCAGAGTTAAAGCCACGCAAGTGGTCAAAGTTAATCTGTAAAAACATGTTGCTATATTTTCATGATATCGGATTTGCAAAGCCACCAAAGAGGCCGAATTGACGTTCACGCGCAACCACTTAAATGTGCGAGCAGGCCCAAATTGTTGCTTCCTCAAATAGGAGTTTTACTCAAAAGAGGTCCTGTAATATAGTTAAGGCGTTCAGCAAGTACTCCCCCCCCCCTTCCTCCCACCACCGGTATACCCATACATACTCAAAATGCGTAAAGTCTTTCCAGCTCGCAACGCTTGACTCAAAGCAATAGAAAAAAGTTCAGTATAGGCCGATACTCGCCTCCTGCTTCGCGTGACACCGACTCTAAGAGTGAGTGGGATCTGCCGAATTCCTTATATGCCGTAAACCCCCCGTTTTATGCATCTTACGTCTACGTTGTGTTTTTTAATCGCAATTCAATCAAGCTGAGGACCGATACCAACATTGCCCTATAGTGCAGTGAAACAACTTATTTCCCGGATATTCATACCGCTGGCATGAAACTGGCGAGTACAATACGCTTCTTGCACTTACACCTGAGGTTTCTAGTCGTGGCCCGAGCCGTACACGCAAAATCGCTGATAAAATTAGTCGTTAATTTGTCCCATGTAGATGTAGTTCGGAGGGATGTCCTTAACTCTTGAATATTTCACAATTTAGGCAGCACTGCGTCACACTGGTTTCGGATTATCGTTCTTGGCTTGAACGTCGTAGACGTGAAATACAGCTCTTCCCGGACAGACAGAAAATTTGGAAATGTTGCACACGTCAAGTATTAGAATGAAGAAAAAAGAAGACGAACTCAACGACACCAATGTCGCTGTACCGGCATGATTGACAAAAAACCGGTCATTGCGGTGATACCATCATAACGTATAATCTCCGGTAGCACCACAGAACGTGTCACTAGACCAGCCATGATGTAATAAATCTAAAGGTAGTATCTTCCATTCCGTGCAGCAAGGTGTCATTCTCCCAAAGTAGTCATCTAATTAATCATGGTGTAATGTTTGTCTTATAATGGCATAACACCGTACCAACATAAAAAAATCTCTGAAATGAGTTCGAATAGACATGCCACCATTCTTTTTGCAATTTATCTAAGTGCATATTAAGCCCTTTACCAAAAATACACGCAGAAAAATTTGAGGAGAAACGGATTACTTCGCCAGCTTGATTTCGCGAAGTAATCTAAACGCCCAAAACCTCATGGCTGTAAAATAACACTTCCAGACGCGCCCACCGATCACCCCTGCGCCCCTGGTGACAGTGACCGATGGATCATCTGAGCTCTCCAACGTTACCTCAACTTCTGAAGCAACCTCGGTGAATTCCACTAACAGCACGGTCTCTGTGGTACCCAGCTCACCAACGACGTCGATGGACACTACAGCTTCCACAGCGGCGAGCTCGGTAAAACTTAACCTACGCGTTTATGTGCAGCTACAAGTTATTCGCATTGTGACATAATAAGGGTGAACGGCTCAGTGATTAAAGCGAGAGCAAAATGGCTAGCCATATTTACCGATATATTAGGCTATTCCAGCCAAAAGTAGCCAGTATTAGCCGATACTACACAAAATTCGCCAACATCGGCGAACATGTGCTAGTGCAACGGAGCAAGAAACATTTAGGAGGTGCAACTCAACTACTTGAGGCGACTAGGGGCACGATTCTCGATGTATCCACCTTGTTGACTGTCCACTTGGCCCTCCACTGATTGGCTGGACCTCGACGAGCAGAGCGCCCCCCATTTCCGGTCCTTCTTCCGCAACGTCATTTTAACATCACGAAGCTTTCACAACTCTCCACACCAATGAGAGGGGCGGAATGCGTTTCACCCCAACGAATGCTGCCCCCAGATCACGAAGGAAGGGCTCCATGCCCCAGATATCCGCTTTTGGACGCACATCTCGGAGGCCGTGCATGAACTCTAATAACATTAGCTCTCGAATTAGGTTTATCGCGACCATTAGCTCTTGAATTAGGTTTATCGCGACCGCCCACCTGGCGCACCTGGACGGTCTGTATGCATTTCCGGTTTCGTTTTCAAACATCTGAACATGTTCATACGCAAGTTCAGACTTGTCAAGTTTGTTTAAGTGTACTGTTACTGTACATTTCGTCCACTTTCTTTCTCTTTACGCTGGTAATGTAATGTGCTGGCTGGTTCGGTGCGCCGACGTGATCGAGAGCGGTATGATGTCACGGCTCGCCGCTTTTTCGAGTGACTGAATGCGCTCCGCGGAAATGGATATCTCCACTACGTGGATACATCGAGAATAGCTTCTCTGATAACGTCACGCTGCCGCAGAGCCACTTCATGCTGGCGGAACGCAGGGGAATTGCCGCAGTTTCGGTTTCCGAGGGAACCGACCACGCGCGTTGCTCCCGCTCCGTCGTAATAACAGAGCATGGAGGAGGAGCGCGTTCGTTTCTTACTCCACCTTTGCCTTGTAAGTATTCGCCCGCTTTTGCAGGTTTCAACAAAATACCTGCGTCCCATCTTTGGTTCATAAATGGCGAAGATGAGTACACTGTAAAAAACAAAATCTCGCAGGTGGTAATAAAATGCTTGTCCTCTAGCGACTCCTCCACCGGGAGTTTCTTATACTCCGGACTGCCGGAGTAAAGTTTTTACTCCGGCTGGCCGGAGTGATTGTGTGGCACCTCCGAAGTATTTTTTGCTGTTCTTTCACTCCGGTGGGCCGGAGTTCTTGCGTGGCATCTTCGGAGTATTTTTCGCTGTTCTTTCACTCCGGCTGGCCGGAGTTTTCTCGCGGCACCGCCGGAGTATTTTTTGCTGTTCTTGCACTCCGGCTGGATTGTTTACAGTCCTAGGTAAAGTCGGCGCTCGTGTTCGAGCTGAGATTTGCGCTTCGTTGAGGAGTGATGTACGCTACCACGTACTAACGTGCATATCATAAACAGCGTTCATTGTCAAATTTATTCAGGAACCAGCAACGTTAGAATAAATTAGTCACATTATTGCATATGTAATATTTCATACAATATTAGTGACATGCTTGCCAGAACAATGTGAATCGGGTAGCGAATAAGCGTGTAGTGAGAGACGCGAAGGCGGCCGACGTGGCCGTGCCGAAGTCTCACTACTTTATTCGAAGGCCCTAGTACAAGCAGAGCGGCAGCGGCTGCCGGCGTCCAGCCCCCAGGAGCGTGAGCACGTTCTACTGCTCGCGCCTCGAGTTCTGAGCATACCCTGCGCGATAGGCGCGGCGCGTTAGTGGTAAAAAGGATGATGATGATCGTGAGGGATGACGATGCCGCTACAGATTACTGCCCCCCCCCCCCCGTAGAAATGAAGCCTAAGTGAAAAAAAAAACAATTGGGGCGTATATACAAGGCTTGTGACGCGAGAAAAATGTTTGTGGGCAGTCTAGGTCGTCAACGGTAAAGGACTATCGGGAACCATTGGGTCTCTGGCGGCGGCTCTGGGAGAAGCGCAGCGGGCGGAGGACTGGGCGTAAGTACGGTGGGGTCATGGCCAGGCGGGTCCCGCGACGACTTGATGGTGCCTTTCGGTAGCGCACCCGGTGGCGCGAGTCAGCGCGGCTGGCAGAGGTGCCTGCAGATGGAGTTGAGGGCGGGTGCACAAGGGCCGGTGCGGGCGATGTGGGCGAAACAATGCGAAATGACACAGTGAAGCCACGACGAGCAACCATCGACGAGTAGCTGCGGCGATGGGTCTTTCCTGTGCGGGCACAGCGCTGACGCGGATGTCGGTACGTGGACATTGTGACCTGAGCGGTGTCCAAATGGTCGACTTGGCCGCTCACGTGGGTACTGGGGGGGTTGTGATGAAGACGTCGGTGGCGGCGCAACGCCGACATCAGCTTTGCATCGCCTCGGACGTGCTGGCACGGGTATACAAGTCGACGGACACGGGGACGTCATGGTTGCAGAACCATGCCACGCGCAATGCGAGTAGTGATTAGGTGTATGGCACGTGGTAGGTAAGCGTTCGGACAGCGGTAGAAGACGCTTTCGCCGTGTCGAAGGGCATGCCTGCATTCATGGTACTCCGCTGCTGGTTCGCGACCTCCGTTAAGAACTCCGGAGGAGGGATGTCATGGAACACCGCAGGCGGAGGCTCTGCCACAGGTTCCGACAGCGCGCCTGTGCCCGCGCCTGTGCCCGGCACACGAGGGCTGGTGCGTAGGTCGGCGTGTTGGATGCCTGCCTTTGCGGCAGGCGTGGCATGTGCGGGCTGCTCTGCCATCGGCGAACCAGGCAATTCATCCTCAGACGCTTCCGTCATCGTAGCAGCGTCTCGCAAGTTCGGCCGGTGTTGGTTCGGTGCTCCAACTTCAGCTGCGGTGGACTGCGAGGTCAATGCTGGTCGCTGCTGGGAAGACGCACATAGTGTCGAGGTTGTTGAAACGTGGTGATGGTCGATGGACGAGGACGGCGAATCCGCCACAATTGGGGAGCGAATAGCGGACGGTGCGATGTCCGTGTCCGAATCCAGGGCGTGCTGCAAGGTAACGGTCGTGGAGTCTGATGGCTCCGAGCTGTCGCGATCCGTCGAGGTTGGAGAAGACGTGCGGATGGCGGGCATGCCTGATGGACCGTCGGCCGAGGGTGGCGAAGGAATGCACCTCGTGGCAGACTGGTCGAAGGCAGCAGCAACGTTCAGAACCTCGTCGGGTGGGTGCTCGGGCGCAGGAACTGCTGCGCTAGTGGCCGGACGAGAGCGAGAAAGAGACATGGCCGGGGAAGGTAGCTCGCCGTCATGGGAGGGCTGTGGGCCGGGTGGTACCGCTCGCGTTGGAGGGGAAACCTGGAACTCACGGGTCCCCGGTAGCGGGCGGAACATCTCGCCGTAGCGGGCCAGCACAGCAGCGCAGAGGTCGTCGTATGGCTGCGGGCTGGATGACGGCGCGGCGGACAGATGACGCCGCTCAGCCGGGAGGGCGTCAAGCAGGATGTCGTGCATTAGTGGCTGCGCGGTGACGCCATTCACCGCGAGGGTAGCGTCGAGCTGTAAGAACCACGCTCGTGGGTAGGCAGGGTGGAACGGCTTCACTGGCGGGCAGAGTGACGGAAGCATTGCAGCGCCGGCCGTCGAAGGGCGCGGTTGTCCAGGTCATCAATTGTAGCGAGAGAGAGACGTCAAGGCGGCCGACGTGGCCGTGCCGAAGTATCGCTACTTTATTCGAAGGCCCTAGTACAAGCAGAGCGGCAGCGCCTGCCGGCGTCCAGCCCCCAGGAGTGTGAGCACGTTCTACTGCTCGCGCCTCGAGTTCTGAGCATACCCTGTGCGAGAGGCGCGGCGCGTAAGTGGTAAAAAAGATGATGATGATCGTGAGGGATGACGATGCCGCTACAAGCGCAAACATGGAATACACAACCTGACAGGCAAGTAACGATAGTCAGGGCTATCCAGGACTAGCTGACAGTCAGCCAACATTGTCCAGTGATAGCTAACAATAACCAACACTACCCAACAATTGATGATGGTGATGACACTGCGCTAGCCGGTAGTGAGTCTCCATTTAAAAACAATTGTATCAGAGAACACTACTGGACAGGAGGACATGTGATCGAGTAGTTAGCTATGACTAATAAAGAACAGGAAGAATTCGCGTAAATTACCCCACACTATCCGACAGATATCTAACAGCAACCACTCCAAGGTACCAATATACAGCAATAGCCAACGTTCACTAACCATTACCCAGGATTATGCATTGTTAGTGAACACTGCGTCCACAATTTACCATCACTAGCTGATATTAGCAAGCGCCGCAACCTCGTCAATACGCCGTGATCTAAGGCGCGTTGGTCAAAATCCCCGCCGCAGCCATGAAAAATTGTTGTCGTCACCAGATAAACGTCAAAAAAATTGCACTCAGGCGACTCCTATTCCTGGAGAGGATATTCGCTCTAATAAATAATCCTATGGGCTTCTTCTTCTATAGCCTTTAGTGTGTCCGAGCTGCTGATCCGCGGTCTCTTTATGGGTCCTTAGATTACAGTAAAGCGCCCTTCATGCGTTCAGGTCAGGCAGGCTGCTAAGGGTACACACCAAACAAACAGAGCTTATTGCATCAGACTTACAAAAAGTTGTAAAGAGGGATTTACCACTTTGTCGCATTGCTTATCTCTTTCGTTTCACATACGCCATGCTGTGGATGCTGATCTATGGTATTTTCTCTGATATTTAGGGTGTAGGATAGGCAAGCAGTACTTCGCTTAGAAGATCACGCCGTATTGTGCAATACAGTAATTTCACGCTCACGCGTGAAGTTCATTACTTTATATTCAGCGCTTATTTCGCTACCTTGCGTGTGTGATTGCTTGATGCAACGTACGATTGATACCTTCCTCACACAGGTCGCAGCTGTATCAACAGACATACTGGTCACAAGCGGCGAGACCAATCAGGTCACGGATACAATAGGTCTGAGTTCGCCTACGGCCACAGGTTCTGCGCTCATCACTGCTGTTGAACTGATCACATTTACGGAGGAGCTGAGCAGCGCGAAAACGGTATGTCACATTCTGTCCTGGCTTCGCAGTGCCGAAGTATTCCCGTATACAGGCACCGTCACTGATACGGTTACATTTGTTGCAGTGGAAAATGGCTATGGGGTGTGTTCAGATGAGAACGCCGGTGCATGTCCGGCGACCCCCTTTAATTTCGCGAAAAAAAAAAACGTTTTAATGTCCGAGTCCCCAGGGCCACGAAACCAATCTTAGTTTCGCGAAAGAAAGTATTCCCTGAATGAAACAAATTTGAAAGTCTACACTGAGCCAGAACCGCTTTTTGCGAATTGCGCGAAATTGGAGATTTCACGTGGTCCGAAAAAAGAAATATTGTAGCTATGAGTCAAGCATTTTCGTCATAGACTCTGAATAACGTGCGTTTACAAAATGTTATGTTGCAGTTTTGTCCCTTATATATCAAGAAAAAGAAATTGCATATATGGCCCATTGCTCAATACCGCTCTAATTTCAGATTCTTTGCTGCGCGTCTATAATAGACAAAATTTCCAAAATTTACCAGAGTGTTTCTACATAACAAGTTAGCAACTGCACCGAATTCTATTGCCGATAATGACGCCAAACGCAAACCAAAAATGCATAAGTGCAGGCATGTCTCTGAAAATGCAATGTTATGAAATTCAATTTAAAAAAATGCACTTCTGATTTTATTTAAACTGCCCAGAGTTAAAGCCACGCAAGTGATCTAACTTAATCTGAAAAACATGTTGCATTATTTTCATGAGATCGGAGTTGCAAAGCCACCAAAGAGGCCGAATTGACGTTCACGCGCAACCACTTAAATGTGCGAGCAGGCCCAAATTGTTGCTTCGTCAAATAGGAGTTTTACTCAAAAGAGGTCCTGTAATATAGTTAAGGCGTTCCGCAAGTACTCCCCCCCCCCTTCCTCCCACCACCAGTATACCCATACATACTCAAAATGCGCAAAGTCTGTCCAGCTCGCAACGTTTGACTCAAAGCAATAGAAAAAAGTTCAGTATAGGCCGGTACTCGCCTCCTGCTTCGCGTGACACCGACTCTAAGAATGAGTGGGATCTGCCGAATTCGCTATATCAGGTATTAGAGTGAAGAAAAAATAAGACGAACTCAACGACACCAATGTCCCTGTGCAGGCATGATTGACAAACAACCGGTCGTAGTGGCAATATCATCATAACGTATAATCTCCGGTAGCACCACAGAACGTGTCACAGGACCAGCCATGATGTAATAAATCTAAAGGTAGTATCTTCCATTCCGTGCAGCAAGGTGTCATTCTCCCAAAGTAGCCGTATAATTTGTCATGGTGTAATGTTTGTCTTATAGTGGCATAATACCGTACCAACATAAAAAAATCTCTGAAATGAGTTCGAATAGACATGCCACTATTCTTTTTGCAATTCATCTAAGTGCATATTAAGCCCTTTACCAAAATATGCACGCAGAAAAATTTGAGGGGAAAGGGATTATTTCGCCGGCTTGATTTCGCGAGGTAATCTAAACGCCCAAAACCTCATGGCCGCACAATAACACTTCCAGACACGCGCACCTATCACCCCTCACTCCCAGGTGACAGTGACCGATGGATCATCCGAGCTGCCCAACGTTACCTCAACTTCTGAAGCAAGCTCAGTGAATTCCACTAACAGCACGGTCTCTGTGGTACCCAGCTCACCAATGACGTCGATGGACACTACAGCTTCCTCAGCGGCGAGCTCGGTAAATCTGGACCTACGCGTCTATTTGTATCCACAAGTTATTCACATTGCGAAATAATAAGGGTGAACGGCTCAGTGATTAAAGCGAGAGCAAGACGGCTAGCCTTATTTACAGATATATTAAGGATTTGCACCTAAAAGTAACCAGTATTAGCCGATACTACACAAAATTCGCCAACATCGGTGAACATGTGCTAGTGCCACGAAGCAAGAAACATTTAGGATGTGCACATTCACTACTTGAGGCGACCAGGGGCGCGACTCCACCCTGTTGACTGTCCACTTGGCTCTCCACTGATTGGCTGGACCTCGGCGAGCAGCGCGCCCCCTGTTTTGGTGCTTCTTGCGCAACGTCATTTTAACGTCACGAAGCTTTCACAACTCTCCACACCGATGAGAGAGACGGAATGCGTTTCACCGCAACGAATGCTGCCCCCAGATCATAGAGGTAGGACACCATGACTCAGATATCCGCTTTCAGACGCACATCTCGGAGGCCGTGCATGAACTCTAATCACGTTAGCCCTTGAGTTAGGTTTATCGTGACCGCCCGCCTGAGGCACCTGGAAGATCGGTATGCTCAAACATCTGAACACGTTCATGCGAAAGTTCAGACTTGTGAAGTGTAAGTATCATGTGACTGTACATATCATCCACTCTATTTCTCTCTACGCTGGGAATATACTGGCGGGTTCGGTGCGTCGACGTGATCAAGAGCGCCATGACGTCACAGCTCGCCGCATTTTCTGGTAACTGAATGCGCTCCGCCGAAGTGGATATGTCCACTAGGGGGATACATCGAGAATAGCTCATCTGAAAACGTCACGCTGCCGGGGAGCCACTTGATGCTGGCGGCGTCTGGGGGCACGCAAGGGAATTGCCGCTGTTTCGGTTTCCTAGGGAACCGGCCACGCGCGTTGAGCATGGACGAAGCACGCGTTCGGCCGCGTTCGTTTCTTGCTCCACCTTTCCCCTGAAAGTATTGCGCCCGCTTTTGCAGGTTTCAAGGAAATACATGCGTTCCATCGTAGGTTAGCAAATGGCGAAGAAGAGTATACCGTGCGCAGCAGAGAGAGAGTGGTTCGTGAATGATGAAATGAAAAGGGACGCTAATTTTTGCATCCCCTCGTGGGGGCATGGTTCAGCGCCCTTAGGGATGGGGAAGGGGAAGTAAAGATGATAGAGGAAAAGAAGATGTAAAGGAGTGAGTAGCGTGGCAAAAGTGTCTTGTCAACGAAGGCGGGAGCACGAGGCCAAAGCGTTCGTCTATAAGGCGGCGAGGTCCACAGAAGCCGCAAACTCGAGGAATGCTCGCAGGGCTTGTAGCTTTGACCGAGCGGGAAGAAGGAAGTCCTCCACCGTTGTCGCAGGGAGACCGAGCAGGCAATAGCAGCCTGCCATCAAGCATCGTTCAGCGGACAGGGTAGGGCAGGCGCAACTTATATGCTCCAGCGTTTCGTCGTCGCCGCATCTGCGGCATGCAGGCGATGAGCAGCGACCCTTGCAAAACATGCGTGCCACAGGCCAAGCGCTGCCGGTCCGTAGGCGAAGCAGCAAACACCGCTCGCGTCTATCCACGTCGGTCTCTGGCAGGGGAGGCGGTGGTTTGCCGCTTGCCACCCGCGTGTGAGGATGGGCCGCTGGTAGCAGGTGCCGCAGTCGTTGCCGGGAGTAGTCCGGCAGGGCTACCGCCTTGGTGACTGGGGTGTCGCCGTGGTGTGCTGCCTTAGCGGCGGCGTCGGCCTCCGCGTTCCCGGCTATGCCAACGTGCGAGGGAAGCCACTGGAGGGACAGACGCGCACCGCTAGCTTCGATGGCAGTTAGCTTGGCGTGCACTAACGCCACGGTAATGCCGGCTTGGTCTGGCTGCAGCAGCGCTTGTAGGGCTGGCCGAGAGTCGCAGATGATCGCCACAGGCAGCTGGGGTGGCATAGCAGCGAGCTAGTCGGCTGCCAAGTGAAGGCAAGCCAATTCTGCTGCAGTGGTGCTGGCGTGAAAGGGAAGGCGGCACCGCATGCTCGTCCCAGTCATTGGTATGACACATGCAGCCGCGGCCAAGCGGGGGCTGTCCCGGACAGACCCGTCCGTGAACACCAGGAGATGCCCCCGCAGCCTGTCGTGGAGTTTTGCCACGGCTGACTGGTGGAGCTCGCATGCCGGTGTTCGCCTTTTGCTGACGTTGTCCAGCTCGAAATGCATGTCCAGATGCTGCTGGTGTGTTGGAGGGGGATGGATAGGACATGGAGGCTCGGGAAACAGTTCTTCATTGAGTGCGCAGATCTGTCCCATCCGTGAGGCTGGTCGACTCCGCAGTCTCTGGAGGAGGGCACCGCCCCCTGGGGCCTTGTGGAGACGGTCCACATGATGCAGCGCCTGTCGCATCATAAGGAGAGACAGAGGCCACGTCTGGGCCTTCGCCAATGCAGCAGCCACGGGCGACTGGCGCGGGTGTCCCATGAAGCGCCGAATCGCCATGCGGTGTTGCCGCTTCAACTGCTTTTTGTGGTGCGGCGCAAGCTGCACCAGGGGCAGTGCGTAGGTTTGCACTGCCATTGCAGCCCCCTCGTAAAGCTGAAGTGCCAGTCGTGGTGTGCACCCTTGGCCCCTGCTCAACAGCTTGCCCGCTGCAGTCTGAACCCTGGTGGCCTTGAAGGTCGCGAGTTTGACGGCTGGTATCCAGGTGAGGCGGTGATCGATCCTTAGCCCCAGGTACGTCACCGCCTTGCTCCACGGTATTGGGCGGTCGCCCAACAGAAGCCGTCGGATAGCCCTCCGCGCAGCGACTATGGGGTGAACCAGCAGCGCCTCCGTCTTCGCGGGGGACACGATCAGCCCGATCGCCCTGAAGAAGGAGGTCACAGCATCCAGGGAGCGTTGCATGGAGCGCCTGATGGCAGTGAGCTTCCGCCTGGGCCCCCTAACCCCCAGTGCCACGTCGTCTGTGCACAAGGAGCACTGCGTGATGTAGCGCTTTTCAACCGGTAGCATTGCAGGTAGCCCTGCCAGCACCAGCAGCTCTATTACAGCCCTCTTTCAGACGTTAACCTGAGCTTTTACCACGGGCTGTTACTGAGAAGGCAATCCACAAAAAAATAAATTACCGTGCCCGCTGAACCAAACGCCACTGTCGTCTGCTTACGAACACTGCTAAAGAGAACGCTCGCGAGCGTGATCGTCGGGCCGGTAGCTCATTTTAATTGTTTAATTTTTTGTGACGTTACCTGGATGCCCGCCGACGCCTGTTATAAAAGGAGTTTCACACCCTAAATCTGTCTTCCTCCGTGGCTGGTGCTAAGATGATACTTGTGGTGTACAAGTAAAGTCGCTTATTTGAGTGGCGTACCTTGAAGGTATACTGAACAAAATTTAGAAAAACTAACGAAAACATTGAAATTTTACTCGGAAGACGCTACTATTCCGATAAGCAGAGCTTATTTCACGTATGCTTGAACAGTTGGCTGTATTTTCAGTGGATTGTCAACGCGCGGCGGCTGCACGCGAGCGCGAGCCGTGACCCCACAAGCATCAGGGCGCATGCAGGGTGCACGCGTTCGTGACCTCCTCTTCCCTTTCTCCACGTCTCCGTTATTCCCATTCTCCGCCTTCCACAAAAGCTCTGATGCTTTACCCCAGCCGGGAGCATTGTTCGCTGCCAGTGCTGTTCGTAATGGTTCTGGGAACCGTAGTGGGAGCTGAGCGGGTTGAGAGACGCGAGTAACGGCTCGCATTGTTGGCATTCCCTTTTACAGTGTATAAAAGGTCACCAAACTTCACCTTCTCTAGTTCACGGCTTGGCCCACTAGACGCGGCAGTTTGTGAAAAACGCACTAAATTTATTATTTTCCTCTTACTTCTGCCTGAAATAAAGGTTTTGTCTATCGATTTCACCACAAAACTTTTCAATTTGGCTGGAAATCTTGGCGGTAAAAATTTTGTTCAGTATCCATTTAATGAGCTGTTCTGTTAAAACTTTTCCTTGGGGCCTAGCCCATGACTTTCATCATGCATTGGTCACAGTGGGTCGTTATGGAATGTGACTGCTACAAGCCACACCAAGTTTTCGAATGTTCGAACGAAAGACTAACGTATCAAGTGATTTACCAGAGTAGATGGTAGTTTTTCGTAACCTTTTGTAGCTAGATCATCAAATACGCTAAGCTATTATCAAGCAGTGGAGTGTTTCTTACTGTGAATCCAATAATGTTGGCATTATCGCTGGAAGCGTGTGCCACTTACAAAGTGCGTAATCCAAATATTAGTGTGGTTAAGCTTCGGTGCGATAAGGAGTGCCGCCTAATAATGGCAGTCAACAAAATAGGTTCCGGTAGTTCACTGGCCATGAAGGCTAGATACCTGTGCGCTGTGGTCCCTGTCTGGTACTTGTGCGGGTTCAATAATTCCACACAATGGCAACGACACCCGCCGATCTCGACACCTTGAATGAAGTCGCGTGCGCTTTTTGGTCCTTTCCTGTCAATGATGATGAAAATCCATCAAACGGTTTCCGTAAATACGGGTGCCCGTGAATGCTTTCCTCTAAGCATGTGATCCAGCAAAAAATTTCATTGCCTCTCCTGGTAACACCCACCGAGAAATTGCGAATACGTTTTCATTTTATTCTACCTTGTCATTGCGTATGATCGCAAAGCAATATAAGTGAATAATATTCCCGTACATTGACGTAGGAACATTAACGTACATTGCATTCGCGCTGCATTTTCTTGTTTTTTTTTCCACTTTTTCAGCGCTTTGCATGTAATTACATCAACCTCGCAGTTTAAACAGGACTAGTCGCTTAGAGTGCCCGGGATACCAAAATACTGGTTCAAATAAACAAGCTGAGCATATCTGTGAAACCAACACAAAATTGCCCCCCGAGAAGGCATAAAGAACATTACGTGTCTAAGTAGTGTTTCCACTTGGGCTCGTCGATACAACATACGGAAGGCAACAGCGCAAGTGACGACGAAGACGAAGAAGGGCACAAGATGGGCAAACGCAGCGCTGACTTTCGAAAAAAAAATCTTTATTTTGCATGTGCACAGCTAATTGTACAGAGCACCTTACAAAGAAAACAAGGCCACACCTGCGCACAGATTCTTCTCATGCCGTTATCGCCCTGGCATGTTTATCCAGAAAGGTCAGCTCTTTTTCACACAAAAATACAGATGGGCAGCTAACGCAATTCTGACCCGCACGTGTTATGACGGCAGACTCGATGATTTCTCGTGTAAGAGCTCTTTTACAGCGAGTTAGGATCTTGCACCTATCGAAAATAGGTTCGAGCCTAGAGTCGCTACAGCGCACACCAAGATGACGTTGGTGTGCACTGATGCCTATCTTCTGTGGTACAGCTTACGTCGACCAAAGTGGCCGATCCATAAACAATCTGCTGAGAGACCACTAATACAATGAATAGTGCTATTCAAGATAATCTTGGTGGGCACTGTGGCGACTCTGGGTGCGAACCTATTTTCGATAGGTGCGAGATTTCAACTCGATGTAAGTCAACTCTTGCACGACAAATCAGCGAAGCAGCCGCCATAAAACGTGCGGGTCAGAATTGCGTTAGCGGTCCACCTATAGCTTTGTGTGAAAAAGAGCTCACCTTTCTGGATAAACATGCCAGGACAATAACTACATGAGAAGAATATGTGCGCAGGTGTGATGTTTTTTTTTTTTGACAAGTGTTCAGTATAAGTAGCTGTGCCCATGCAAAATAAACATTTTAACGCCATAGCGTTCAAGAGCTCGTTTCGCAGAAATTCCGGTGTCGGCGTCGGCGTCGGTGTCGGCGTCGTGGTTGTGAACCCAGGCCGTCGGCGTGGCAACCAGGTGCACTACCACAAAGCCGCGCTATTGCTTGCACCTGCTTTGGAAAAAGAACACTTTATGGATATCACGTGGCGGAAGGAGTCTCTTTAACGCACATATTATTGTGTGGCAGAAGCGTGGAATCGCGACAGGCGTCAAAACATGTGAATTGCACAACGAGTGGGTGTTTTGATGGCCCAACCATTACAAAGCGCTCAGACGTATTTGATCATCATCAGTTGCAAAAGCAGCAACAAACTGAGCAGCTGCGTAGGTTCATGTGTTGCCTGAAGGACGCGTAGTGGGCCCTTCACTGATCCGCAAAAGGAAGAATTATGGCGCACTGGGCACTAATCCACTATACTTGCAGTAGGCATTCTAGCACAATTTGAAACGGCCACTGCTACGCGCACAGTGGTTCGTTTCCTTACTGCGCGGTTGACAATGTACCGAGAACCGAAGCGAGGCTAGCATGAGAAGGCGATGCGCACGAAGCATGATTACACTGTGGCGTTCTACTCTTGAAGGCGAAGCTCAAGCGTTCTACAGGTTTTTGTTGAACGCAGCGCTGCGTTTATCTGACTTGCGCCTTTCTTCGTCCCCGTAACCCATCTGCGCTGTTGCCTTCACTTGGCTTGAGGAGAGAGAAAACCACCGTACGCTGAAAAATTCGATGCGTTCATTATGCAACATATGAAAAGAACAAGAAGGAACAAACGGCCATAATGTCGCATATTGCCATAACAGCTTTCACTGGTCAAACTCGGACATGCGTTATCGCTAGGCCCACTGAATGAAACCATCTTAAGCGTTTGCGAAAATTGTCCGATATGACTGTACGCACTGCACCTGCGATGGAGTTAATTCAAGAACTAACGCAAGCACCAGCAATAACGTTGGAATGTAGGATCACGCATTCATAAAAGCCGACACCTTTTACAGAAGTTTAGATTATCAACGACCGAAAACCGTGCTCGCTGCTCAACAGACTGCGAGGCAGCGCGAGTGTTACTTGTTTGTACTTTGAGTGTTCTTTTTCCAGCCCCAGGTTCTGCGAATAAATCACTAAATTATAGCGGTTCTGCTGCTTGGTTCTTCGCCGTGAGAGCCGCATGACAAAATTTCGATAGATAGATAGATAGATAGATAGATAGATAGATAGATAGATAGATAGATAGATAGATAGATAGATAGATAGATAGATAGATAGATAGATAGATAGATAGATAGATAGATAGATAGATAGATATTCCTTATTTTTCCCATTCTGTTTTAGACGACGAAGGAGACAAACGCTACCACGGAAGGAACGTCAACGCCAACCACAAGTAAGTTGGCGCACCTGCTGCACCTTTATGCAATTTTGCACGCCGTGTTTCGACGTCAACCCCAAAATATTAAATTTGCACGTCACCTTCCTATCGTCTTTGGAGGAAAAAGGATTATAGGTTCATGTTTACAATCAGTTATGCGAAACTGATTACAGGGACAATTCTAGCCCGTTTGCCTGGTTGCAGTCGCAGATGATTCTCCTAAGGTTCAGGGAGCATGTGGTCCGAGTAACCAATAACTTTCCGTGAACGCGTAATCTGCTGCTTTGTTAGAAGAGTTACAGCCTTCATAACTGATATGTTCAAATGAGAGGGTGCAGTTTTGCAATCGTTTTTTAACGAATAGTATCATAGAAATCCTGCGCGCTTGTATAATTAACATTCCTGATGAAACCTAATAGCAATATCCCAAAATGCGCGACCTCCAATTGTAGTGGGATTAAATAAAGTTATTCAATGTTATACCGAGTGAAATCTATGATTTCCTTAGAATTCCATCAAGAAAGAATGGAGAAAACATATTTGGTATACGTGTTCCTTTCACTCCATTCGGAACTTGAAGTTAAAGATGATGTTGCACACAGACAACAGTGCTTTATTATCCTGGACAACCTGAAAATGACAATAATTAAACGAAGGAACAATACATATTGCCAGTAGCAAAGAGTTATCTGTTCATGAGCAAAGCGTCTTATAATAATGTATAATATACTGTTTTAGAGGAATGCACCTACGCTGAGACCTAAAATAAAAAAAGGCTTTTCTAAATTGTGAGAACGAACTCGTTTTCTTTGGAGTATGGTTCCCTTGTAGAGGTGCAGGACACGATATTTTAGACTTGAATCAGACAAGGCCTGTTTAATCATGCGCGTCCCCAAAGTTAAGAAAACCTGATTATATCGGAGCTGATGAATACTTTCGATGCGATTTCTGCGCGCTGCAATTGATGAGGCACTTGGGTCTGCTAATAATGAGTTCTGACAACATAAAGAAAGCTTTCATAAGCTACGCCCTCGAAGTACCAGAGATCTACCCCACAGGAAACGTCTTCGCTTAGTTTATGTTCTAGAGAGGTCTTGTGGGAGACTTTATACAGCTCAATTTAAGGATATAGTTTTTCTTCCTTTTAGCGCACATCATCGTATAGAATCCACTACTCTGAGGTATGATTAAATTAGACTACACAGTTGGCTTATCGCAAATTTGAGGGTGTGATTGGCGGGGGGGCGGCGGAAATGACAACTCATCGAGCATTATGAACTATGCAACTCTCAGCTCAGTTCTTTATTTGTGTGCGATGCTTGGAGCAGGCAAGAGTGTGCAAATCTCCCTTGCTGTTGCTGCGTATTTTAATTGACGCAGTTACTAAAAGGACTATAATAGTCGAATAACCTGCGTTGCTAACTTTGACGCGAATTGCCCTATTCCTAGAAGATCCTAACGTTATCTCCTCAATCTTGGCACTGCCTGCCCATTGGGAATGAGGCAGAACACTGTGATACGACGCGAGAGGCCCACTGCTGGGGCAGGCAAGTCTGGATAGGAAGGGGTTACACAGAGCTCGTAGTTTATTCACTTGTTCCTTTTTTCAGGTTTATGTTGTTTCATAAATTCTGGGATGAGCAATAAACATTCACAATTATTATTAGGCTTCTGAAAAAGTGGTTTCGGGCTCACATGAAGTAGTAACAGAATTTTTTTTTGCGTAATTGTTACCCCATATTTTCCATGAAATCCGGAAAGGTTCCGTAATAATACACGCAACTTTATTCATTTTGGTGAACTCAGCACGCAGGGACAAAGAAAGCAATGGCATTCTTTTGGTTTGTCGTATTGTCACGTGGTCGTGACGTCGACGAAGGCAGCAGTCAGCAAGTCGAGATGAAACTCTTTATTAGGCCGAACTTGTGGCCGAGAAACTGAAAGCTACAGCAATACACTGATAGCGGCGGACAGAGCGTCGACCGTCGATCAACTGACAAGCGGTCAAGCGCGTCGGCTTTTATACAGGCGCTATGGAACTTTCCAGCAATATCGCTGGTGGCGGCGTTATCTCTCGACAAAGCTGGAACATTCGCGTGCGGCACGCAATCTTAACAAAACGATCTACTAAAATCGTGAAGCTTCTCGAACACTGCTTCAAGGCCAGCGTCGAGCGTTGATAACCGTTTTGCTGGTCAAACTCGAACACATCAAAATAAAAGAAGAAGCGGGCGTGGCAATATGTTCACCAGCTGCAGTACTCTGTTTTTATAGAACAGGTTTTACCAAGAACCATCTGCGCTTCGTTTGCACGAAACTCATTTGCAGAAGTCGCTTCATCAATGTACCAAACTCCGTCGAGACTGCAAGGTGTTGTTTGGCGACTGGAACATGCGAATAGGAACGAATATTCGTCAAAAGTGATAAACGGTTTCATATCCCTAAGAAAAAAATGCTGGCAAGTGTAAGATAACAGCGCTCTAACGCTGTACCTCGCAATACTTTCAGGGCCTTCACTGTCTGGCGAAATATACTGCAACACATCATTCTGCGAAGCGGATGGTAAGAAAATATTGATCGTACTGGTTGTTTATTGTTTAACAAAACTACAATCATTTATATTTATTTCCAATGGCGTTCTCCTGTCGCGCTCTTCCCGTGCCTCCTGGTTTCTTGAAACGTGGGTTTGCGAGGAGCTCAATCCACATCTAGCTGTTCGTCTACGTAAGGAATACATTACGATAGTGTTGTTCAAGAACAGTCGACGAAGTTTGGGTCATCACACTTTAAGTAAAGTTATAACAGACGCAGTAAACAGCACAACTGGGTGACATACGCAAGCTACAGTGATAGCCTCCGAGAAAAGTGAGTGCCTTGTTAGAACTATTAACGTGGTACTGTCCGTACTTGCCTATAAGATCAATGGACAGTCCACGACAACTTCCTATTCTTGTAGCCACTACTGCAGTTTTCCGCCATGATTTTTGCGAAGAAGACAGAGCAAAAATTTGACGCACATAACGCCGCGACAGAGCATTTGATTTCCTTTTCTTGCACGTTACATTTATGAAGTTAGGCTCGCTTACAATAGCTTACAAAATTCATTAGGTGTTAACGCAGAATTAGCAGAGACGCCAGAGAAATCGTGATACCGGTGTTGTAAGATCCATTTGGTACGTGTTTTCTCTTTACAGAAAAAGAAAGCGTCTGAAATTAATAATAGCAACGCAACCAGAAAATGCGCTCCCGCATCACCAATATCAGCGCGCCTCCGGAATGCAAACCCATATTTTCCCGCTCACTTATAATTGAGGCTCATGTTATGTAAATTTGTTGTCTGTGCCACGTAGGCACCTTTATTCGGGCGGATATTTCGAAGGTACCAGCTTGGCTGCTTGTTCGTTTTGGCACAGCAAAAACTATCCAATAGCTTGCATGTTCAGGTAACAAATGAAGGCACGAACATAGATTTAAGCATTGATGCATAGCGTGAATCAAAACCGTGTAGAAAATTGAGGTGTTTTATCTGGTAACCATCGACTGCAGAAAGATACACGGGCCATATTGAGTGGATTCAGCGCGATACAACAAGGACAGAGGTGAAGAAGTGACGCGAACACCACAGCTGTTCTCACAACTAAGTTTATTAGCGCAGAAACACAAATTTTAAAGCAAAACCTATAACCACGGGACCACCCGCCGATGACGTCAAATAGGCAAAAAATGCAAAAGATTGGGACTAACCACAAACGAACTGTTTCATGTGACAAAACTATTCAAGAAAGAAATTTCTATGTCATGCAGGGCTATGGGAGGCACGCTTACACAACTGGGGCCTTTTTTTGTGAATTTACAAAGTTTCCATAATTTCTGTGATAGCCTGACCCGCATGCGTAAACATACACACTGTGTCTGCAAATATCGCTGTACACCCATGTTCATTACAGTGTCCGGCCAGTTGTGAATAAGGATTGCCTACAAGTGAGCGTTCATGTTCCTGTAATCTAATATTGAAACAGCGGCCCGTTTGGCTTATGTAAATGTGGACGCACGAGAAAGGCACCTGGTAAACAACGCTCACTCTGCATGGAACTATCGAGGACATATGTTTTACCTTGCAACATTCTTTATTTACACCTGTTCGTGTTTCAAACAATTTCCTATCAATTAATCCACAAATGTTTTTCATTTTATTTGGGGCTGACAAGACAACATTAACGTTGTATCTCCCTGTTACATTTTTTAGTCCATGTGAAAGCTCATGTGCATAAGGTATGACGACCAATTCACCTTTATTCGTTTAATAAGCTTCTGCTCGTTCATCCTAATGACATTTTCTGGAAACCCCGCCGATCTGAGACGCTCAATCTGTCATGCACAACTTTCCGGAAATAAATGAACACGCATTTTAGACAAAGCCGAGAACAAGCAGGAAAAAGCGATACCATTATTTACAACCATTGAGTGTGCGGAGTTGAAAGTCAGTATTGGTTTGCTAGATCTTGGGCTGTAAAGCCAGTACACATGTTTTCCATTTAACTTAAGACTGACGTCTAAAATGTGTAACTGGTAATTTTGTGGCAATTGGTAAGTAAATTTCAAACTATGGCGGCATTCATGAAAAAGATCGAGTACGTTTTTAACTGTCTGTTGGAACGAGAGTGAACTGCGCAAGACCATCAGCCATACGGCGATGTCGTGAATGTGTATCGTCCATTAATTCCGAAATTCGATAGCTCGAACTAGGTAAATATTGAGGAGCTTCTTCACGGCCATGGAAAACCACTGAATAATAAGCCTCTTTCAATGACTACATGTGTCGAATTTATCGTCACTGTATAGCTCACACTGCCTAATTGCTAAGTTGTGGCATTGTATCACAGCGTTATCACATTCTGCAGCTTGTGTACAGCTCATATGACGTCACCGCTTTATGACTAATGCTGACGGCACGCAAACGGTTATTTGCATGTGTCCAGGGCGGTATCTCTCTAAAGCGCTGAAAGGACGATCCATCCACCCGTGCGACAACTTTCACGCTTACGTGTGCGAACACTGGAGCCGAACCTCACCGGATGCATCGACCATATACGGCGACGCGGCCGATGCTCTCGCTGGGTCTACTGAGGAGACCGCCAGGCGCATACTCACCGGTTGGACACCGTCGTAACATTTTTTTTTATTTTTTTTTACTGCCCCCGCCACGGTGGTCAAGTGGTTATGGCACTCGACTGCTGACCCGAAGGTCGTGGGATTGAATCCCGGCCGCGGCGGCTGCATTTTCGGTGGAGGCGAAAATGTCCGTGTACATTAGATTTAGGTGCACGTTAAGAACACCAGGTGGTCGAAATTTCCGGAGCCCTCCACTACGGCGTCTCTGATAATCATATCGTGGTTTTGAGACGTTAAACCCCAGATATTAGCAATTTCTTTACTGAGATGTCGAGCCCACTTTTCAAACACGTTAACGTTAATGTGGAAAAACATTTGAGCTAACGCACTGCGCTTTGTCCTATCGCTGTAAAGTAGGTTGTACTGGATGGACGATCTTACCGGAGCGTCGCCTTTTCAGATAGGTTCCAATTAAGTTCTTGTAGTATTCTGTTTTTATTCTCCCGAATTTTGGCGCGAATTTGCATCATCTAGCTCCTCGTAGAGTACCGGAAGTATTAGCTCTGCAGATAGCAAAACCATTCAAAACTCAGCAGCACGCTGCACCAATAATAAAGTGTGCTTAGCAGGGCCATGTTTTTCGACATTACGGTAAAGCTGCGAATTCATATTGTATGTTCCTAAAAAATGAGAGTTTAAAGTGCAAGCGTTGCCAAATTTTTATCCGCCACCTCACTACGTACAAGTCCAACTTTGAAATTTTCATGATAACGCCAGATTCTATAGGCCCTTGCACATGTTTTGTTCACCCGTGAACACCACGCCCAGAGAATAGAAAACGTGTAAGAACATGGAAGAGCTATTATAATTTCGTGGACTGCTTGGTTATTGTAAGCGATATTGAAGTCCCGTGGTCGACAGGAATATGTGGCGGTTATTTACTACATGCGCATCTTTTCCAGGCATTAAAGACGCAGTCCTGTCACCGCTGCAGAAGGTGTGGGCTACATGTAATCAGAATGGTAAGAGAACGTCAATGATTATTTCCCCAGAAGTTCACTTTCATCCATACGCAGTGGCTACTTTCGCAGCAGAAATATTTTGGATCTCCATAAGTGTTCTGCGGCATTCGAATTTTGTGGGTTATATCCCCACTGGTAGGAAGTCGTTTCTCCCCTTTAATTCAATTTCCTGCGTCTCATCTTCACTGCACTTCAATTGCAAACAATAAATAATGCCCCCTGTCGTTTTGTTGCGTTATTAAATGCGAAGCATTTTTTCGCGAACTTATGCGACTTTGAGCGCATCTATCTATCTATCTATCTATCTATCTATCTATCTATCTATCTATCTATCTATCTATCTATCTATCTATCTATCTATCTATCTATCTATCTATCTATCTATCTATCTATCTATCTATCTATCTATCTATCTATCTATCTATCTATCTATCTATCTATCTATCTATCTATCTATCTATCTATCTATCTATCTATCTATTTAGCCGCCTACGACTTTGTGCTATCCTGGCCGTTTCGCTAATAGGATATATACCAAAACTGGTCTGGCGTAACTTGACTTTATGACAAACGTAAATGACAAGTTATAACACGAAAATCATGTCACGAATGGCATGATTTACATGCCATGATTGTGGTGCTCTTGGAGCCGTTTCGTTACCTCAATGTGTAGCAAAATTGGTATGGCGTGACAAGAGTGTACGATGAACATAAATGACGAGTGGTAACATGACAAGCATGGTACGCAGGCCATGTACAGCATGATTTAGATGGCATGGCCTCGTGGCGCTTGCGGCCGTTAAATTAAAGCGATATATAGCAAAATTCGTATAGCAACGCATTTCTATATGAAGAACACAAATGACAGGTGGTAACATGAAAATCATGACATGCATGTCATGTACGCATGATTTACATGCCCCGCTCATTGTGCGCTCTCGGCCGGTTCGCTAGCTTGATATACACCAAAACTGATATTGCGCGACGTGACTATAGGACGACCATAACTGACAGGTGGTAAATGAAAATAATGACATGCATGTCATGTATGCCATGGCTTACATGTCATTCTCATGGTGCGGTCGCCGCCGTTTCTGTTGATTGATATACACAAAAATTGGCATTGTGTGACGTGACTGTATGATTATCATAAATGACAGGTGGTAACATGAAAATAAAGACGCGCATGTCATGTAGGACATGAGTAACATGCCGCTATCCTGGTGCGCTCGCGGACGTTTAGATCGCTTTATATGCACCAAAATTGGTATTGCTTGACGTGACTATATAATGAACGTAAATTACAGGAGGCAACATGATAATGATATAATGCATGTTTTCTATGGGATGACTTACATGGCATGCTCGTGGTGCACTCGCGGCCGCTTCGCTGACTAGATTCACGAAATTGCTACCGCGACGTTGTATGGATAACATAAATGGCAGGTGGCAACCTGAAATAATGACATGCATGTCATGTAAGGCATGATTTACATGCCACGCGCATGAATTGCTAGCGGCCGTTTTGCATAGTTTAATATAGGCTAACATTGGAATTGCGCGACGTCATTGCGTAATGAACATGAATGACCGGTGGTAACATAAAAATAATGACGTACGTGTCATGTACAGCATGATTTACATGGCCATGTCTTGGTGCGCTTCCGGCCATTTTCTTAACTGGATGTATACTTAAATTCGCATGGCATGACATGAGTGCATGATGAACATAAATGACAGGTCATGCACTGCATATATCAGAGAATACATTTCATTAACATGGCATATACCAGACTGTCCATGCATGTATGCATGACAAACATGCACTGTATAGCGAACTAGGTGTCATGATATGAATGACTTTATTTGCTTATAAGAGAGACTAGTCACTGTATGCAGCTCTCTTCTAGCTGCTTCGCATTACATCGATTCGCACAGTGCGTGGGTTCAGCCAGATTTTTTATTTGGATCTTATTGCTCTCTTTGTCAAAGACGTACCCTCGATTGTTCTGGAGTGTTAATGAAGCGACGGATGATGGAATTTTCACACATGTCGCGGCATCAATCGTACTTATAATTTTCTTGCGCACATGCGAGACTCACGTTGTGCTAATATACTTAGCGACGCATACATGTACATTCGTGAAAGTATTTTGCATATTGACCATAAGAACAAAATAATGGACGGCGATGGGGGAGGCGTGTTATTTGTAAGTAATCAATTGTCGTTGAGCATCCAGTGATCTAAAACAGAGTTATTTCTTTGGGGATTTCCTAGACGATCCCCATGGCGTCATGGCCTAAGCCTGAAAGTCGTGCGTATATGCATACTTGAAAAATATTTTGTCAGGGTAGAATAAAATACGAAGCATTTAGGAATATTTATGGCTCGTCTACTTGGTGACCTCAGTAACCACATCGGTACAAAGTCTGAAATAATATTTAAACGCAAATCGAGGAATGGCTGATTATGCATAATAAGCTTATTGGGCAACGTAGAAGACGAAGTCCGATAACCACAGCAATAGTAGCTAGCAATTACGATTATATTGATATGGGAAAAAACGAGTTGTCGACACAGTTGTAGGGGAAGTTGAAGCAATATCTTGCTAAGCGGAGATTTCAGTGCTACTTCGTTGGCATTAAACGCGCTGGGGCAGATGAGGGAAAACTAGCGTCGTTCATAACACAAACGAAGTTCCCTAGTCGTATTCCTGCATGCGCCATTTTTATACCTGTGCATCTCTAAATAGTACCTATGTTTTAAAGACTATGAGGTTCATTTTAAAGAGTACGTTAACCGACAGAAGTGCAAAGATTCTTCCACTCTTCACGTCTCGCATGTTTTACTGTGCAAGACTACATATTATGCCACGTAAGAGGTAAAATGAATTGCACGTCAACCTTGCGCACACCGTCTTCGCGGCACAACCAGAACAAACATCGTGTTTTTAGTTGCCATTAAATTAATTCCAAATTAGGGCATATGTGCTTCTAACAATTGCATTCGCAGCCTCAGCCACTAGAACCATGCTTGTCGAGGTGCTTTCATCTCTCGGCATCGACTTGGCGGACGTTCAGAAGGCCTCATCCGAAGAGGCCCTGCGAGCTGGAGGTAGCGTCCAGTACATGCTGGGCGTGGCGCCGCTCGCCTTTGTCTCGATGGACTCCTACGATGTCAAGGGCTACTCGAGGATATTAGCGGTACGCAGATGAGAAGTCTTGCGTGTATATCCAAGCTTCATGCGTTATTGATACTCATTTTGAACGGACTATCACTATGCGGTTCGATTTTCCATTGAAGGGATCCCGCATACGGAAAGTGGATGTTGTGAAACCGTTTAACGTTTTTTACCTTTGAGGTGTTGCATTCGTGATAAATTTGCTTAGAACACTGGCTGAGATGTAGTCCGCACACTGCGAGAGGTCTACCACAGCGCCCAAGTTCCGAGGTGACATTAGCATGTCAGGAAACAATTTCGATCTATAATTCTCAATTCTAGCACAAAAGTAGGAAGCAGTTAATCTAATGTTTATTCAGGTTAATAAAAAGGACATGCCGATTATGTACGGCTAGGGAGCTGAAAGGGCGTTAAGTGTATTGTTAAACACCAAGAAATATTGCACTACATTCGGTAGGCATTCCAGAGTTAATAAATGCGCACTACATTCCACCCATACTCGTCTTTTCATATAGGATTTTCACCTGTGAAATTGTCCAGTAACACAATTCTGTAGAGTTTAAAGCCGAAGTGAACAATATGAACGAAAGTCGCAGGAGATATGAACAAGCAACAGGTAGTTTTCAAAACGAAATATAACTACTTGCTGTGGTTCCCTGCGGGCAAGGACGTGTACATAGTAATTTTAATCGGATACTATGCATTTTCTATATCAGGCAACGCAATACGTTGCTGCCACACTTAAATAAAAAGAAAAAGTTTTTTTTTGCAATATAAAACATTTCATGTATTTGCAGCGCTGACGGTAATAAAAACAGTGCGAAAGCTCAAATCAAAAATACACTTGTTTATTTAGCTGCATTCGCTTGTGTTCAGCATCCAACCGACGCCTCTACTCTTTTTTATGTCTTTTTTTCTGCTATATATATCATCTTCTGTAAGGGCTCAAGATGCCTCAGTTGTCACCATAGCTTTTATTTCAAATGTGTCAGAGGTGCGCTTTCACTGATATGGTGAAAGGCCAAAGAAGAGCTGTTCCTGTTTAGAACGAAAGCTTCGCAGCAATCTGACGATTCTTCCGTAACCCGGCATTTCCTTTAGCTACCCAACAAGCTAATGACGGTGACAAATATTACAGAACAAATGGATGGAATAGTTTGTTAATAACTTCTACTGATCCAAAGTACCAATACGAGACGACCCCTACCATTTATACAAACTCTATATGTGATTTCTGGGGCCGAATTCACAAAGCTCACATACGAGCAAATTGTCGCGTAAGAGAAATTTTGTCGCGTAAGTCGATTCACAAAGCGAAAAAAAAACGTCGTAAGAGCCGTCGTTATCACATCGGCCGCTGCGGTAAAGCGCGCTGCGACTGTCAAGGAACATGCCAGCGATGGTGATGCAGTTGCTATATTTGGTGACGTCACTCAAAAAGGCTAGTAAGTGGATTCACGAAGCAAAAAAATTGCGCAGAAACAGCGTGGCTACGAGGAAATCCCAAGAGTGGTCCGGACCACTCTTACGAACAATATGGCTGTTTAGAACATGCAACTGCGGCGGGTGCAACTGTGCCGTGGCTGATTTTAAGCTAATTCACGGCGATGTAAGGCTACTTGACGATTGCTGGTACGTTTTAATTTATTTCGGCGCTTTGAGTTTCGTGTGTTCTTTCGCTTGTACGCTATGGACAGTATTGGCACTCGCAGTCGTCCAATAACCTGAGAGTCGCAGTAATTAAAGAAGCCTATTGGGTGTCAATGGCGAAAAAGTATGCATGCAAAAGCTTGTGATTGGATTAAAACCAAAGTTCTACATGAAAGGTCGATGAAGTCGAAAGCGGCGCGGTATTTGCTCAACATTTTTTTGTTATGTTGTTGTGTTGCGTCCTACTTCCTCCAATGAGACGTCCAACTTATGATGATGTACGCAGCATTGGTCGAAATTACCACCAAAGAGGTTCAGAGGAGCACATCAGCTGCACGTTATTGGAAATAAAATTGAGCGGAGCATTTCAGTTAGCCGTTATTAAAGCCTATTATGTGATTCCATAAGTCGTCTAGTTGGACTAGCTTTAACTGACCAATAGGCACGATCTCCGAAATGCAGCTGTCGCTATGCACTTTCGGCCTATCCATAGCGGGCTCGTACAATGCAAATCACAGCATATTATAGATGTGCGTGATTATGCATGAAATCACAAACAAATCGAGCTTTTCGACCTTCATTGTTCGGAAACCGAAACGGAACGCGTTTATATGGCAAGTAGTCAGAAAGAAATGGCGCCAGTAATTTCAAATGACATCGAAAATAAGTGCGAATGCTCACGATTCTCGAGTATAAACAAACCTCTGCCGAATTCATGTCCCTTCCATTATTAACTGCCATTTAACTTGGCGTGAGAATATCAATTAAAGGTGGCTTCACCCACTCATATATCTATTTTGTTCTCAGAAGCGTCAGCGTGACCTGGAAATCATCGCGTAGACAAGGCGAAACCCCCGCTGCAGGCTCCTATCGTAGCAGACGACAAACGCTAGCAGACGACGGCTTGGGCGAGAGGCGCAGCTTATGATTGGTTGGGAACCAGTACTCTCCACATCAGGTCATTTTATGACGTTGACAAAACACTTCTTTCATCGCGCGCTCCTGTCGTGTTCGTCATATCTTCCCCCTCGCACATAAGAGAAATTTTTATCTCGCCGTGAAAAACGCGCAAGTGCTTTTTGTGAGATCTCTTAGCGCTTGCCCCTGCTGCGCAGTTCACGAAAACAACATGGCGCCGTAAGCTGTATGTGTCGGTGCCGATTTTCGCAAACGCTTGAATTCCATCAGCGTTCGACTGGATGTGCTGTGAATACCGCTGCTTTTTCGGTGCGCGCAAGCCGTGTGAAGACCGACGGCAGTGTCTCTTGGTGTGCGGTGAAGCGTAGCGAAGCCTGTGCCTCGGTGTGTTTATGAAGCGGGGATCGGCGCCTGTGTACCGACGGTAACTAGCACTCGAGGAGCCTGCAGTGCGTGTTTGAGCGTTGGTAACAGTTCGTTTGCTTCGCTTTCCAGTGTCTCAGTAAGGTGCAGTGCGGCATTTCGAAATGACAACATTTCGGCACGTTACTTGAGTGATTCCGTGCTCGCACGGTAACGCATGAACTACGCTCTGTATTTGGTTCTTGCTTCGGCACGGGTTAGCCCGTGCGCTTCTATTTTCTTGTGAGCAGTCCAGGCAAATGCAGTGTTCGGGAGTGAAACGATGTGCGTTGTGAGCAGTGGTGCTGTGTTGACATTTCCAAGACTTGTGAAGAGGCTGTGCCCGTGTGACAGAATATTAAAAGCGTTGATAACCGTGTTTCACCCTACGAAGTTGTGATGGTGCTTTATGAGGGCTTTAAGGATTTGGCGCTGGGATTGGCGTTTTTTTTAACTCGTTGCTTCTCCTTGTGGTAACCGTAATCCGAACGGCATAACGTGTCGAACCGAAGTCGCGCGCCGAGACATTCTGCTGTAAATGTGGCTGCTTTGGCAGTACGCCTTGACTGTTCTCCGGTGAAAACTTGGACTTGTACCTGGCAGCGAAAGCACGTGGACGTCACGCTTCGCTCCGGACACAACACACTTCTTACTGGTGCCTTGCCTTGGATGAAGTCGTAGACCAGCACCTGCTAACTACAGGTTTTCGAGTGCATCTGTCCTATCGTTTTGCACGGCACTGGAGCCTTGACTACAGCGGCCCACGGCGATTGCTCACGCTTCACCAGTGGACGTACACGTCTTGCTAGCCTTGCATTTCTACGTCAAGGGCAGCTTCCAGTCCACAGACGTGTTTTGCCTGTGGCTGCAGAGCACATTCGATTCCCGATGACGCTGACGGCTGCTAATACCGTTGTGCCATCGGTGAGTTGAACTTGCGCAACTAATTTCGTTGTTATTCGTGTAGCGCTATAACGTACGTTTGTAAGTTTTTCATCCCAGCAGATGTAATGTCACCCCATGTTATGTTCCAGTACGAAAAATGTACTACTACCGCTTTGTATATACGTATGTATGGCCAATACACATATATTCGAATATGAGCAAGTACACCAGCAGTGTTTATGATTTGGGTTAAGCAGGTTATTATCTGGTTATTAAGAGGACCCTGTCTGTTTACCACGCATGATAGTTGAGAGAAAAATATTTGATGCGAATTTATTTTCCAGGAGCCATGTAGCACTTCTTCAGGAATTCCCTTTATATTGCAAAATTACTTGTATAGAAGATTACTGCTGTGGCAGCACTATACTTTACCAGGACATATATATCTTACGGTATGTAAAGCTTACATGGGGCTTCAGTTTGTTGCAAATTGAATATGGCATATTTGATAGCTTTGACTAAGTGATAGTTTTTGTGTTACTGCCAAATATGTATTAAGAGCGCTTTCAATGATGGTTTTTTGAATATATCCTGTTTGGCCTCTTCACAGATCGCAGACTTTCGTAAGGTCCTGGAATCCATCGATTGCAAGCACTGGCAAATCAAGCCACCTTATGGCTTGGAGCACCTGTACAGAAATAGGAAGGACTTGTGCTCCCTAAATGCACAAGTCTTTTGCAACAGTAGGGGTGTCATCATCCAGCCGACCTCAAAGGGGCCTGGAAGCACGCATGGCAGCCTCATCTGGATGGACTGTGCTCGGCCTGGGAGCTTCAAGGGCAGAAAACTGCCTAATGGCTGGTTGCTAGGTTAGTTTTTTTAAAGTACGGATGGTACAGTAAACACCGGTTAATGTACACACCTTCACAACTCAAACATTGTTAGTAACAGTGGATGCTTGTGTTATTTTCACACACCAATGCTAATTGGACACTTAAGGAGAAGCAAACTATGATGGAATTGACAATGTCGCAAGTGTAAAGTCTGCAGCTTATGAAGTTTACTTCATACATGTGAGACTGGAAAGTTGTGCTTTTGAAATAGCACAAATACTTTTATTGCTTATTGAGCTCTTGTGCTTGTGACTCACTCACTGTATCAAGTGCTCTGTATTGAAATAGCAAGCGGGTGAAAATCGCCTGGCTGTTCGCAACATGCAGGGAGAAACGGCTCAGGCAACACAGGAGCAGTAAATGCGCATTTTACCAGTCGTAGCTCATCTTTTTTCAGTGTTGTTGCATATGTTGCATTTCCGTCGTACATGTTCTCAGCACAATTGCATAGTCTCACGGTTATTTCTACAAATCGTATTTGACCTGAATACACGCTTGTTGATCTCTGAAGGTGACTCTGAAGGTTGATCTCTGAAGGCCTGAGAGCCATGGGTGCTCACCCTCCTGTCCGTGGCTGGCCCAGCTAAGCAGCAGTGCAGTGCAGCCCCCACCCATGCAAGACAACTCATACAGTGCACCTTTGGTGTTCTGAGCAGGACACAGCATATCTGCCCGGCATGGCATTGACAGCAATAGTGATGATGGTGAGTATTTGTGGAAACCATAAGAGCCTATTAACATGCATTTGTGGATTATGAGTGTGTTTGTTGCTCACAATCATTTCTCCTAATTAAGTGCATTTTTTTTCAAAGTGTACTTTTGGTAGGAAAAACGGCTTTGAGAAACAAGAACACACATAATCCGAAAGTGCTTTGTGTTTTCTAGTCTTCAAAATTGTTCCTCTACACTGTATGATGAGGTGGCTATGTTAGATAACGTTAAAGTGATAAACAATAGCTGTTGTCTTGTAACATAGCAATACATGAGTACACTAAGAAAAAATAGAGTATTTTTTAGTATTTCTGCCACACAACAATAACGTAATCTTGCTTGCTCGGGTTTTCTTTTTTGAAAACCTGGCTCTTGGCACTTTCCTATCAAGAATGCTGTCACTCTATGACGCGCGGTGGTAACGCGAGGAAAGTACGTGGTGATAACAAACCGTTGTGGTAACGCGAGGAAAGTACGTGAGATGGATGACCATTGTAGTTGTGGGGTGGCAATACTCCCCAAATACTTAATTTTTTCTTAGAGTGTAGCACAGTGAACTCATTTGTGGTCGGCTTCTTGCACCTAGTGTAAAGTCGAAATAGAAGATACTTTATTGGCTTATGTCTCACTATTAGGCAGAAGTTTGTTGCCTTCAAAATGAACATCGTAGTTATACATTTATATCATAAAATATTTTTTCAAAGACTTCATTGTTGGTGGCTCTATGTTCAGACCTTTTTTTGTTTTTAATATTTCCTAATACTTGTAATCGGCTTCTGAAAATACGAGAACTGGAGCTTCTAGCACATATCAGTTGTCCAGTTTTACACATAGCACGGTTGTAACAATCATCTGCATTTTTCTATGTTCCAGCAGTATCACGGGATCAGGTGACTCACTGTCATCTAACTGTACAGTGTATCTGGGACAAAACGCACAAGGCCAACAAGTAGGCAGCGACTGCCAGTGACTGTGTCCTGCTGTTAAATGTGCACGTCAACAGACAGAATGCACTGTGATATCTGGGACAGTTAGAATTGTATGGTGAGAATCTGCACAGCTGCAGTTTAATTGTTGAGCAGTGCATCATTCAGCAATTCCTTGCACTTGAGGACTCAATATTAATTAAATTCTGCGTTTAATATACAAAACCTTGACATTAATGTAAAGCACACTGTAGTGGTAATGTGCAAATTAATTTCGGCTACCTTGAATTTTTAACATACACGTAAATCAAATGCATATGTGTCTCTGCATTTCACTGCCGTTAGAAACAGCAGCCATGGCCGGCAACCAAAACCGTGTTTTCATGTTTGGTAGTGCAAGAATGAAACCATTGAAGCGGGTAAGTTTGCACTTGGTCGATATAGTCGTTCAGGATACGCGCATTAGTATAGCACAAATGATTTTATGTCTATATAAGCTCTGGAAAGTCCTTCTCCACGGATTATTTAGATGCAAGAGGAGCGTCACTATTCCTAGTGCGTCCAACAGGCTTTAGCACGTGTGTAATGTTATACCGTCGCCTGTCTGTCCTCATCAACAGTCAACCTCTCTTCATGTACTGTGTAAGTTTTTATTTTTTTTTCATATAGTGTTTGTTGCCATAGGTTTCTCCATTATGTAATTGTATACTCTGCAAATAGTTTATCATCTATGCAGCTTTGCTCATTTTACTGCTGAAAGTATTTATTGCTTTTTGTAGGGTGATTATAGCATGCATTTACTTATGCCTTTTGATGCGTCTGTACAATGGTTTAGCCTGAAGAAGGCTGTTGGTATACTCTAATCTTGAAACTGGCGACTTCAAAGAATTTCTAGGCTGATAACCATTACTACTATCTTCAGATAAGCTGTGATTGCTCCATGAAAATGTATTTAAGATTCTGTAAACTGTGCCAGGTAAATGTTTTTAAATTATTTTTTGTTGTCCATGTTTTATGTGCCTGAAACATAATTACTTCATCGTGGTATATTATAAAATGTTATTCTGCAAATTTTTGCTGATAAACATTGCAGCTGAGGCCAGCAGCAAGATATACATGCAAGGCACTGAAGCTTCGCATCACATGCCTTGTCCACAAGTGCAGTGAAATTTTTTTCGAGCGGAATGAGAGACTGCTATACAGCAGTCTCTCAATGTGCACACTTTTGAACCTTTTTGAGGAGTGTTTTCAGGAGAAGCAATAGGGTCTTGACATGTCAACAGCATTTTTGTACCGAGGAGCTTAGTAACAGCGAATTGTTTTATTTATGTATTGTCCAGAATTTGTCCGACCTGTGCCAATTTTTCAGCCCACGTCACCTAACATGGCTTGTTATAGTGTTGTCAATGTGCCCGACTATGTAAATAAATTATGTGTCATATTGCAGACATATACCAAAATGTGATGCATTGCGCTTTTCCTTGGCATCACATTGTCACTGGCTCTTTTCTTATATATCGTCGTTGGCTGCCACCCACCAAATGTATAAAATTGCTTGTGAGTGGGCAGCAGCAGGAACTATGCATCAAATTGTTCCAAGAGGGTTCGAGAAATGCCGAGTTGGCACATAAGAGTGGTGAGAGATTTCTCTCGTAAGTTACTGCCTTGAAACCTCATGTGCCCAAGACTGAGTGTATCAGCATTGTTGTTTTATAGCAGTTCATCCTATTAACTACAGCTCAACGTATGTATGTATGTACGTATGTATGTATGTATGTATGTATGTATGTATGTATGTATGTATGTATGTATGTATGTATGTATGTATGTATGTATGTATGTGTATGTATGTATCTTAAACAAAAACTTACGTTATTTTGTTTACTGTAACTTTTATAAGAATTTCGCTATTTGCTTTCTAGTTCTCCTTTTTCCATCTCATTTTAATTTCTCAAGTATGTTTCCTACTGTGCAAAAATGAATGTAACCTTACATAAAATGTGTGCATTCAACCAAGATGTTTCATTTTACAACGTACAGTTCTGAGCAAGAAGTTGAAAACTATGCAACCAACCAGCATAAATAAGTTTATAGGACAGCTCCTCCGTGTAACATTGCTTCTACAGATTGCGTTTGTCGAATATGTAGAATAGACTAGTCGACTTCAACGAGCATAACTAAGCTTTCGCCCGTGGCTGTACATGCGTTTACATATGTGCTTGGTATTACTACGTATTGTCATACATGTTGCCAATTACTATTTAGGGCACAAAACTAGTCAAGCTGAATACGCAGATTTTTGTCTGTCCACCTGTCATTTATACTTTAACTGCTGTTGATAAAGAATAATCTCTGGTTTAAAATTTTCAAGTACTTACAAAGGGAAGAGCAGCCCTTAATGACGCAAATGAATTTGCCGTAATCTTTTCGCAGGCCTACTGTTTTGCACTCTTCTCAGAACTCGATAGCCTGCTGGAGTTCTTTAGAACCATTGACAGAGGCATTACACGGAGCTGCGCAACACGACAGAGACTGAGAGAGAAAATACATCACTCTGTGTGTCTTTTCTCTCTGTCCCTGTCGTTTCGCGCTGCTGCGTGGAATGAATGCCACCCAACTAGCACGGAAACATGTCCCGACAAAGGCAGTCATCTTGGCCGCAAGCAGTTTGGCCGCCGCGTGTCTCTTGATGTTCTTGAAAACACCGTGATGTCTGACCGGCGCCTGAATAGCCAGAGTCGTGAGAAGTAATGCCCAGGTATGGTAATTGGGTTTCGGGACTGGGCGCTCTTGCGATAGTAGTGGTTAGAGAAAAAAAAAGTACTCTTATTTCTGTGATCCGTGAGGGAGCACGGCGCAGCGTTTTTGGGTCTGAAGGGAAGTGAAAGATGAGAGCGGAAAGGCCACATTATCAAAAAAAAAGAGTGCCCGCAACACATAACCTCAGGCCTTGCTATCTGTTTTTCCATAAAAAAAAAATACGTGAGTGCTTGGCGACACTGCGAATCGACCCCAGTACCTTCCGCATTGAAGCCGGACGCTGTAACGACTCGACCACCGCTGCAGTGTTTCGCAAGAGAGCTGGCCACTGTAACACTTACTTCATTGTGTATATATATTATCTTTCCCTCGAAAGACACCTAATGCAAAACGTCCGGTGAAAGTCGATCAAAAAGAGAAAAAAAAAACTCGGGATCCTAGTGCATTTGCCTAAGGTGACTCGAAGGTTAAAGCCATCAAGTGTGGTTATATTACCGTGCACTTTGTATCGAGTGCGACATCACTAATCAACTATCGCTAATTGACTGTCACTAATGTCACTTTCACTAACTGAATATTCTATTTGTTTCGATTATCGTCATTTAAATAAACTTTCACTAAACAAATCACTGCTCAATTAATTTGCTTGGATTCTTATATATAAGCACAATCACACTTTCGCTCGCTTTTGTATGGCTTTCGCTCCCATAGACGTTAGTAAGTAACGCGACCGCCGCGTCTCTTTTTTTTTCTTTTTGTTAATTGTGCAAACGCGCAGCACGCACGCCCTGTGAATCAAGGCGCACGTGTAGTGATGTCACTTCAGGCCGAGATAACTGAACGCTACTTCTTTTATGTTTGCTCACGCAAACTCCGCAAGGACGAAAGGACTGCGCCGTGTCTACTGAAAAGCATTAGCTCGTAGAAACCTCCCGACGAATATTCATCGTTTTACGCGTTCACATATATAAGCGTATACGATTGCTCTGGCATTCCGGCCCTGTCAAAATGCTGCGGTTAATTGAACTTGCGGCGTTACGCGCATCATGCCTTTCTTACTGCTGCTTTATATTTCTGTACAGTTCTCCGTAGGCTCAAAAGCCGCTCCTATCTATTGTACTGAGATCTTTGTAAGAAATGCAACATTTTACGTCTAGCTACAAAACACCCTAATGGCAACCACCATACCGTGCTCGAACATGCCTAATTTGAGTGGCAGCGCAACTTCATGAAAATGTAACTGGTTGTGGTAAACAGGAGGAGACGCTTCGGTCACATCTTCAAACCTTCAATGTTTCAATTTATGCGCGGTTTATAGATGCGGTCCATCTGGAGCGTTCTTCGCCTGCACTTGACGAGATAGCGCACGGGTTATTAACGCTATCGAGTAACTAGATTTTTGTTAGCTATGGTCATCGATGAAACACGAGCACATGGCTTCGCGCAAGACCCCAGGACGTCTGCTGCAACGCGTAAGCGCTGTAGCAGACGCCCGGAACTGGCAGCTGAGATACTTCAAAAATACATTCGCTATCATCGTATACCCTCGATGCCAGACGCTTCGCGTGCTGACTTGCTATCACCTGCGCCCACTTCTTTCTTTCCTTGTCGTTTCATCGGCTTTGGCGTTGCCTCCTTGCCCTCAAAAGTGGCGAGTAAGTTAAATTCGTACCATTGCTATCATATTCCCTCGAGATACGAGAATTCTTGGCTAAGAAATTGCGCAGGCAAGAGACAGCTTTGTGAATTCGGCCCCTGTTTCTTATTCCACGCAACATGTGTTGTCATCGAACTTTCACACTGGCAAGATCTGTATTGGCGTTAAATGTAAATTCCAAGATTTTCTCGCTGGTCGTTCACGCGCGAATCCCTGGAGGTCAGCGAGATGCCGGTACGTGCCATCCCTGCCCGGGAAGGAAGAGGAGGTCGTATTCGAAAGCGTACAATATTACACCATTATTTGTTTTTATTGTGCACATAAGCCCATACGCCCACATCGCCAGCTGCGGTTGGAGCTATATTTTCGTGACCGCTGTCATTACGTGTCGATACTCTTATTTTGGTGTGCGGCGAACAATGTCTCGAAAGATCCCGACCAACGAGAGGCTAGCAACTCCTGTATAGAGAGAGAACAACTTTATTAAAGAATAAACGAACCCCAGTCCGGGTCCACCTCCTGTATAAAAAAAAAAATCACTCCAGAGCAGTCAACGCGAAAAGCAAGAATAATTAAAACGTCAGAGCCTGTGCCGTAAACCTGATGGATTGTGAATAATGGGAACCAAATACGTGCCTAATACATGTCAAGCAACTTATTCCGGATGGTACTGTATTCGCCGTCTTACTGCCGCCTGATTTCACCATTTTACAGTGGTACCCCTCCAGGCATTTATCAAAAAATCAGGAAATTAAGAAAGCATAGATGTATCAACCCATGTTTTATATTCTAGAATGTGCGCCAATATTCGCATCTGGCGCACTATGGGATTAGAGTAGAAGAACCGAAAACATTCTAGGAAGTTTCTATGCTTGCAAGCACGCCTTGCGGCGATCCATACCACGCGTTATTCGTTTCAGCCGCTTGAACGTGGTTAGCGTAAAAAAAAAGTAATAGACTTGTCAATATTTGAAGCATATTGTATTGAACAGCTCGAAGACGGGGATGCCTTGATGAGTCCCGAAGATGCCATCACCAGCGGTCGAATGGAGTCCGTCTCGGATTTAGCCTGCATGTACCTGCAAGCTGCGGCGCCCGAGGGTCAGCGCAGCAAGGACTTGTGCGACTCCATCGCCGATGTGGCTTTACAGTTGGCCAAAGTGAGTTGAACATTCACCTGAAATTGTGTCTAGACTGCGTACCATTCTTCGTGCTACAACTCACATGTACGGCTCATCAAGATTATGGGCGAACAACTCTACTGTCATCGCCTTTCGAGCCCAGCAGCACTCGCAGCTCTATTTCATAGTGTGCATGAGCGCAAGACGGGTAGATGTGACTGTGTCAGTGTCACAGCCGTATATGCTTGCTAAGGAAATGCATTGCAGGGATACAGAAATTACACTAAAATTAGTCAAGATAGTTTGCCTACCGAGACTTTTGCAAATAATTATAAATTTTGCCTCAACGCATGCTCTCTTTCACTATAACGCTATGATGGCGACTTTGCATTTTTTTTCCTGCCGTCGTTGCCAGCGTAGCAACGAGCAATTAATTAGCAGGTCTACTAAAACAAATAAAAAAAGCTTTCGTCGTGTCTCCCGTGCCTCGGACAGATGAATGTCGCGACTCGGCACACATTAGTTGAAACAACGTAATCTCGATCATTACGCTCATAATGCATTGGAAACTATCTCTTTCCTATGCAGATATCGCTTCTAGACAAGCCTCTCAAAGAACGGATGAGCAACTACAGCCTCGCATCCTGGGATACAGTCGCCTCACTTGAAGTGGTAAAAATTTTCTCCATCTGTATTTCGTCCACACGCCCGATAAGTAAGGAAAAGGGGGCGCCGTTCATCTCGTTGTTCATCCAAGACAGATAAAAGTACGAGAGATTCCAAACCGGATTACTCTTACCCATATCAACGTAGTAAGATTTTACGGACGTTTTGCACCAACTAATAATTCACTTTGAAAGAGAACAAAAATATTACGACAACTTTACCTGTCCGACTTCTGGCCACATGCCTGCTGTCGGTAGCTCAAACATATATGTCGCGGAAGTACAAAAGCACTCTGAACATCAGAGAACAACTTCCGTACATGAACGGATCGTCTGTAGAGGCTTCTGCAGCACATTCATCTTTAAGGTATGAAGATATTTGGGCTTGTTGCACATTTATTTAGTAGCTACCAGATAAAGTGACAGCGTGATTGCGTGGCAGATGCATGAATTCTACTTTCAGTTATTTTCTTGTTACAGGTGGCACGAATCTCACAATGATAACGCGAATGTGACCGTTCATGCAAATTCAGTCGTGGTGCATAGGCAGCACAAAAGTGTTAGCTGCAACTTGTAGGATTGGGCGAGTCGGTTCATGATGCGAAAACTAGAAGCAGCGCGAAAAAAAAAGCGACAACAAAATAGGAACACACACAACAGGACTAGCGCTGTATACAGTATAACAAAAATGTTATACTGAATGATTAAGACACGGGATGTGTTGTCAGTGATATTAGCGTACTGGGAGCAGAAAGGAGGGGCGGCGAGATAGAGCTGATACAGGAAAGCAATTTGTGCGGCATAAATTTACTGTGATGGATTATCGGCTTTTAGAGTTGCTTTCGCCTTAACAATAATCTACTTATACGGCCACTTGAGATTGTATTAGCTGAATAAAATGCTTACAAACCGGTGTTTCCTTTTGCACGGAAGCTCTTCCAAGCAATGAATGGATCCCGCAGACACATGGGTGAGAGCATGCCAGTTCTTATCAAGAACCAGGAGCTGCTCATCGTCATCAAGACCCTCATCAAGACTATGCCGTGAGTGCAAGTTCGTAAGAGTAAAGAAAACAGCGCATTGAATTACTCCCGATTGTTCAGATAGCTCAAGAGACAGGCAGAAGAGGGTTCTTGAACTAAGTATCTAAACTTTTCTTGAAGTAGCTTCAAACAAAAGTGAATCTTAGCTTCTTCTAAAACGGTCCTTGTTATATCTTGGACCTGTTTCGTCTCACGTTAATATTGAGACCATTGTGAGATGGCAATACATGTGTGAGCGAGCGGGCGTGAACGTGTATCTGTAGTTTCAGGGATATTTCACTGCTTTGCTGCATTGATCGTGAGCGCCGGCTTCAGAAAAAACAAAACGAAAGCGCAAGGAGCATTAAAAAGTGAATGTTACTCCTGTCTCTCCAAGAAAAAAACATGGTTGATCCCTCCGTCGTAGAAATCGGTAACAAGAAAGTAAAAGGTGTCCTTACAGAAGTATTTGCAAGTTTACTGTACACAATTGATATAAGAGAGCTTGCTCAATGTCTGTTGGTGTTTGGCAGCTATGACACCTTTTAACGTGGATGCACCCGGCTGAGGCTTGGCGGCACATCTCTGTCCCGACAACTAACGTCCATGATGAACGATTGGACAAACCTTGGTGGTAGCTGTACTAGTTAACGGTGAGAGCGTAATCAGAAAAAGCGGTGTGACAGCCAGAAGAGCGTCGACTAAGGTCGCCTTCCGCGGCACGTTAAAGAGTAAGCAGAACACCACGACCGGACTAGATGGAAACGCAATCACGTCGTTTCTCCCCTCTAGCCCAGCGGCGATTTCTGTCGGGGTGAGCGTAAGCGGAGAACGGGGATTTGTGCCTAGTTCACACTGGAGAATCCGCCACCAACAGCGAGCGGGATGCTCCTGTCGCCGAAACACAACGTCGTTCGCACTGCACGCGCTGCCTCGATGTGCTCCTCCGGATCAGGATGGAGACACTGCTTTTGTGAACGCCATATTGGTTCAAACTTTCGCGTTCGGTGGCAATGCCTGGCATGCAAAGATGGAACGCTTTCAGCGAAATGCGCGGTAATTTGACTCAATTTATCCCTTCTGGCGGTAGGGCTTGCACATATAATGTCGGTAACAAATAGGTGACGAACTAATTATTACGCACGAAGCATTTGATGGCGAAATAAAGGCATTTAGAGCTTATCTATCGGTCTATCTATCTCACTAGCTGCGTAGGTTTTCGTGCTCTGGCGGCGGATTGATTAAGTTGACGAGTACCAAAATTGACCTGGCATGACAAGAGCATGTGAAAAACGCAAATGACTGCTCAATACATGAAAATCATGAAATGCCTTTGATGTACGCCATGACATACGTGACATGGTCAAGGAGCAACAACGGCCGTTTGGTCAACTTCATGTATACCGAAAGTGACATGGTATGAGAAGAGCATGAGGAAAATACACATGACTGGTCATAACACGAAAACCTTATCATGCATGTCATATATGCCATGACATACATGGCCCGGTCATGGAGCTCTTCCGCTTTATTAACTTGATGTGTACCAAAACTGACATGGCATGATGGGAGCGTATGGCTAAGATGAATGACTGGTCATAACACGAACAGCATATAATGCGTGTCATGTGCGCCATGATACACGTGACACAGTCATAATGTTCTAACGGCCGTTTTATTACTTTATGTATACCAAAATTGAGAGGGCATAATAACAGCGTATGATAGAAAAAATTACTGGTCATAAAACCCAAAAGATTTCACGCATGTCATATACGCCATGACCTATATAACCCGGTCATTTCGCTCTAATGGCGGTTTTCTTACCTTTTTGAGTACCAAAATGTGCATGGCATGAAAAGAGATCATGAATAACATAAATAGCTGATCATAAAACGAAAACCTTGTCATGTAGGCCATTACATACATCACCCGGTCATGGAGCTCTAACAGCCACTTTATTAATTTGGTGTCTACCAAAACTGATGCGACATGACAAGAGGGCATAACTACCATAATTGACAGGTCCTAACATGAAAATCATGTCATGCATGTCATGTGCGCCATGACACAGATGACCAAGTTATGGGGCTTCAATGGCGAATTTATTAACTTGTCTACCAATATTGACATAGCACGGTAAGAGAGTGTGACTAACATAAATGACAAGTAATAACACATAAATCATGTCATGCGTGTCATGCAGGCCATGACATACATGACTCGGTAATACAGCTCTAAAGGCTGTTTTATCAACTTTCAGTATAACAAAATTGACGGCACGATAACAGTGTAAGATGAATATAAATAATTGCTCATAAATAGAAAACCATGTCATGTACGTCATGACATACATGACCAGGTCATGGAGCTAGCTCTAACACGGAGCTCTGTTAGAGCTCTAACATGACCCGGTCATGGAGCTTTCACAGGCAAGACAGTCTCACTCCAAATTCACTTGCTTATGATTACCTTAATGCGGATTAGCTTAATCCGGATTAATCCACACTGTTTTGTGGCCATACTATACATCCAACTGACTAGACAAACTGAATTTACTCAAAATGACTGCTTAGGGATTTTATTAGTCCGGATTAGCCTAATCCAGCTTAATCCGGGCTAGATTAATTCGGCTTAATTTTTACTGTCTTATTGTGGCCATGCTCGGTCATCCACATGGCTAGGCGATTTCAACTTACTGATAAGAGACTTGCTCAAGATTAGCTTAATTCGAATTAGCTTAATCTGACTTAATCCGGATGGGCTTAACGTGGCCATGCTCCAGCATCCAACAGGCTAGACAATCTCAACTCACTCCAAACTCACTTGCTCATGATTATCGTAATGTGGATTAGCTTAATCCGGCTTAATCCACATTGCCTTATTTTGGCCATACTCTGTCATCCAACTGGCCAGGCATTCTCAACCTACTCAAGATTGGATGGTTCAAGATTCGGACTACCTTAATACAGCTTAATCGAGTTTAATCGGATCGGCTTAATGCGACCATACGCAGTCACCCGAACATTCACTCAACACTGACTTGTTCAGCATTAGCTTAACCCGGATCTATTTAGTCATGCTTAATCCGAAAGCACATAACCCAGTCGGGTCTAATTTACCTCATGGCTATGCCATCTCATCTTGGACCGGATTATTGGGATCCGACATAATCTCCACTAATCTTGCCTAATTCCACTTGATAGGAACTATCAGTGTAGATTGGTATCAATTAGCGTTAAATTGGCTTGTCCAAAATGAATTAGGCTGCGATATACTGGCTTAACTAGACTTTGTCTAAGCTTACTCTGGTTTGATCTGGTGGCTTAATTGGTATCAATGAGTATCAATCAGTATTGATTTGTATCGATTACTACTGATTGTTTTGACTATGCTTATTAAGCATGAGCTATGATTAACTTGTCTTGACCAAGCTTATCTGAGCTTATCGGCAAGATAGCCGAAGCATCTATTCACTCCGCACGGCTTAACGCAAAGCTTAACATCCTCCTTGTAAAGGCAGCTTCACGCGATGATTATGCGATGAAGCTATAGCGAGAAGCGTGGTCACTGCTAGCGATTAAACATGCACGGCCACATACTGGACAAGTCAACAACTAACCTCGCATATCTTGGTGCTGTTGGTCGGATGCCAGCGGTCGCGTTTAACTTGTGCTTCCAATTTTTATTGCGATAGCAATTATATGGACAGTATCGACTGGAAAACGTCCATCCCCGTCATTCACCGTATATGTATAAGTATGTATATATATAGAAAAGCCACAAAGAAAAGTAATTTAGAAATTCTGTCCGACGCGCGGAATCGAACGGGCGACCTCTCGCTTTGCAGCCCGCCGCGTTAGACGTTAGGCCACGACAGCACCGTCTTTCAGCCAGCTAACGGCGAGCTATTTATATACACCATGTAATTCAGCATGCTTTCTTAGTAGGCACATAGATGGCGCGACGTGCGCGCGTGTGGCGCGCTTTAAAGATCGTCGCCCCGCTCCTGCGAACGCCGTTGCTCTTCGCTCTACAGGGCGTGGTCGCTTTCGTGCGCTTATCTCGAGGAAAGAAGGGGTGGCCGGTGGGGTGCTTCGCTTCGCTCGCTGCAGCGGCCGCGTTTGCGAAAGAAGCGCGCTGTTCAAACAGAAATAAGTAACAAGTGTGACAATTTTCTTCGCTCGCTGTTACGAGGGAAGCGAAACATCCGCTCGCCTTTCGCGTGTGAACTAGTACACAGTGCTACACAGCAGCCTGTCATATCGGCCAAAGAACCCATCTCAATACGTCAAGAGCAACGTGTTTACAGCACCGTTCCCGCGCTAGCCTCTGCGCGCCGCGCGACACTTTTAAACCAATATGGCTGCAAGCGGCGCGGAGTCTTTCAAAAAGTATCTGCATGCTGGAAGCGGAGGCGCGCGCACATCGAGGCACCCTACGCCGCATAGCTGTATTGCGCCACCTGTCGAGTAAACCATCAACCACGGATGAGCGCGTGATGGATTCGCAGTTGCCCGGATGTTGTCGTGGCTCGCAACTACGCCATGTTTCAATTTTGCGGGTCTTCAACGCTGCTATAAACGACCATGCTCGTTTCAACGCTCTTTGCGACTAGGGCGTGCAAGGCGGCTACATCGCAATGTTCAAATTGGTGCTCACTATATAAGAAACAAAGCAACATAGACAGCAGAACTCGTACTTACCAGTCAATCCAAGCTCGTTGCCAATTTTATTCTACACATCGTCCTTCAGTAAACTGTCCTTGTGCTTCGGGCGGCAATTGTCGTAAAGAACGGGGTAGTTCCGCAGCATTTCGATTAGCATTTCCGCTATGTGAATGTTTTTCGACTGTGACGTGACGAGCGTGTCGGACGTGGCGGCCATTTTTTCAAATTCATGGACTCGCGTTCCTATTGGTCCTCGGAGAGCGGATCCGGCGGCGGTTGCCGCAAAAATCTGTCCGGGAGTGATCGGCGCGAAGAGGGCCGATACGGCGAATTTCGCCACCGCCGATCCGGATTCTGCGGCGCTCCGGTCGCCGGAATGCTCAGTGTGAACGAGCCATTAGAAGCGGACGTCGCAGAGCTATTTTGAATGTGGATGGATGCTATGAGCGAGGCCTACGCTTGGACTGAAGGGCACCACCTCGCGGTTGTTAGGGCATTGACAAAATTGCACTTCTGCTATTGGAAACGCGCTGAACCGATGGGCGCGTAGCGAAGACGCGTTGCAGGAGCTAGTCGCGGAGGCCACGGTCATGATGCATTTCTTCACTTTACCGCTCCCAGATGGCGACACCACGCCATTATGATATAAAACCTTGAGTTCAAATAAACGACGCGGGACGAAGAAGTTTATTGGCGCTAAAGGTTTTATGTGATAATGTGATACCAACTAACCCACCTATAGCTATCGTGACACCACCCCGCCGGCCAAGAGCACTGTGAGAGGAAAATGTGAGATATAAAAGGCGCATTCGCAAAACTTCCAGAGTGTGCGACGGTGGAGCAGTGGATAGCGTGCTCGGCTTCTGTCGGCGCTGACCGAGAGGTCGTGGGTTCGACTTGGTGAACCCCGACGTAATCTTGGTGAACCACGGCGTAAAACACTTTGGTGTTAAAAAAACAAACATGGCCACACAACTGCGAATAACTTAGCTATGTTAAAAAAACGGCAGGAAGTGGAAGATGGAAGCTTGCGATGAAAAAATCCGTAAACAGGGGGTGGGTGCTGCAGCCAACGTTTCGACAAGTGGACTTGTCCTTCTTCAAGGCTGGAACTGATTTCCTTAACTATCGTGTGTATATGCTTCGTGCCCTCTCCAGAGGGGGGGGGGGGGAGAGAGTGAGAGGCCGCCATGACGAACTGTGTGAGTCATAGGAAAGGCGAAAAAACAAAGGAACAAAAAGCGGGGGGGGGGGGGAGAGTGGAGGGTGTACGTTTCGCTGAATGATTGTCAGTGGAAGCACGTGGCATTTTAATAATACTAGGTTCGAAATTCCTAGAAGAAGGGCTTAACTTTCGTTGGTTTTCGTTGTGTATGTACCACACTGAATCGATTCAAGAGCCCCCTGAGAAACGTTAATACCTGCTGGCTGGAGTGTGTTGAACTTGTGAATAAGATATGACTCTGTATATTTTCTGTCCCTTGGGGACCGCAAGTTTGACTGAAGTATGTAAAGTTTGAGATCTTCGAAATTGTGACCTGCTACAATAAAATTCTGTGCCACTGCTTTGGGTAACTTCTTCGCCGTGTCCGCGCGATGCCCGTTTAATCTGACATTAACAGGTTGTCCCGTTTCGCCAATGTACCGTTTTTGACAAAATGAACATTCGATCATGTAGATAACGTTTGAACTAGTGCAGGTAAAACTAGATTTTATATGACGGACGTAATCACTTCCGGTGCTTTTAACTATAACGTCATCTTGAAGGTGTTTACAAGTCTTACATCTTGGAAGAGAGCAAGGTGTTATGTGGGCAGTAGAATAAGGGTTTACTTTTGCATGCACTAACATGTCCTTAAAATTCTTATTGCGGCGATACACGACATTTGGTACTCCGGGAAACGCTTTTCTAAGGCGCTCGTTGCTTGCCAGTATTGGGTAGTACGTACGGAGGATATTATTTATGTTTAGTAGCGCATTTGAGTATTTGGTTATAAATGCTGGCGGCTGGTTGGGCTGTGCTACGGGGGCCCTTTGGGCTAGTGATGATTTCCTCACTAGTTGACATCTTCGTTGTAGACCTTCTTTAGAGCATCTTGCGGGTAATTTCTTTTAACTAATGTTTCCTTTAGGTTGCTTAAGTGGTGAACGTAGTCGCTTTCGTCGCTTATTCCCTTATTCTACTGCATACATAACACCTTGCTCTCGTCCAAGATGTAAGACTTGTAAACACCTTCAAGATGACGTTTTAGTTAAAAGCACCGGAAGTGATTACGTCCATCATATAAAATCTAGTTTTACCTGCACTAGTTCAAACGTTATCTACATGATCGAATGTTCATATTGTCAAAAACAGTACATTGGCGAAACGGGACAACCTGTTAATGTTACATTAAACGGGCATTGCGCGGGCACGGCGAAGAAGTTACCCAAAGCAGTGGCACAGCATTTTAATGTAGCAGGTCACAATTTCGAAGATCTCAAACTTTACACACTTCAGTCAAACTTCCGGTCCCCAAGGGACAGAAAATATACAGAGTCGTATCTTATTCACAAGTTCAATGCACTCCAGCCAGCAGGTATTAACGTTTCTAAGGGGGCTCTTGAATCGATTCGGTATGGTACATACACAACGAAAACCAACGCGAGTTAAGCCCTTCTTCTAGGAATTTCGAACCGACTGTTATTGAAATGTCACATGCTTCCACTGACAATCATTCAGCGAAACGTACACCCTCCCCTCTCCAGCCACCCGCCAGTTTGTTCCTTTTTTTCCGCCTTTCCTATGACTCACATAATTCGTCAAGGCGGCCTCTCCTCCGCCCTCCCCCCCCCCCCCCTGGAGAGGGCACGAAGCATATACACACAATAGCTAAGGAAATCAATTCCAGCCTTGAAGAAGACAAGTCCACTTGTCGAAACGTTGGCTCGAGCACCCACCCCATGTTTACGGATTTTAGCTGTGTTAAGTTATTCGCATTTATCCAACGGGCGTGTTGTCCGATAAAGGGGAATGTGTGATGGTGGTCCCGTTTACTGGTTAACATCTTTACTAGTCGACGGACATTTCTGTATAGCGTGTTGTCATTTGGTATGACAGCCAAAATTGAGTCGTGAGAGCGTGGCTCTATCTCGATAGTTGCAGAAAAGGCGGTTGATGGTTACCAGCCTGCAGGTACGTTTTTTGGGTCTTAACAATGCAGAACAGCGCCCTATCAACGCGATTAGCCCATTTCTTCAACACTGTCGGTCTGCCCGTTAGGGATGTGAAACTTACGACTCAAATCAAGTACAAGAATTTTTATGCCGTAAAGTCTTCATGTCGAAAGAAAAATAATAACGTATCTCTATCGTAAAATATACGCGGTCAGGACCAGAAAAGGAACGGTGGCCGTGTAGTTACAAAGCCATAGCCTCCCGTGAGACCAAGCGTACAATATATTGGACACTCGTTCTTAGTGTCAGCACCGCTCTGCAACAGCTGCATTCGCAAAGTCCTCTTGTACAATGCATTGCGAAATCATGTGCTGCCATCTGGCCGATAATGAGAGAAATCGACTGAGCGACGAGCCTGACGGGCACTTGCGAAAATCGCGTTCATTCCGTCGAACACGTTTTACTCGACGCGGCCAAGTAAGCTGCCCCTATTTATTTACAGCCTTGCTAAATGCTCTTGGTTTTGTAATAGAATGGCTCAGAAATGTTGACGGATCATTTTAAGCACAGTTGCTCTGGAGGCAAGCGCATAACTTGTCTATGACTTCGCTACATTGTTTTGTGTACCTTGTATTGCACACCGCGACTGAGTGTGGCTTGCGCGAGCGCGCGTATTCGGCGAGCTCGCTTGCATCCAGGTTGGCTGTTGACGTAGTTATGCACTACAGCACGCGTACATATTCATCATCATCATCATCACCATCACCCTGTCTACGCCCACTGCAGGGCAAAGGCCTCTCCCATGTTCCGCCAATCAACCCGGTCCTGTGCTTTCTGTTGCCACGTTATACCTGCAAACTTCTTAATCTCATCTACCCACCTCATTTTCTGTCTTCCCCTCACGCGTTTGCCCTCTCTTGGAATCCAGTCAGTTACCCTTAATGACCACCGGTTATCCTGCCGACGTGCTACGTGGCCGGCCCATATCCATTTCTTCTTCTTAATTTCAACTATGATATCCTTAACCCCCGTTTGTTCCCTGACCCACTCTGCTCTCTTCCTGTCTCTTAAGGTTACACCTATCATTTTCCTTTCCATCGCTCGCTGCGTCGTCCTCAATTTAAGTTGAACCCTCTTTGTAAGTCTCCAGGTTTCTGCTCCGTAGGTAAGTACCGGTAAGATGCAGCTGTTATATACCTTCCTCTTGAGAGATAGTGGTAGACTACCATTCATGATTTGATAATGCTTGCCGAATGAGCCCCATCCCATCCTCATTCTTCTAGTTATTTCACTCTCATGGTTCGGCTCCGCGGTTACTACCTGTCCTAAGTAGACGTACTCCTTTACAACTTCCAGCGTCTCGCCACCTATCGCGAAGCGCTGTTCTCTGCCAAGATTGTTCCACATTACTTTAGTTTTATGCATATTAATTTTCAGACCTACTCTTCTACTTTCCGTATCCAGTTCAGTAATCATGAGCTGTAATTCGTCTCCCGCGTTACTCATCAATGCAATGTCATCAGCGAAGCGCAGGTTACTGAGATACCCTCCATTAACTCTTATACCTAATTCTTCCCAATCTAGGGCCCTGAAAACCTCCTGTAAACACGCGGTGAATAGCATTGGAGAGATCATGTCTCCATGTCGTACGCCCTTCTTTATTGGGATTCTGTCGCTTTCTTTATGAAGGACTATAGTGGCTGTGGATGCGCTGTAGATTTCTTCCATTATGTTTATATAGGCTTCGTCGATGCCCTGATTCCGCAGTGCTTGCATGACTGCTGATGTCTCCACCGAATCAAATGCCTTCTCGTAATCTATGAAGGCTATGTATAGGGGTTGGTTGTATTCCGCGCATTTCTCTATCACCTGATTGATAGTATGAATATGGTCTATTGTTGAGAAGCCTGTACGAAATCCTGCCTGGTCCCTTGGTTGATTAAACTCTAATGTCGTATTAATTCTGTTAGCAATTACTTTTGTGAATAGCTTGTAGACAACGGACAGTAAGCTGATGGGCCTGTAATTTTTCAGGTCCTTGACGTCCCCTTTCTTATAGATCAAGATGATGTTGGCATTCTTCCAAGATTCTGGTATCCTCCCTGTCGAGAGACACTTCGTATACAGGGTGGCCAGTTTCTCTAACATAATCTCTCCACCGTCTTTCAACAGGTCTGATGTTACCTGATCCTCACCAGCGGCTTTGCCTCTTTGCATTCCCTTTAGGGCTTTCTTTACTTCTCCTGTTAATACTGGTGGGATGTCAGATTCCTCTGGGATATTACTGCTTCTTACGTTATCATCCTGACTGTCTCGGCTGCTGTACAGATCTCTGTAGAACTCTCCCGCTATCTCAACTATTCTATCCATATTGGTTGTGACCTTGCCATCCTTGTCCCTTAACGCATACATCTGATTTTTGCCTATGCACAGTTTTGTCTTCGTAGCTTTGAGGCTTCTTCCGTTGTTTAGAGCATGGTCAATTCTCTCCATATTATACTTTCTTATGTCGGCTACTTTACGCCTATTGATCAACTTCGAAAGCTCCGCCAGCTCTATTTTGTCTGTTGCATTTGAGGCTTTCATAGCTTGACGTTTCTTAATGAGGTTTTTCGTCTCTTGGCATAGCTTACCAGTGTCCTGTCTAACGACTGTACCCCCGACTTCCACTGCACACTCCTTAATGATACTAGTCAGATTATCATTCATTGCGTCAACGCTAAGGTCGGTTTCCTCGGTTAAAGCCGCGTACCTATTCTGAAGAGAAACTCTGAATTCCTGTACTTTCCCTCGCAGAGCTAGTTCATTAATCGGCTTCTTGCGTATCAGTTTCTGCCGTTCCTTCCTCACGTCTAGTTGAATTCTAGATCTTACCATTCTATGGTCACTGCATAGGATCTTGTTAACTACTTCCACATCCTGTATAATGCCCGGGTGGTCGCACATTATGAAGTCTATTTCATTTTTAGTTTCGCCATTAGGACTCCTCCACGTCCACTTACGAGTAGTCCGTTTTCTGTAGAAGGTGTTCAAGATCCGTAAATTATTGCGTTCTGCGAACTCTACTAGTAACTCCCCTCTGGCATTTCTAGAGCCGATGCCATATTCCCCAACTGCATGATCTCCAGCCTGCTTCTTGCCTACTTTTGCATTAAAGTCGCCCATCAGTACAGTATACTGTGTCTTTACCTTACTCATTGCTGATTCTACGTCTTCGTAGAAGCGTTCAACCAGTTGATCATCATGGCTGGTTGTAGGCGCATAGGCCTGTATCACCTTCATCCTGTACCTCTTATTAAACTTAATCACGATACATAACACCCTCTCATTAATGCTATAGTATTCCTCTATATTGCCAGCTATATTTTTATGAATAAGGAACCCCACTCCTAGTTCTCTTCTGTCAGCTAAGCCACGATAGCATAGGACGTGTCCGTTCTTCAGCACTGTATAAGCCTCCTGTGGCCTCCTAACCTCACTGAGCCCTATTACATCCCATTTAACACCCTCTAATTCCTCGAATAGTACAGCTAGACTCGCCTCACTAGATAAAGTTCTACATGTTACAGCGTACATGTTACACTGAGGCAAATTTTCTTCTAAAAGGATACTTCTATTAACTCAGCAGCGTTTCTAGTTTCGGCTGGTGGCACATCATTTACTGAAAGCAGAATCCAAAGTAGACGATGACGAGCTGCCCGTAAAGCACCCTGTGAACAAGACAACACCGTTGCCTCCTGTCCCTTTTCGTACAGCGGGAGAAAGGCACATGCCCGAGCTTTCGTCACGGAAATCAGCATCTAGGTGCCATAACCCTGGTGCACTGGCGTAGCCAGGGGGGGGGGGGGGGGGGCGGGCACACCGGGCCCGTGCACCCCCTCCCCCCGAATTTTTTTTTTGCCATGGCATACAGAGCACAAAAGGACACTCGATCACATCTGCTTTCCCGACCCCCACTTCAAATCAAGGAGGTGCCCCACCCCGAAAAAAAATTTCTGGATACGACCCTGCCCGCGTGTATCGAACGCACGAAGTTCCGTTGCACTCAATGTGACGTTTTTCTTTGTATCCCTGCTTCACGAAACTGTTCTAAGCAGTTTTATATGAAAGTGCTTAAAACAGTTTAGTGAAGAGCCGATACCTTTTGTGTGCCGCTGGTAAACATTTTCTTGTTCGTTCCTTGTAATCCCTGAATAAGGCATCTAGGCAAGAGGGGGGGCAGCCTCCCCCTCCCTCCTCGAAATTTGTCCTAGTCCCGGGAAACTTTTTTTCTTTATGCCATGGAAAGACTTTCTTTCGAACAACGAGGCCTTGCCCCCCCCCCCCCCACCCCCACCGAGAAGAAAAATCTTGGCTACCTGCCTGCCCTGAGTATAGTGTTCTTTTCTTCAATTGAGTCGCAGTGTGCAATATATTGCACATGCTTTTGTGAGCGTGCCAAGCGCCGTACATCAATAAAACTTTTTCACCGTGATTAGGTGGGCTCATTTGTCCAAAATAATGCGTTTTCTTGATAAATAAAGAATTCGTAATGCGGGTCTCACGATGATATTGTTAGTTGAATTGAACTGAATTGATTTTTTTTCATGTATGCAAAATCACACTTAGGAGAGAGGACAAAAGGCATTAATGCCTGATGAGGTCCTCTCACCTGTAACAACAGCAGTGTGCACTCAAGCACTGGCAGCATAAACGAAAGTGATCCAAAACTTACACAAAGAAATGTACAGAAAACCGCGCGTACAACAATGAATACCTACTCAAAGATCAAATAAGAATTTGTAGAAAAATATAAAATTGCAAACGTATCGCTGCTGTAAACGAATACACTGCCCTTAACACAAAAAAATATGAAAAAGTAGTTGAAAATAGGCGCTTAATTATTTATCCGGATTTACGGTTTCCTAATATTTCTTGTATACATTTGTTGTTGTTCAAGAGTGTCGTAATCTGGTTGTGCAGCGTTTGTGAACCAGCGTTTGACGTTGAAACCCTATAATGCTGGAATGCTTTCAAGACTTGCAAGGGGAAAAGCTGCACAGCAGCATTAGTTAATATTTTCTAACAGTAGAGAATTTTAAGATTGAGCTTGGTCCCTGCGGTGTTTTTTTATTATGTAAGTAGCTGGCCACCTGGCACTGCTGCACCTAGCCGCGCCGAGCCTCGCATAGCTTCTCGCAGCTGGAAAGGGTGGGAGAGGGAAGTGAGGGTGAGGAGGAATGATGCCAGAATGATGAGGAAGGAAATGAGGACAGCAGAGGAGGCGCTGCGCCGTGCTCCCGACCGGGCTGCAGAAATTAGGCGCCTTTTCCTCTTCAAACCACTACCACCACCACAGCAGAGCGTAAAGCATAGTATAACCTTGCACTATGTAGCGGAGCAAGAGGTTGGGAAAGGGAAGTGGTGGTGAGGACTGATGACAGGGCACGGAGGAAAGAAAGGAGCAGGAAAAGGAGGTGAGAAGGTAAACCATTACATAACCAGGTACAGCATAGCATAGTATAGCACACCAAGTGGGTTGGAAAGCGGAGTGATGGGCAAGAGCGGTGATATGAAAGTCAGGAGTATGGAAAAGAGGAGAGAGGGCAATGCAGAGCATACCCTTGCATACAGTATAGGAAGCGAGTAGGAATGAGAAGTGAAGGTGAGGAGGGGTGCTGTGAGCCTGAGGTGGAGGATGAAAGAAGGGGAGAAGGTAAAGCGTAGCATAACCTAGTATAGGAATTGGTTAGGAAAGAGAAGTGATCTGGGGGCGAGCAAGAGGGAAAGAAGGAGGGGAGATCAAAGCACGGCCATCCATGGTATAGTATAGTATAGTGTATAGTATAGTATAGTATAATATAGTATAGTATAGTATAGTATAGTATAGTATAGTATAGTATAATGGAGGACGGAAAGGAGGAGAGAGGGGCAAAGCATAGCTATGTACAGTTTAAACTCGATTTAGGGAAGTGATGACCGCGCTTGAATTATTTCGTTAAATCGCGATGTTTGTAAAATCGACAAAGGGGTGTTTCGGTCCTTATAAATCTAAAATTGTAACGTAGCAACACCAGAAAGCTACCGCGCCATTTTTTGCCACTGAAACACTCCAGCACGTGTGAAAAGTTCGTGAAGGCAGTCATGAGATTCAGTTTCCGATTTAAGGACCATACAGGCGAGGAAGACGGTCGCGTGAAGCTATGACAAGCTGCCGATATGCAATGGCGAGGAGCACGAATGCAGTGGTTGCGCGTGCAGGTACAACAGGAAAGTCGCGTGGAGACGGTCAGTGATATCTGTCGCATAAACCATTAAAAAACGAAATCAACCGACGTGTTCCAGTGGGAGCGTTTATAGGGACAACAAAACACCACCTCCTCTAGTGCCATTTGGTACGCAAAAAAGCTGCGGGCTGTCGACGCCGTTGTCCCTATATGGCCGCGGCGTACAGCTTCGTCAAAAAAAAAAAAAAAGCTAGCGTCGTCACCAGGCGACTGTGTGATGAACATCATAGCGTTTCAGTGCATGTCCGAAGAAAAACCCGCCTTTGTCAAAATTAAAATGAAATCACTGCATTTTTTACTCACATGTCCTATAAAAAACTTCGTTAAATGGGGTTAAGGGCCATGCTAGCTTCGTTAATTTGAGTTGACGACCACGTTGAACCCTATGGGTGCCTGCCGAGGAATGGAGATTTCTTCGTTAGATCGGGAAATTTGTAAGGTAGGGTTTTGTTGGATCGAGCTTTATATGTGTAGTATATTGCAGCGGGGGAGTGGGAAAGGGAAGTGGGGGGAGGAGGAGTTATGTGAGAGTGAGGAAGAGGAGAAGGCCACCAGCTCTGCTGTTTCCTCAGTCTTGGCACTCGTCGCAGCATCTCAGTCCAGGCTCTTCCTGAGAATTCTAGTACGATTTGAGACCCTTCACCCTATTCAAATCTATAATGGTATAAAGTTTAATCAGTTTTAGGTCCATGAAATTAAAGGCGGACATTGATGACGAATAATTATAGTGCAGGACACTTTTCATCGATTAATAATTTACCGAAATTACCACGTTTACACAGTAGAGTGAACTGTAATGTGTGATACTGGGCACCAAAGTACAAGCCGGACATGTTCGTGAGCGAGACAGCATTTACGTGAAGACGCAAATATAGTGCAAAAGCGACTACCGTACACAGGACGCGAACACGCTACATACGTTCGTGTCATTATCCTATTTGGCCTAACATTTATGCCTCCACCTTTTCTATATATCCACGCTGCTCGGGGCAGCATTGATATAATTGTCTAGATCAAAGGCAGGAACGACGTCACGCACATGGAAAGTGGAGTCGATTTTGATGCAAGAATTCAGAGTTTCGCGTGCAGCAAGAACTTGAATTTTCCCTCTGCGAATGGTAGGGCAGCGGTACGTTGCAAATAGTATTATGACGGTGGCTCCATCTGGGAGCCATAAATACACCTAATGGTAGTCTCGATTAACGTCAGGGCCGGTGGCTCAGCCATATCCAGTGCTATTATCAGAGTCGACCGAATGGCATCAAAGGGGCAGGCTGCGCCTTTGATGCCATTTGCTTGTCACGAATAATATTACGAGATATGGTATCGTGTCATACTGAATGTGGTTCTGGGCATGTATGATATCACATGGTATCAAAGGTGCAGGCTGTGCCTTTGGTACCATCAAGCATGCAGCCTGTGTCCACTGTGTGTAGCCTGCGTGGGCCAGTACAAGAACGAAAGAATCCAGCCCACAGATAAGCTTTGAGGCCGTGCAATACCTTCAGGCCAGCAAATTTATGTAAAAAGGCAATATTATATTCTAAGCAGGAGCTTACGATTGCTCCGCTAGAAAAATATGCGATCATCTTATCGAATAGGAATGGATCATAGTGCCTTGACCTTGCGATCGCGATAAACTGAAGGCCATACACTTGCGGGAGGGCCCCCGCAAGTATTTCCACGCCTAAAGACAACTGGTGGTCTCTTAGAGCAGCACAATGACGTGTGCTCTTGTAGAAAGCAAATCTCAACCCATGGCGGAACAGGAAAATGCAGGTTCATGAGTTAGGAAATGTGGCACTACAGGATGAAGTAGAACTGTGAAATTGAGGAGTACTTGATCGCATGGGGATGTTTTCACTGTATTGTACAGTTTTGTATTAAAGCAAAAGTGCGAGGGTGCTAACGCTATAATTCATATTTGTTCCTTATTATCTAAACGAACAAGCACGCGAACAAGGAAATAAAGCCAGGTCGCCCCCTCAGCATTGGTGTTGATTTTTTTGCTTGAACTTCAAAAACAAAAAAACAGCGGACAACGGACGAAGAAAGAACAAAGACTTTACTGAGAAACGCACATCTATATATGTCGTGAGCGACCACATTTATTTTACGTTGAGCCACGGTTGTTCAGGCGGATGAGACAAAGGGGGGGGGGGTTCAAATTTGGTGGGTTGGAGCAGGGATTCGTCCTCTCAAAGCAGCCAACAGAAAATTACATACTATTACAGGAGAACTGTTCATTCATTTCTTCTCACTCAATTTAGATATTGCGGGGAAAAATATATTTTCCATGAAATCCTGCCGTCTATTGTGTCTTCTGTTCACGTGCTCGCGACGTCCATGCAACCTCTCTACACTTTTCATTTTACTTATACATTGACACTGACATTACTAGGGCCAGTCCTGACTGCATGTAGATCATCTAAATACTGACGAACGCTTGGCCGCGACACTACAGTGAGCACGTGTACCGGTACATTGGCTTCCACGCGACCGCCTACCTGTCGCCGTATCTGGAATCCATGGAGGCATTCTGGGAGATGGCACTCTTTGCTACCGCACGACGGGTGCCGCGCCGCAAGATGCCGCGGGAGCGGATTGGTCGGATGGTGGACGAGGCGATGCTAGACGCCGCGGTCGGCCATTCGCCCCCGGAAAAATGGCGTCTCTGCCTGCACGTCGTAGATCGGCTGCTCCCTGGAGTGCTGGTCGTCGCGTTTGCCCGGTACGCCAACGACACGACCTTCTTCACGGAGCTCATGGTGAGTGCGCTGCTTTGTACATAAATCACATGCATGCATATCAGTTCAGTATCAGTTCCAGTTCCAGTTTCAATATCAGCATCAGTTCCAGCCTTGAAGAAAAGTCCACTTGTAGAAGCGTCGGCTCGAGCACCCACCCCCCGTTTACAGATTTTCTCATCGCAAGTTTCCATCTTCCCTTTGCTGCCGTTTTATGCATGTATACGCAATTTGAGGTTTTGTGGATTTCCTTTAGGATTTGATATGTGAATGCTATATTCAATAGGAAATTTGTTGTCTGTGTTGCGCAAGCGTAAAATAATATAGAGAAGGATTAATATGGAGAAATACGCGAATCGTTGGTAGCTAGCCGCTGCAGATTTTGATGATGAATTACTCGATTTCTTCATTTGTGACACCTTTCGTCCGATAAGATGCCATGGTGGTTTGGCAGGCTCCGTACAAGAAAGGCAGCCATGATTGAAACGGCCAAACTCCGCCTCTTAAAGTGTCGAAACGCTTATCGCTGCTTCACCAGAATCTCGCCACTGTGATGTTCAATTACGGTCCAGACCTCCACTTACGCCAAGGACAGTCTGCCACTTGGTTGTAAAAGAAAATTATATTTGCAAGCACAAATAGCTCTGTTTTTATGTTCGCCTTTGGTCGAAGAAAACGGTGGGGAAAAAGCCCCATGAAGAAACACAGGAGATGACAGAAATATATAAACGATGAGAATGCAGAATAATATCTACGTTCGCATTTGCCTTCATATGTTCCATAGAAGAAATAACCAAAGTGTGCACTTGCATTCCCATGCTCAATAGCAGAAGTGCCCAGTCTCGAAAAATTTATGTGACAGTTCTTTTTTTTTTCGGAGATGCTCGCATTATATTGTTAAATGTTCTGTGAAGCTTAACTTATGAATTTTTCGAAGTTCATAAATACAGATGGCTACTTGATTTTTTTGGTGGTGTTCTTGCTTAGATTTCCTTCAGTAGAGCAGGTCCTAGAGTTGAGCAGGTCCTAGGTGTAACTAGAGTTGAAACTCGATCTAGCGGAATCCGATATTGCGAATGTCCCCATATAACGAAGAAATTTAAATAAAATTGAAATCCCCCTGCAGGTAGCCAAATGTTCAATGCTCTAGGCAATCCAATCTAACGAAACTAATTTGACACCAAACTTAATTTAACGAAGGTTTTGTAAAATTAAATAGGAAAACAAAGAGGAGGGATTTCGTTTTTCATATTGACACAGACGGATTTTTCTTCGAGCGTGCGCTCTAACGCTATCGTGTTAAAACATTTAGCCGCCATAGTCAGAACCGCTTCTTGATTTTCACGAGGCCGCGTCACGCCCTTGCATGGAACAACGCACTCAACAGTCGCTAGAGCTCTTGCGTACCGCATGGATCTATGTGCGGTGGTGATTTATTGCCTGTAAATGCTTCCTCAGGTACAATACGGTGGCTGCTTTTCTTGTTTTGTGATTTATGCGAGAGATTGGAGTGGTCGTCTCATCGCAACTTTCTTGCTCAGCCTACTCGCGCCAATGCAATTGGCCTCCCCATCTTCACACATACCGGCAGCCTGTCATAGCTACACGTGACCACCTCTCTGACATGCCCTCTCGGATGTGGGAGAGTCCATGTCCGGGCGAGATGGAAGGCTCCATGTTTCGGCCGCAATCACGTCTTCTCACGTGCGCGCGCGTTGATATTTTGGATTTCTAGGGATTGAAAAATCCCATTGCCAACTTACAATCTTCCCGGTGTAACCAAGTAAATTGATCGCGGTCATATCTGCGTTAACTCGAGCTTCAACTTCATTATCACACTACAGTACGCTTGCCCTTCCCGAAACAGCTTCAATCCTTCGCATCTAGGCCTGTAGCCACGGAGCGGTTCATACGTACGGCTAAAATGGTACCTGGATTAACCTACTGTAGAGTAGTGTAGAAACCACGTGTAGAAACTGCTGTAGAAACCACAAATACTGTCCCTTATGCTTTCTTTGACTTCATTGTCTATCGGTTTCTGTTAGTTGTGTATAATACAGAAAAACAAGCTCCTCGGATACTTCCTCTATTTTCGCAATTTGTTAGTAGCATATAGACGCTGTAAAACGGCTCCTACCCCTTCTTCTAACGTCCGCAGGCTGACGTCATTGCGGAGGAAGTGCGGAGCAGTTTCATTGACCAGGTAGGAAGGATGACCCACTTCGACGAATGGACGAGGCGTATCTTTCAAATAAAGGTCAGTTGCATTTTAAGTTTCGGTCAACTGTAATTTCACAGCGAAGGTTGTTATGTGATCACAACATTAGCTGACATTGGTGGAGCCGCTGCTGTTGCGTTTGTCTGTAAATGCTATCGCGCACATTGGGAAAGAAGGAACCAGGGTTAGAGTGGGATTTGCACTCAGGCACTCTGCGTGGCAGTCGAGTATGCTACCACAGAGCCGAGCCGCTGCTTGAGACTCCTTCAAAAAAAGAATCTGTTCATGCGCAATGTATGGCAAGGATTCAAGTTAATAAATCTTATATACCTTGGTTGAAGAGTATAATAAGGCCATGCGTTACACGCTGCGATTGAGCAAGTAAGGAGGGAATGGTTTAAAGCTCACAACCCATTACAAAGGACTCGGCGATAATTCTTCATCGTCATCAACCGTACAATCAACAAAGTGCACAGAGTGTCTTAGAAGTTGGAGACGCGAAGTTAGTACATCGCTTTTTCCGCTGAATAGGTGTAATGACGTCATGGGTATTTCCGTGCTTCGTAAAATTATGATGATTTATGGGGTAGTGGGTAACTGGCAATTGTACTTGCAGTAGTCGCCCAGAGAGAGTTTACCGCGGGCTCTAGAAAGGCCGCTCGTCCAGCTTTCGCTGATACTGTCCGGCGTGTACGGCGCAGGCCTGGCGTTCTTTATATTATAGCGTATGACAGCGGGCACCGTGTGAATGGACGACACAAAAAAAAGAAACATACACCAAAGCTAGGTCATGTTGTTCTTTCTCCCGCCATAAGCTATAATGATGAAGCAACTAGCCCAACAGTGCAGTTTAATCAAGTTTTCTTATATATTTGTCTTAAAAAAACTGCTTCCCTGAGCCCCTGCTCTAATTGTACACACATAAATGGGAGTGATTTATGGTCAAAAGTAAGAATGCCTTGAAAGGTTGAGTAATTTAATAACAGAGAGCTGAGCTAGTTGGTAAGTATTCATTCTAAAAAGACAGGGCGTGCAAACAAGGACACAAGAAAGAAGTCAGGACACCACAAACGCCGCGGCGTTTGTGGTGTCCTGACTTCTTTCTTGTGTCCTTGTTTGCACGCCCTGTCTTTTTAGAATGAGTAATTTAATTTGTTTGAATTATACGAAAGGTGCAGAGAAGAATGAAAACACTTCCGTCGAAGTTGCCGAAGCTTTGCGCTTATATTGCAGGCGAGGACAACCAACCTGTATTCCATGTTTCCGCTGCCCCAGTTCTTTCAGGAGTTCGTTCTTAAGTACGCGAAGCAGGTGAGCTATAGCTTGGTTACATCGCCATGTCAGTTCTAGATGGTCGTCGCTTTGTAGAAATAATATTTATATAGGAATTTTTATGGGGTGGGGGGGATCCTGCATAGGAATATGGTGAAAGTTGATTTAGCAAGGCGACAAGGGATAAAATTAAGGGTTTCGAATAGGAGCGTGAAATTACTGAAATTTAATGTCATGCTAAACATAGCTACGTTGCGCTGGATGGCGCAATAGTGGCTAAGGGCGCGCTGCGCATAAATATAGGCATCTACCTAATAGCCATTACGATTTCGAGGAAGTGTTTCGGTATAACATTCTTCAGATACATCGCGTAAGTAAGCTTATGCGACATTTCCGTATTACAATGAATGCGCTCGTATTTACGTGCTAAATGCTTAAGAAGGCTGATTAAAAAAAGCGCTTGTGACTCATTCCACATATCGGTGTATATAATTGCAGCAAAACAGCCATTTGGGCTAGTTGGTAACGGTTCATATCTTAAAGCAAATAGGCGCTTTGTGCCGTCGGTTCCTCCCTTTTGTCCTCCCTTTTGTCCTTGTTCCCATAGTGCGCGTATTTGCTTTAAAGTATATAATTGCGTTGAGGTACAAGAAGTAAACTTATTATATTCGCAATGAGCGAATTAGTTAATACGATAAGGCAGAGCAAGGAATGCAGATAATTGCCTGGATCGTGCATGATTAATAAAGTGCCTAGTGACACCCACTGATCTCCACTAGGAGGAGCTGGATGGCGCATCGAGCACGCGGGCGTGAAGCCACCGGAAGCTGCCGTTTTTGACCCGGAAGAGAGCTTTTCTCTTCTTTTTTTTTAAATAAATACCTGCCTGTAGCGCAGTAAACTGTACGAATAGACCGGAAAAGTCCTCAGGGAAGACATTTCACGCGTAAGTACCTCAAAGTTTCATTACTTTTTGTGCATTTTGTACGTTGCAGCACTCCGCCATATTCGGACGGTGTCGGCGTTTAAAATGAGGCGTAATCGCAGAGTTTGAAAAAATAAAAAATAAAAACGATCATAACAACAGCTGCCTCCCGAGAATATCTGAATTGGGCGACTGAGACGGACAGAAGACGCCAGCTTCCGGGACAAACGGGGCCCTTCCGGTGGCTTCACAAGGGCCCGCCTCGCAGAGCGGGGATGCGCCGTGCAGCCTTTTTAGCGGAGGTCAGTGGTGACACCAAAGCTTCAGAAGAGGGCGATGCCCAGATGACAAAATGAGGCAGAAGGTAATCGGCAATGCTAGCTCTGTCTTTCACATGTGACCAACTGGAGGACATCTTAGAGCAATTTATGAATAACGAAAACTTGTGCAGCAAGTGTCACAGCATTGCCGTTTGACAGCTCGCATATGACACTAGAGGCGATGTGCACGCCATGAATGTGCGCTTATGTTGGCCCGTCTAACTTTTGTCCCCTTCAGTTGCAGACAAAGGTGCAAAACGTAAATTCTTCGCTGGACATTTTCCTGAAAGCGAGCGCCTTTGTGGGGTCTACGTGGAACTACCCAAAGCAGCACATCGTTCACGAGAATAGGTACAAATTCTTTATTTCAGCACTGATTAAAAGTACGCTGTCGAGCAAATTGGCCACCCGTATTTTCAGCTTTTGAGACAGCAGGCGGGTTGACGGCGATGATTAGTACATGATGTTTTTTCAAGGAAGGTCCTGATTATCACGTGCGTTTATGCTGTGAGAAGAAGATTTTCTGAATATGTAATCACTTTTTTTAACTAGACAGTCGAGATGTCATTAGCTTTTAGTCCAGTATCCTCGTTCACGCATATCGGGTGCCTTGTGTATGCAAACATTTGCTGCTCATTTACTGCTTAACTTCCACCTACCTACGAACTCCATTTAAAAATATTTGGGACAATTTTCTGCGTTTCATCGCAAGTAAACTTATGTAGATGTCTGAATTTGTATAAAAGTTGTAGCTCTGAAGCGTCATGTTGCAAATTACTAACTAGGCTTAGTTCGTCTCAATCCAATGCAACTATCAAGGATGCAGTGCGTGGTCTTCTGGAGTCTCCCTATAGTTGATTAATCTTGCTCAAACGTATGACAGCATATTTAAAAATAATAGAACGATCCTGTGTATGATGCTGATGATAAAGGTGAAGAAGACTGGACAATTATTATAGTTTCTGCAAGGCTTTTAGAAATATTGTGATGGTTATAACTTCACCATTCCCTTCGTACTCACCCTACAAACCATTAATTGGTAGATTAAGTACTCTTGAAGAAAACTTGAAAAACCTGGACACAAAGCCCTTTTGCAGACGAAAGAGGTCGGGTCTTCTATGTCATACTTATGATGAAACCGTCACGATGTTCTCAATCCGAATTTCCGTGTTTGCAATTTCTATAACATTTACTATACGAGGTGTAATATAGCGACGCAAAATGAAGGATACTGAATAATCGTGCTGTCGATAGGTTCTGCATGCATATAGATGTAAAAATGTATTGTCGGTAGCTCGTACAGAACACAACGAACCTGTGGCTTACGTAAAAGCCTTAGCTTTCGCCTGCTACCACGACGAAGCTTCATCGTATACACTGATATTCCGGTGTTCAATACCTGGCGTGTGTTATAAGCTCACTAACATCGCTTGTGATGGACAGTACTAAGTAGTGTGCCGCAGGACGAATGTGGATGCGCCATGCAATGTTTTGTATTGATTACACCGATTTTACAGGTACGGATCAACACTCTTTGATACCGAGTGTCTCGACTGGCCTCAGCACGACGCAGTCAGTGAGTCGGTTCTTGTCGTCTGTCAAAGTGGTTCCATGTTTTCAAATGCGTACATATGTTTGCAATGAGCACCGATGTTAACTCGTGCGTAGAATTCCAGATTTCAAAAGCGAGAGACATCTAGATTGACATAGTCACAACGCCCTTTCACCTCTTCTCATCCGCAGCTTCAATTGGCGGGCATCTGTGTTAATAGAGCATTTTAGTTTGACGTTTTTACGGTCCGCTCCGCTCCGAGTTGGCCCGCGTAGCTGTAGCGGAGCGGCGGTCGACTTTTTGGTTTTAGTTATCCGTTCTCCGCTGCCGAGCGGATCTTTCGCAGTTGCAACGCCCTCTGGCCAAATTCAGCCTCGTTAAAAATGAAAAACAGTTTTGTCACTTTTACAAAATAACACAAATATGCATTACTCACTTGTTCACGCAGTACTCACACGTGCGCGTGCGTTACCGGCCCATTTCAGGGAAAAAAAATAACGCGTCGACATCAACATAGTCGCGTACAGTCAGCGCTGTAGCATTCCAGATCCACTGCAATCCGTTTGGACGCCAACACGGCAGCGATGTTTTCGTCATCTGTGCCGTCTTGTCTAGTTCGCGTCACTTTCCTTAATTCGGCGACTCGAAGTAAGCACAAATGTTCGTCTAATCTCAAGCGCTTTCGCGGCTTCCGCTGCGCAGACGAACGTGAAGCGGCCGTGCACGTGGGAAGCAGGTTGAGCACTGGAGGCAGCCATCTTAGAATATGCGGGAAGTCGACGCACGAGTCTGGGAGGGCGCGCACATCGACGCCCCTCGCTAGCGGGAACGGCAGCGACGGTCCGCGCTCCGCTTAGGCTCCATATAAGCGGAGCGTGGGCCTCGCTCCGCTAGCCCGCTTACGGCTAAGCGGAGGACGCATGCGCACTCGCGCGCCCGACCGGCTTAGCTGCTGAGCGGAGCGTAAAAACGTCAAACTAAAATGCTCTAATGCCCAAATCATTAACGGCTTTTAAGTAAAGATATCAAAGCTATTAAAATTTGTACACGGTATAATCAAGAATAAAACGTCATAAATCATGCAGCGACACAGGGCAGGAACCGTACAGTCATAGTTTTTGCCTCTAATAAACATTTTATTATTCACAGAATTTCAAACACGCTCGTGGTAGCACTTGTAGCTATATCTAAGCCTCCTAACAAGATCACCGCCAAATACCTGCAGTGCACTCTCGTATTGAGCAAACCAGATTGTTTAGAGAAAAGATTTGCGAGAACGTTTTCTGCTAATAGTATGTTTCTTGCCCTACTTTTCTTCTCGATGCATACGCAGTGATTCCTATGGGAATGTTCAATCATTCTATTCCGACTTCATACCGTGAAAGGTAGGTGTCGGTGGAATACCTCTTCTCTATAACTAACCAATAATGGCCTTGAACGCTCTGCACGCCTTTTTTTAAGTGAGACGATCTCATTGACCTGAACATTGAGGAAAGCTTCGTAACCGCTAGCACAAGATATAATTCTTCTGTCTATCCTATCTTTTGTAAGATGGTCTAAATGTCAAGACATGGGTACACATGCACACAGCAAATATGCATGCACCCAACCAAAGTCATTCATGTAAAGTCAGCGCCTGTACCATGAAAATCAGCTTTCCTAGGGATGTTACAGTGGGACTTGCACTGTCAAATGGCGGGTGGATGGAAACACCAGTGGCTTAGGGCCACGCTAATGGAACCGACCGACAGTTAAGCGTTACTCTGAAATTTATTTACCTAAAGTCCCCAAGAGGGTTTTTAACGGACAATTCACAGGGTGATGCGCGTGCACGTGGATCACCCTGTGCAGGTATGTCTGCATCTCATCGATCGGCAATTCTTGGCAGCGTGAGTAGTCACCAGGAGTAGCTACATAAACGGTGGAAGCACAGAAAGAAATAATAAAGCACTCGAGGTTCTAAGAACTGTTATTCAATCGCATTCGCGAAAGCACATTATGCACTCGACTGCAGACAGTCGAGGGCATAGCAAACACTGTGTTTATTTTCTGATTAGATCTCCAGTTCATCCTTTTCATTATATTTCTACGTCTTCAAGTGCACCTCGACATGACGCATTTGTGTATTAGAACGTAAAATGCCTTGCAAGGCAATGAGAATTCACGCGTGCAGGACAGGAATTCCGAATAAAGTTTTCCTCGTGCAGTTAAAATGTGATAATCACATCTTAATTTCTGATATGTATCCTACACCGGAAGCACCCAAATATTCTACACTCAGCCTCGTCACGTCCAGGATATCCCGACAGAATCATTATGGGTGGTGTTCACCAAGAATAGTTCAGAAAAGTACGTGGTAACCAAAGTGACGTGCGCACTTAGCGGGAATGAGGTGTCTTTCAGAATATACACCGCGAATACACACTCAGGCGTACGTATGTCACCTTAAGGTATGCACGCCATTCCATATAAGATTACAATACGTTGTCATACACGCTTCAATGTAGAAAAACCACTGGTACTAGTATATGGTGCACTATATTTTCACTGCCACAGAACGTGTGAGAATGAAGTACCGGTGTTCTCCTGGACAGAATGCTATGTACGAATGGGTGTTTGAAATTTTATGTCGATTATTACTGCATTAAGGAGGATATTAAGGCCTACTCAATGGCAGTAGCACCAGTAATGTGACATAACATGAAGCATCCCTGCGATATGGCCTAGCTGGAATTGATTCTTGACGCTTTGCGCTGAACACACGGGGGCAGAGAAATATACAGAGATAGAGCTCTGGTTCTTGTTTCTCATCGTCTTCCCGCGTTTTTTCAGCGCGAAGTGCCAAGGTCAATAGCACAACAATAACACACTGCTTTAACGCGGACATCTTGGCCTACTCACTGCTAGTAGTGCCACTAACAGGATATCTTAGAGCACAGTCAAAATCCATCCTCTGTATAAAAGGTCAAAAGACGACGAAATTGCGAGGGAACACTTCACAAACACCGATAACCATTTTGAATAATTGAAATGGTAATGAATCACTCATACGTGTTGAATGTGTAACGCGAAATCAAAAATAATGGTATGCCCCAAACAGAAAGCTGTAGCAAATAATTAACATTAATGTATTTTTTTCTTTTATTCTCTGTCAGGATGTTCCATGTACCCGCAATCGGGTACCGTCTTGCCGTCTGCTTGTTCCAAGAAACATTTCACGGTACGTGCTAGTGCTTCCAGCGCGTCGCTTCTAAGACATAATACAATTCCTGTAATTGCAACCACTTTTCTTGTGCAGGAAAGCGTCCTAAATCTGACTGATTATCATATGCCTGAATACTGAGACCATGCATGGACTGCCCATATTTTAGGAGCGTTCTTCGGGACTATTTTTCTTGTAGTTCCAGACTTCTGAGGATGGCGAAAGACGCTAGCTAAGGCAATAATGATAAAAATCAAATGATTAATTTTAATCAGTCAGTCAAATAATGAGACGCGCACGAATCAAATGGACGAATCGAAGTACTGCCTGTGAACAGCACTTGCCGGTTCAGGATTTCCAAAAAGCTGCCGCTGTAATTTTTGCGCAGTGCTGAAATGCAGCGAATATCGGCACCGAAACCGATACCGAAAGACCGAAGAGCGGAACTACCATAATCGGCGAAGACGTTCACAATGAGTGAGCGTCATTCTATCAATCATTGGTATACTTCGGTTTCTGGGTGTACTGACTGCGCTTGCCATCATAGCATGCATGGTGCACGTAGGTTAAGGAAAAACTATCACCTCTGCGGTTGTTGTCGGAAACAGTGTCGTAATTCCGAACGTCTGAAAATAGTGTGACAGTTGCGCTGTTTAGTTTATCGGTTTCAGATTCACCGCTGAATTTGTAGTACTTCATCACACAGCAAAAGTTGCCAGCGGCCACATTTTCGAAATATTAACCGGCTATGGTCTCTTTGTCAGCAAAGTTTTCAATGCTCCCTTTTGACACGACTGGCTATCTTTTCTGAATGAAAAAGGTAATTACTTCATTTGTAATAGCAGTGGTGTAATCGATATCACTAGTCAGCTTAAGACGTCTGCCGCCACAGAAAGAGTAATTATGAAGGCAGCGGGCTAACATCGCATCTCCCTTATATTGGAGGATTTTCGGACACATTTCTTGAAACACCTGGTAGAACTTACGAAAGCGAAGTCATGAATACCTTGGGAGGATGTCACATCAAGATTTATAATCAGACTTTTTCATTCGCCCTAATCAAACTGCACTAATCTTTTCTAAAACAATTTCTTCGTCTATTTTATTTTTTATAACCGCTTAAACTGTCTGCTCCTTGTGATTTCGAAATCATGGCTTCTTGTTTGTAACTATTGGGTAAACGGGATCACATGGAGATAATTGCTGCTGCTGTAAATGACTTCAACGCCGAAGGAAACAGTCAAACTCACTCTACATTGTAGCTTCGCTCTCAGCCAGTTACGAACACCTTTTAAGCTCTGCGTTGCTCGCCGCTTGACGCTGTGTATTTTGTAACCTCTCTCATTCATATTCACCGTCCTATATTGTCTTCCATTGCACACATGGCTGCGGCAGCTTTTTTAACAGGCTCGAATGCTTCCATTTATCAATTTATAAGGTCGTAGATTTAAAAACAGTTGTTCGTAAGGGCACTGCTGACATTCGCCACTGTTGAAGCTATAAAGCTGGATAGAAACAAGTGTGTCCTTGTGTCGGAGGCATCTGCGGGCTGTAAAATCCTCATGGTAAGCACACACTTCTGGCGAATATTTTTCCCGCTTCTTTTTCCCGCAGAAAACTTCTACAACCCATTCAGCATTTATTGGACGAGGCAAGCGTCTCAAGCTGTGAAGGCGAAGGAAGACTGCTTCGCAAAACAATATCGCGCTAACAATTACGTAAGTATATATTAGGATATTAGCAGTTTATAGCACTGTTCACATTCACTGATGTGCTAGAAAACATCGCGCATTTTACATTTATATGCCCTGAAATGGAGAAGCTTCACCTTGCACGGGGATTCTGGTAGGCGACCTCCAGGTTTACATGGCCGCCCTGGTTCTTGAATTCTCGATTCACAATTCGTCGTAAAAGTTAAAACAAAAGCTGCGAAATCGCCATTTGGGTGAATATGTCGCTTTGTGGAAGTTTCGCCCAATGTACCCGAGAATTACCTACTAAACGCTGTCATAGTGAAAGAGGTCAGACCTGGGAACAAGAGCACAAAAAATGAAGACAAGACAACTCCAAAGCAGTGTTCTCTTGTGTCCTTGTTCTCTTTGACCCTTGTTGGTACGCCGTACGTTTTTTATGATGAATCGTTACAAAATAGCTCAACCATTGCCGCTACATTAGAATGTGTCTTGCATAACGAAGCTGTGTTATCGACGCACGTTTCAGTGTATTATACTTCAATATAAGCGAGCAGGAGCGATTTATTTTTCGGCGCTGTACTGGAGGCCGTGTAAAACTAGTAGACGGGTTTAACGGGTTAACCAAGTTCGCACGATCTCGGCGGACGATATCATGATTTCTGTACAGCTTGCTTCTTGGTTCGAGTTCGGAATAATAAAGGGTGTTATTCGTAAATGTGTATTTTTATTGTTGTGGGGTTCTTCACCGCCAAGTAAACTCGACATTATGAGATATGCCTTGAGAAACTGGAGTAGGCAGCGAGCATAACATTTACTTAGGACAAGCGCCGTACAAAAGAAAAGGCTATGTCCAATTATAGCGACCGCGGAGTGCACAAGAAGTACACCGATAACCATTTTGTTGGAACATGGCAAGTGTACACTGAAGAGGATATAGTGTCATATTTTGGTTTTGTTTTGTGGAAATTGTCAAACCACGTCATAGTGGTTCGCGTAGGTATGAACGTCAGTAGAGGTATATTTCGAGTCAAGTTTCAGAAACCAAAGCAACCTTACTGCTTTCGAGCTAGGCCTGTTCGCTGCAACACCGGGACCACTTTCTTACCTAGCCAGGGCCATGTGCAGCAGTTCCTCGCGAGTGAGGTAACTGTGGTTGTGCTCCCGGCCGTGACGTAACTGCAACCGCTGTGGACCTGAACCCAAAGTTAGTGACTAGGTTAGCATGTATAAGCTCTAAATGCTAGCCCACTATCATTTGCATTCTTCCACGCCTTATTTCTTGACGGGCAAACTCGATGCTGTGAATCATACTGCGATATCAAATGTTTACATTGAATATTACACGGATTAAGGCTAGTGAGTGCTTCAGTTTATTTTTCCCTAAGAAGCGTACTTACTGCAAAAGGTGTCCCTATTTTACTACAAAGTACAGGATTTTTTTACGGAGAATCGAAACAACTTTGTGAGTATTATGTGTTGTCATTACAACAAAACTGGGCAATGTGAATTGTTCTCAATACTGCAAACATGCAACTACTTTTATTGTATGCGAGTTCATTACACCAAGGCACTATGAAATGGGTTATGAGACAGTGAATCATTACTTCAGAATCCTACTCGTCTTTGTTCAGCACGCATAATTGAACATTATCTGTCGGTCCTCCTTTAGACCCTTTCGTCGAATACCTTTCTGTTCCTCAAGCAATCTCAACTCTTTCTGCAATGACCATTTTCGATATTACTGTTGAAACTCGGTTTAACGAGCTGATGAAGGCGCTCGAGTTATTTCGTTAAATCGGGAAGTTTTCAAAATCGAGAAAGTGATTTTTCGGCCAGTCGAAACCTAAAATTGTAACGTAGCGACGCCCGAGAGGCAGCGCTGCATTTTATTTGCCACTGACACACGCAGCTGCGCGTGTGAAAAATCTTCGAGGGCCACCCGGACATGAAGCGTCCCATGTCCGGGCTATGCAGTTATGAAAAGCTGCCACTGTGCAAGGACGGCGAGAACGAGTGCTGTGATTGTGCGAGTAGGCCGAGCAAGGAAGTTGCAAGGAGACGATAATTAAGTGCCACCTTTCGCATAAACAAGTAAATAACCAAAGTAATCACCGTGTTCCTGCAGGAGCATTCACAGGGATAGCAAACCACCACCGCCCCTAGTGCCATTTGATAGGTCAATTGGGATAATTTCCCCATTGACGACAATAAGCAACTTCAACGAGGAAGCTGCCGTATAAGCGAATTGAAAGATAGCCGTCAATGGGGAACTTCAAAAATTATTTTCTTCCTTAAAACGAAAAGTGTAATGATAAAACATGCCATAGAAGAGCAGCTTATTTGCTTTCGATTGAGGTATAAAGCCGATTTTCAACTGGAGCACCACGTGGTGTAAACTGCGTCTCAATGTGGACAAAAACGACGATTTTCTGAAATTCGTTATTTTCGCTCGTAATGTTTAGAAACTTGAGGGATCTGAAAATATTTTTATCGCAAAATATACCTTCCGCAGAGTAAGTAGTCATTACTCATGTATTCATACAAGGTGCAATGTCGGATTGGAAAAAATGCATAGAGAATTTTGGCAAAATCCCTCCAGGCATTTATGGCAGATAAATTGCACTGATAGTATTGAGCTTCAAACAGCTTACACAAACGCCTTTGCTTAATATGTAAACCATATTTGGTATTGAAACGGCAAAGGATACTCTCAGAATAAATTTTCTTACCAACAACACTCAGATGATAGTCTGGGAAATTCGGAAGGCACCCACGCGGCGAAAAAAAATTTCGCTCCAGAATATTCTAGCAATTCACTGTTTTGAATGCAATAAATCAGCACGATTTTTTTATTACATTTGAGATGGCCGTAGAATACATTTCTGGGGCGTGGAATGACTCAAAAACGTTATGGTGACTGCACTAACAGTAGACGCCAATATATGTGCTCCGTGTCCCTCTCTCATTTTAGTGCGAAATCACGTGAATAACACTTTCAGTAAAAGTAGCCAGGAACTGGCGCTGCGTTGGGTGCATTTAGCATCAAATAAGGCGCGTAAAACAACCAGCACAGTGTTGTGCGGTCCTGTGTTATTTACTATGGTCACGTCCGATTACTCAAAGTGAAAATCAAGTATAAATTCTGTTATATGCCGCCCACATTGTCTAGCGTGATATAGTAATCTATGATAGGTGAAGCAAGGACAACTGTCGTCAACTAAACGGTGGGCCCAGAGCTTTGTAAAGTCATTATTCTGTGCATATACTGGCAATAAGCTGTTTGTGTGGCATGTGGTAGATATCCACGGTAGCTATTTGGGAAGCGTTGTTTCGGTGCTTTCGTTAATAATTCTTTAAGCACAACCAATACGTCATGCAATCACGAACAAGACAGACGTGGTGGCACATTTTGAGCGGAGTGTTCATTTGGCATTTCCCGAACACGATTTCACTCGTGGCGTTGTGCAACGGAAGAGCACTGCATAGAAATAATTTCATTGCGTCTCAGAGTACTTCATGTAAGATTACTCTCAACACCGATTCTCCTGGTGACTAATATGATGCCTGGGTGGTTTCTTTTTATTTAAGCGTACGCCATACGTATTCACGAGGATTGCTGAAAACGCCGCTCTACGCGTCGCATTTGAGGTGAGTGCACCATGTGCTGTGTTACCGGACATGCCCATATTAGGGCTATGCCAGATGTACAGAACACAGAACTAGCCTCTGAGAATAAATGTGAAGGGATGTGAAATATTCCTGCGTAGCTCGTAATCCTTCCGGTGGAAAACCCCCAGCAGAATATGCAGAAATAAGCGGATCGAGAACAGCGTGCTCTACATCTTGTCAATTTGCTTCTTGATGTTCCGTTACGAGGATATTCTTGTGTCTCGGAATAGGCAGTCTGAATTAGCTATGACAGCAAAATGTAGGGATATGTCTCATTCATACTTACTCTCTATTTCATATTTGCATCTCTAGACCTAACGCACTATCAGTCATACATATGGGGGAGCACATGCGTAAGCCTTCTATTAAAGCGATGGTGGACACCGTATTCGTAAGCCTACTATTAAAGCGTTGAGGACACCGTATTCGCAGGAAATACGGTGTCCTCGGCGTCGGCGGCGTTTTTGGTGAGCGAAAAATCCCGATGGATGCAAAAATAAATATGTTTAGAGATGGAATTGACCCAGATATTCTGCGTGGTAGCCAAGTATTCTATCACAAGGCCACACCAGTGCTTGAAAGTGCTTCGGAGCAGCGCTACGTACCGGCGTCATTTCTGGCGAAGCTGTTCTTAGTCCAACCTTCACCGTCCGCCGGGGTTCGCTCAGCGCTGGCTGCGGGTTCTTGCGGTGTGGAGAGGGTGAGGCACTGTAGGAAGAAGGAGGGCTATGCCGTCACTACAAAGGTGTCGGTGAAGCTTGGATGAAAGGGAAATGCAGTGTCTAGCCATGTTAGTCTAGCCGAGGGAGTGGCGAGGGCGATGCTCGGTGGAGAAGGTGAGCCAATGAGAGGCGCACCTAGTGTGGCGAAGGCGAGGCTCGGCGGAAAGCGCGTCGGAACGCAGCTGTCTGCAAGAGCGGAAACTCGTGTCAGAACGCAGCAGTGTGCTATTAGTAGGCTCAGAGGGAGAGTGTAAGGCATGCGTCGTGCTTTTTTTTATTTTTAGCATTCGCTCTTCCAGTATGGCCAAAACATAGAAATACTTAGACTTGCAAAAACGTAGGGACGCCTGAGGGTGATGGGGGAGGGGTAGGGGGGGGATGTCAGCTTCGCTGTTTTGACAGTTTTCAAGAAGGGTAGATGGCTGTTTTTTTTTTTGGTGATTCTGCTGGGCATATCTGCTGCATTATGCTGCAATAGCTTGATCTGCCTTCCATGGGACAAAAACGAACAATACAAAACCGAGGTACCTCGATTGAACTGAACAATGCATTCAAGGTGTACGCCTTAGGTGCAAGAGTACGTACGCAAACACCCGGCTGCTAATTTTAGGAAGATATACTTGTACACACAAGGGGAAGTGATTTTTTGACTGGGGTGGGATGTGATGATGATTATAATAATTACCCGGGTGAATAGGAGTGCCTATTACGAAGATTACCTAGATGCATTCGACCAAGAATAATATTGGTTATACTAGTCATTCGCATCCCAATGGACATTTACGTGACACAGTAATGGGGGAGGACTTCATGAGCTTGTATAGGGCACTAGGCAGATTATAACTGCACATAAGAACTTAAAGAGGGAGGCTGGGTTAGGGCATCCGGACATGTTACCTGGAGCCGCTCTTGTACGTGGAATAGGCGGGCTTTGTATGATATGTGACTATCAGCTCCGGTATTTGTGTATTAATGATGTATAGTTTAAATGATAATAAATCGACTTCTATGTAAATGAAAAGTATAATCTATATTGGTTTAATCAAATGACACGGAAAGTATTCTCGTGTGACTAAACGCATGCATTTCTTATTGGAAAACTCGCAGTGTGTCGAATTGTGCCACTTAACACAGTGATGTTTCATTTGAGTGAGATCCGCATCAGGTGTTCTTTTTTCGTTTCAGGATTTTGAGCAGAGGCTGTTCGCGAAGCGTTACCTGAACGAGGACTACCGCCTCGACCATTTAAACATGACTGCGGACCAGCTTTTTTTCGTCTACTATACACTGGTACTTCAGAAGCGTACTATACACTGGTACACACAGTCAGCCCAGCATAATGTCAATAAAACCACACTCCATGAAATTGCAGGCCCCTTCGCGTGAGAGAGCTGTAGTGCACATTCTCTGGTACTTTGGTTATTTATGATTATAGTCGAGAGGGCTTTTCACGAGTGCACATGACAGAGAATAGGCGGACTGCTGTCATTTGGCGAAGAGCCCGCATCTTGTATGATAAAGAACAGGATGCATCTTATGCTGCAAAACGAAATTGAAGTGAAAAATTGTCACGATGTTTTATTCCTTTTCGAGCGGTTACTATTGTACAATAATCTATTCCCCCGGCAGCAACTACATTGTGCATAAGTATTTTGTACAATGTACAAAATACTTATGCACAATGTAGTTGCACATAAGTATTTTACATAAGTTGTACATAAGTAGTTGCACAGCATTGTACATAAGTATTTTGTACAATGCTGTGCAAAAATGCTCACGGCTTATGAGAATACATATGCGTTTCTCTTAGTCGAAGTAAAAATGCTATTCCGGTTTGAAATACTTTCAATTTTCGATTTTTGCTTTCGCTATTACGTTCACTCAACCTCCTATTAGCATTAGTAAAATAATGATGCGTGAATGCGATAAATCAATAGAAATTTAATGGGGCTAGCTAAATAGTCCTGATTGAGATTTTCGCTTGAGGAAATAGCGTTGGGAGCATACTCTTTAGAATGAAATTGAATCTGCTAACAAGATTCCGCCATTTTAATACCTTCAGTTGGGCTCCGTGCAATGCACCAATGCAAGAAAGATCTGTGCTTACCTCAATATAACTTGAAATTTCTTTCAATGTTCACTCTTTTCGCAATACCACACGTAACCGCATTTTTGATCAATAATTAGCCGTAAATACATGTCGCCACAATAATCACGTTGAATACGTTTATTCTTTTGCAGAGCTATTGCAGCGATAATTCTCAAGATAGTACCGACAAGCAAATATTTGTTCAAGATAGGTAAGCTACTTATTCTGATCTTTCTTGGAGTGCGCACTTTATATCCCAGCTGTGGAGCCTCTACCTCATTGATTAGCTTTCTTATCCGATGTCTACCTTATATTACTCAACCAAATGTACACAAAACTGAGATAATGGGCATAATAAAATACGCCGTGCTTTTCGTGGTTTACGTTTCTCTTCACAAAAATATAAGATTGTAGATACAGAGAAATATACAAACAAAACTTTTTCGTAGAATCACCTTTGAGTTTCTGTGAGGCGTAAGGGTATAGTTTTATGGAAGGTTGCGGCCTTCACTCAAAAGGGGGTTGTCGGGCGCCAGCGGCACGGCGTCCTTGATCTCTTTTTCAGTGTCACTCAGCGTCTGAAAATATTGCTTCCTGTAAATACTGCTCCGCAAAGCAGGTAAATCTTTATCATCATCATCATCATCAGCCTGTCTACGCCCACTGCAGCGCAAAGGCCTCTCCCATGTTGCGCCAATCAACCCGGTCCTGTGCTTTCTGCTGCCACGCTATACCTACAAACTCCTTAATCTCATCTATCCACCTAATTTTCTGTCTCCCCTTCACGAGTTTGCCATCTCGTGGAATCCAGTCAGTTACCATTAATGACCACCGGTAATCCTGCCGACGTGCTACGTGCCCGTCTCATATCCATTTCTTCTTCTTGATTTCAACTATGATGTCCTTAACCCCCGTTTGTTACCTGAGCCACTCTGCTCTCTTCATGTCTCTTAAGGTTACATCTATCATTTTCCTTTCCATCGCTCGCTGCGTCGTCCTCAGTTTAGGTTGAAAGCTATTTGTAAGTCTCCACGTTTCTGCTCCGTTGGTAAGTACCCGTAAGATGCAGCTGCTATATATACCTTCCTCTTGAGGGATAGTGGTAGACTACCATTCATGATTTGATAATGCTTGCCGAATGAGCCCCATCCCATCCTTATTCTTCTCGTTATTTCACTCTCATGGTTCGGCTCTGCGGTTACTACCTGTCCTAAGTAGACGTACTCCTTTACAACTTCCAGTGTCTCGCCACCTATCGCAAAGCGCTGTTCTCTGCCAAGATCGTTTCACATTACTTTAGTTTTATGCATATTAATTTTCAAACCTACTCTTCTACTTTCCGTATCCAGTTCAGTAATCATGAGCTGTAATGCGTCTCCCGCGTTACTCATCGATGCAATGTCATCAGTGAATCGCAGGTTATTGAGATACTCTCCATTAACTCTTATCCCTAATTCTTCCCAATCTAGGGCCCTGAAAACCTCCTGTAAACACGCGGTGAATAACATTGGAGAGATCGTGTCTCCCTACCGTACGCCCTTCTTTATTTGGATTCTGTCGCTTTCTTTATGGAGGACTATAGTGGCTGTGGAGCCGCTGTAGATTTCTTCCATTATGTTTATATGGGCTTCGTCTTTATCTTTATATCATGTAGGATATGAGTATTAGCCCTCCCTCCCGCGTCCCCTCGAAATTTATTAAATAATGAGTAGCAGCGGCAGGCTGCCTTGCGCCGCTTCAAACCCGGCCTCCAAGTGGCGCCGGGCGTCCAGCGTCCAGCGCTGGCGCGCGCGCTATCTCGGCAGAGATAGGAAACGGCTGGTAAACTTGCTGTGCTCTCAGCTGTTTGCGTTTAGAGAACCGACGGCACGAAAATCGCTTCGGTCTCTAGAGCGGCCGTACTCCCTTAAACGGGCGTTTTGTTGAGTTACGCGAGATTGGATCCGAAAGAGTTAGCTGCTAGCCTTATTTGGTATAATATCCCAATTTGTTGCCATCGCATTCATTGATTCCCTTTTGCGGCGAAACTGATTTTTGTAGCGTTAGCTACACCGGAAGGGGGGGGGGGTGCAGGTGGAGCAGGTTCGCGTGGTAGTCTGAGAGCCGCGCTGCGCATGCGCGAGGAGCAGTGACGTCACACGGCGCACCGGAGCCGCCGCCGCGCGCGCCTCGCAGGTCTGCGCAATGCAAAGGACTGACGTTATAGCCGTGGCAGGCGCATTGGCGACGGCGCGCACCCGGCTGTGCGTCTCCGTTGCGCATTGGCCGTCTGACGCTGCGCCGGAGCCACTTGATAGCACCTCTAAAGTCTCTGTTATACTCCGACGTCCATTCGCGTCAGTCTGCGGCGGCGGGAGTTGGCTACGCCAGGTTCGTAACGTTACGTTGACGCGAAAACAGAGCACTCTATAGATGATTTTCTGCAGCTGGTTCGTTTAATCAAAACTAGATGTCGCTATGGCACTGTTGCCGTCCCCATAGCCGTCCCCCTGCCGTGGCCTTTGGCAGCGCTGCTCAGTATGTGTCCATCCGCGTCGCGTCGTCTGCTCGGCGTCCCCATAACGTCTGCGCGCACGCGAGTGAAAGCGAGCAGGCGGCAACGCCGGAAGTCAACATGGCAGCACCTGTGGATGCAGTTTCCTTCCGCCTCGAATTTATCACGTCCACCTCCTGCGCTGTGTGGCCTCTAAGTTGAAAACCTAAGCATTTATTTGCTTTATATTCGCGTCCTGAAGCTTCGAGAGCAATGTACTCGTCGGAATTTTGCAGTGTTTCCAATATTCATTCTCATATTCTCGGAGACACGTCTTAGCAGGCATGGCTAAATAAAGACAGCTGATCACAATAATAAAGACAAAGCATACCTGATGCTTTTTTCACAGCGTAACCTGACGCAAAGCGATGGCCTATATCACCATTTATTTATTGCTGTGAGGACAGTGGGCGCGTAGCATGCGCGAGTTCGGATCAAAGCGGGCAGTCGCGTCTGCATCAAAGGCATCCGCCATAAATGCGAACTAGATGAAACCTATCACTTGTCGCTGTAGCGTAGTACGTAACAACAAACGCAAATTTCTCAACGTTATCATCTTTGAGGCGATTACATGTGGAACTATGTTTTGATGCGCAAGCATGTGACTTGCTTACACCCTGCTGCAACGAGCTCGTGTGGTACGGCCACGGCCGCTTGGCTGGCGCATAGGGAACCCAAGTTCAAGTTTGCGGCGCGACAACAGCGCCGCGCTGGGGCTCTGGAGGGAAGCTCTGGTGCAACTGGTGGCATGCGCGGCCGACTCAGCCTATTTATCGGCAGCGGGAACACGCTCGCGCGCGCGTTCTTCAGACGGTGCGGGGAACTGGGGCGCCGTGCCGACAGCTTGGCACGCTGAACCGAGAGGCTTGCTGAGCAAGCTAAAATTCCGCGTTGGCAGAAGCGACCCCGCGGAAGCGAGGTTCGAAGTATTGCTGTGTCGTGGGCTGCCACAACAGTGCAGACAACACCAAGGCACGCGATTCACGTGTGAAACAGTATCGGTTCCCGGTCATGTCGCACGAGAAATAAAGGCGACAAGCGTGGATCACCGCAGTAAGGAGAATCAACTATGTCCTAGTTGATAACACTGTCTCGCCTTCTGTTTTGGCCGTCTCAACCGCTTTCGTTCGTTTCGACTACCTGTATCAGTACGTATATAACGCGGTGCATGAACGCAATGACTACAGTACTCATTACTCTCTGTCTTCTCGCAATGTAAAAGTCCAGTTACGGATGTACCTGAAACAACTTTGTGTTTTGATTCCCCGTGTTTGTGAGACCTACCCGTCATTGTCGAACGTTCACACTAGCGTTATACCGCAGTTAGCGTTGCGCGGTTGGTTTAATTCAACTGAACTCGGCACATTGTCATAAGTTCGGCGCCTGCAATTTACGCTTCGGGAAGGCTGCTTTATGACGCCGGAACGGACGTGTTCGTGCAGCAGGTTTTATACAGCTGTAAAATCGATATACTCATAAAAAGAGAGTGCAAGCATGATGCGAGATCCGAGAAAATGAGGCGAGCAGTTCAACTTTCTTCGCAGTGGTGAAAGGTCAGTTAGCTGCCTCGCGTCTAAATCGGCGGGTGGTGCTCCAGCGGCACGGAGGACTTCACTCTAACCTTCCCAAGCTTTTCTAGTACCATGGCCGTATAATTTATTTTTTTCGCACACCGCAAACATTTGTTCACGGAAGTACACGGCTGCTACTGGAAGCATGCCATATCAAAACAATAATCGTATGCTTCATACTCCACAACGCTAAACATCGATAGCGTGTACGGCTTCATTTCGCAGTTCATATGGGCCATTACGTATCTTCAACATGACAGAATGAGTCGTACATCGATGTATACGTCCTACAGGGGGTTATCGCGACTTTGGAAATACATTTCGCTTTGAGTCGGGTGTCGTTGTCGTCGATCGTCTACTCCTCATCGTAAACGTGATTGACGAGCCTTCCTTCTTTTATAAAGTTTGCTTTACGGAAGCGCCAGTAAAGCTTGAAGATCCTTTTGAAGCCGCGCTGCAAGCGGTACATTGTAAAGCACCGCAAGTGCACCGCGAGATGTAGGTCCGGATCCCATGAGTTACCTCCCGGTAATGTTCAGTTGTTGTTTTTGTGCACCGCGAGAGCTCTGCACGTGCACGGAAGCGTGCGGCAGCGCGTTGGAGAGAAGGGAAAACGGGCGTTGCTTGCACCCAGTTTGTATTTTTATGCCAGAGATCGCGCTGCCTGTCAACAGCAGCAGCGCCAATAAGCGATGCTTGGGAAGCCTATTGCGTTGGCTGAGGCAACTGGCTGGGGGAAGGCCAGTTACGATTCCATGATCAAATAATGCAGCATCCGTGCGCTGCTGAGGAAAATCGTCTATGGGCCTCCCAAGCTCGGCCAGGGGGCGCTGCGTCGCACGCGTTTCGCCGCCTTTCTTGCAAAAACCGGTCGCTCCTCTACCCGCGCCTGCCTTTTGACTGCGCTGTCTGAGCGCGTTCACGCACCCTGCACGCGCTGTTCTCTGCTCGCCGTGCACGTGCAGCTTCACGTGTCGCTTGCTCTGAAGGTTTAGAAAGATCCCAGAGATGGAAAAAAAATTACACCATCTCCCGCTAAAGGGGACCATGATGCGATGCGAAGCCGGAGCACTTGCACGATCGCGTTCCGTTGGCGTTCGTTGGGCATGCTACCGACCTCCCGTCGTGAACACGAAGAGGCACGCTACGCGCGTCGTATCTTCCATCTAGCCTGGCCGTTAATTCTCACAGGGCGAGCGGGGAATGCGGTCGACAGGCGGGCGAGAGGGGGGCAGCGTAGGAGAGGAGAGAGAAGGGGAGGGGACGCGCATGCGCTCTAGCTCATCGCGGCGTTGCGCAGGAGAGAATTTCGGCATGTCTAGCCCGCGTTTCAGAGGAAGAGTGGAAAGGGAGAGGGGAGAGGGAGGGGAGAGAGAAAGTGGAGAGGGGAAGGGGAGAAGGGAAGGGGAGAGGGGAGATGAGGTGTGTGGAGAGGGTATGCGCATGTGCAGTAAGGGTGGTCACGCCGCACACCACCACCACCGGATTGAGCTCCGCCTTAAGATACTTCGCATCTAAAATCGTTTTCACGGTGGGAATCTCACCAGAGGAGGACGGTTGATCGACCACCTTTTCGGGACCGAGCAGGTCGTCAAGGGCGATGCTGTTTGTGCGAGCGCTACGTGCGTGCCGATGCTGAACTGGCACATTTCTTTGACATGAAGAGGGAGGTGACTGCGCGAGTTCTGTAATTGTGTTACCGGTAAAACGCACATTCGTTGCCGCAGTCGTGTCTACTCGGAGCTGTCAGCAAACATCCAGCACGCGTTCGCCTGCGTTTTTTATTGATAACTTTTCGATTGCTTGGATGCCAAGTTTGTCGTGCGGCTTTAAATTTATTATGAGCTCGGTATGAAGAGCATAAATTTACATCTGCCCTGTTGAGTCACTGGCTGCATCGCAATGCGCAGTGTTCAGTTTCGTGGGAGTTTCACTTTTTCCGAGGTTTGCATCGAATGATAACAACGTCGGATCGCAAGTTTAATGTCACCTTGGATATTTTTAGAGCTCCCTTTGACAGCATAATGATACGTGCACAAAAAAAATAAATAACTATTTCATGCCCAGATCGACCATGCATGTTTCTTGCAGAGGCGTGTTTCATTTCGAATAATATCGACGCTTGATCACGCACAGTGTTCGCTTATTCGAATGTCGCTTTCGTTGTTTCGACAGCTCGCTTGGTCAACTTCGTACTATACAGGGGCGTTGCCAAGGGAGGGGGGGTTCAAACCCTACCCGAAAATTTTCAATTTTGCTTGCGCATATGTACACGCACACATACGAATGCACGCGCGAACATACATAATGTATAGTTGGACCCGCCCCCCCCCCCCCCCCGAAAATGTCTGGTTACGCCCTTGATACTACACAATACCCACTGGAATCGCGCATGTTTATGATTATGCCGAGATTTGTGCCCGATGATAAGCGCATCTGAATTCGCGAAGCCATCGAAAATTTAATTGCCACCTTGGTTCTTTTTGCAGCTCGTTTCCAAAGCGGCAACTGTATATTGCCTGCGGCTCACGCGCATGCAAGGCTTTATATTACGTGCCGAACGCATGACATATTACGAGGCAGGCACGCCGTGGTGTATTAATTCGTATGAATTTCGGCCACCTGGGGTTCTTTAACGTGTACGTAAATCTAAGTACGCCGGTGTTACTGGATTTCGCTCCCATCGAAATGCAGTTGCCGTATGCGTGAATCGAACCCATGACCACGATCTCAGCAGCGCAACACTTCAGCCTGCTAGGCAATCGCGGCGTGTCGCATGCAAGGCCAATATAAACGCTCAGTGCAAACATGCAACTTAATTCTGTTTACAGGGAGCCGCGAGGGAAATGTACCGCAATCAGCTGAACTAAACACTTAGTACTCACGGTACGTTATTTAAACTGTGGTGTAATAAGCCCACATGCTCCACTGCTGTCACATTACAAATGGTTGACTCGGAAACCCAGCGCGCAATCTCGAAACGTACAGCGGCTGTCTATTTGTTGCAGCTTCGGTTCACAAACGCACTTCCTTTTCAAATGAGCACGATCATCGCGTTTCTCCCCGTTAATAGTTCGTAATACTGTGTACGACAAAAATTGCTTCAAGGTTACAAGACCGCGAAAGCTTCGCGGCGAACTGCCATAATCCACTCTTGACGCCTCTGCTCCTCGCACTACTTGCATTAGAAACGGAACATGACAGGAAGTTTTCGGCTCTTCGTCATTTTTAAACTTTTGTGACAGTTCACAATGCAGCAGGACTGCATGCCTGCTTTCGAGTACGACGAAGGAACGGCACCCATAGCGTGAAAAATGCGAGAGAAAAGCCCCGCGTAGCAGGTTCTCCGCGCGCGCAATGGGAAAACCAAGCAAGAGCGACCCGTCCGAGCTACCGGAGCTTTCCCCTCTATCCGCTGGGGCGGCGGACGGCGCTGCGCAAAACTTGAGCGTTGGAGGCTTGACGCATGCGCATTTGAGCGCACTCGTCGTCCCTTCTTCACGAAGAGGCGCAGACGCAGTGCAGTCTGGGTAACGTTGCCTGCGCGGAATGCAGCATCTCGTATCTCGTGCCGGCTGCAGCGGGGGCGCGCTGACGGACGCCTGACGCGTCGGAGTGCTGCGCGTTTGTTAGCGTAGCGTTGCTGTGCCGAGCGTGCGCGCGCGTCGACATTACGCTGGTCTATATCAGGCCCTTAATTTTGCGCGCATACGCAGACGTATCGCTGGGGGTATACATATAGCGGGGAGGAGGAAGACAGGAAGGTTAGCCATTTGTGGGACCGGCTGGCTGATGTTTGCCAGTGTGGTATAACCATGGAGAAGAGCGCAAATGCTGCTAAGTGGCGCAGAAAAGCGGATAAGCTTGACAACCAAGAAAGCTGACAATAGTCAGCTGAACCCTAGTTAACGCTACGTATATCGTGGCATAACCGAGCTAAGCCACTGCTATTTTTTTTGCCTTCTACCTACCTTCTATCTATGTTGTATCCTGCTTTGCGTATCGCACAATGTTCAAAACTACCCCGTCTGAATATTCGTCTACATTTCCTACATCTACAGCTACATTTCCTTTTCTAAGACTGTTACCTAAAGTCAGCTGTCGACTCAAGACATAAATATACCCATCGTGTCAACAGTTTCCAAGCAGCATTAAATAATTGTTGGGGTTTCGTCCCCGCCGTCCCCCCACAAATTTAAATAATTTATTTAATTAATCTCTCGGGTTTAACGTCCCAAAACCACGATATGCTTATGAGGGGCGCCGTAGTAGAGGGCTGCGGAAATTTCGACCACCTCGGGTTTTTTGACGTGCGCCTAAATCGATCCTGCGACCTTCTGGTCAGCAGTCGAGTGCCATGACCACTAGACCACCGTGGCGGGTCAAAAAAATCGAAGCAGTAATAATGCCGGCTGTATGTATATATGCTTTTGCGGTATGTCTTCAAGCAAGAGAATTGCAGAGAACGAAATTATGCTACGAATGCAGCTTTGCCATTTGCCTGCGTCTGCATCAAGGTTCAGATGAGCAGTTCTCAACAATGGAGCGTTTGGTATTGATTGGCGAGGTTTGACGAGTAAGACGAGTCTACGGTAAATAAAAGCCTGTCATTTCCGAAATTTTTACGCTTTACTCAAGGTTATTTCAGGTATATGCAGACTGTTTTTGTTTCTAGCTGGGCTTGTTGAAATGATATAGGTTGACGTATTTTCATCTGCAAATTTTTCTCAAGTAAATACGGTAATTATAATGTATGAGTGCCACTTGACTGTACGAATTAGGAGAGCTTCCATACAGCGACTCTCGTTCCGTGCGTGTAGGGTGTGCATGATTGGCGGTTTTATTGTTTGTATTGTAATTTCTTTTCTCGTTCTTTTTCCTTGTAGAGTAAACGTTCCACTGATGAATATGCAAGAGTTTGCGACCGCATTCGACTGCGCAGCTGGAAAGCGCATGAATCCGTCGACGCGGTGCCTTTTCTGGGAATGAGAGGCCCCCACTACTGTCATCTTTCACGACACAACGTGCGACGTGTGATATTTTGTGTTGTTAAAGCATTTACTTCATTTATTGCAATACACCAATGTATGCTCTCTGAACGGCACACTTCTTAATATTGTATAAACATGGAACAAAAACATCTCAAAAGAGTTGTTTGGCAGCAAAGCTGTACCTCCACAACACATTAGCGCAATCCAATATTCAAGAGTTTCTGCGAGAGCACGTGCGGTACGTACTCTAAAATATCACAGATGGGCGATGTCAATATTGCTGTCGGCGACTAGAATACAATGAGTCACTCATCATCAGCCTCATATTGGCAATTTGATATCAAGCTAGTATTTGAGCTACAAGTCGTGACCAAACCTACATGCACACAAGGCAGAGTTACAAACTTCTGTACCTTATATTATTTTTCAGACTACAATACGTGATATATTCGTTCATGTAGGATATTATTCCAGCATTCTCAGACACCGATAGGCCAATATGAACTTCACCACAAAGCCGTATGATATCGAATCGCAGGGAAGTCGCTGTAATAATGAACTATCACGCAGCGGATGGCAACAGTTTGCTTACGCAGTCGGAGCGCGAGTTTCATTGCTTCTCACAGCTGGCGTCTCACCCATTCTATGATATACTCTTAGGATTACGTTCCAGTGGATTAGATTTTTTTTTCGTTGCTGAGTGTGTACACTAGGAATGTCAGAAACATCAAATACCAAACCAGTAGATCACGGGATAGGCTGTTCAAAGCGCCGCGTTCATCGGCTTTGCAAAGGAGCAAAAGATCATCCAGGCGAGTCGAGATTTTCAAAACTCCATTACGTTTTGGCTGATTTCAGAACTAAAGCTTAGGCAGCAAAAAATATTTTTTCAAGGAAGGTCTTCCGAATTTCCTCGGCCATAGTTCTTGTATGTTCTTAAACCTCATCAGTAACTCTGTAGCAGAGCGAGAACAATCTGCAGAAGAAAGCGAAATTAGGGCTCATTGATATAACAGCTTTTTCTAAGTGTTTAGAGTTAAAATTGAAAGGATACGTTTGTTAGTTCATGCGTTACTACAAGCATTGATGAACTAGTCAATTCAAATGGCTGGTACCTGGAACATTTTCTTCAAGACTGCTACTAAAGTAAGATGCTAAACTGCATGAGCTTAGCGTCATTGCAAGGAATGTTGTAGCAAATTTTAGGAGAGAACAGACGGATTAAGGGAACTGTGAGGTCTAGAAACGGTGTGGCTCCTATTTCAGACTTCTCCCGGGTGCCACCAAAATTCTTAAGGGTCTTTTATGCGTTAATGTAAGACTGGAAGACAAAAGCCATCCGATGTGGCTATTTTAGCGAGCACTTTATACCGATGTTCAGAGTTAAATAACTAATTTATTAATTGTTGAGGTTTAACGTCCCAAAACCACGATGCAATTATGAGGGACGCCAATGTTCAATAACGAAGTCCTATATGTAACTCACCAACACTCTGTACTAACGTAATTTACTTTTATTACAGACAAATAAAAAGCTTTCACTAATTACCCCACACCTATTAATAGTTTACTAATCAGTTCTCACCAATCAGCCTACCCCTCGCTGAAGTTACTTCATCACAGGCATCCACCGTCATTCTTTCACTCGAAGTACCCAAAACGCCGTAATTCGCTATTTTGAGACGTAGAGAATTAACCACTACATGTTTCTAAGACAATCTGTGCACCTACGTATCTGCCCACTGTGTTAATGCTTTGGCTAAAAATGATAATGAATTATGGCTGACCGCTTTGTGAAGGGTAAGTAGTTCTGAACCACCCACTCACCATTCGCCTGCAGGCAATTTATTCCTTACTTTAACAATGCCATGTTTGCACGCTTTCACTTTCGCCTCAATGAGCCGTGCACCTGCTGCCCGCAATTGGGCGCTTTGTCTCTGCTCGTGAGGGGCCATCCTAGCTCGAGCCTGCTACGCAGTACGTGAACAACATTTCAATAAATTTTAATAAAGTTGCTACCACCACCACCTATGCGATGCCGCAGACCTGTCAAATCAATCAAATCAAACATTTATTTAATGTGCCCAGGAACAACTGTAAGGTCTTTGTACTGGCGCACGAAAAAAAACAACAAAAAAACAAAGGAAACATTCATAATAAAATATCATGGATAAAAAACGTTACAAAATTGCACATATACAACTATGCGCAGGCAGAAAAAAAAATATCAACAGTGTGCAAGGCTATGTCGCTACAGTGCAAAGCTCGGAGCAGAACAACGACTGGGAGCTGTGAAAACATCGAGCTCCAAAAAGTAAGCACTGTAAAGACGTTGTATCCTGCCAATTGTCGAATGTTCACAGAGGCAGGCGGTTACATGAAAAGGTCTATTCTCTCTGGTGAGCTTACGTGGAATTCGGAAATTAAGACAGTTGAGCAGTACAGGGCAGGATATGATACCATGCACAAGCTTGTAAAGAAATAACAGATCAGCGCGATTTCGTCGGCAGCAAAGTGATGGCAATGATAATAATCCAGCAGCGTTAGAACGAGATCCAGAGTCATTTCTAGCGAAACGATGGTTGTAAATGCTTAGGAATTTTTTCTGGACTCGCTCAATGGCGTTGCTGCTGGAATTAGGAATGCCATTCCAGATCACAGATGCATACACTAGTTGAGGAAGACATAGCGCGGTGTACAATTTTCGGAAGGGCACAGGAGAACGGAATTCTCTAGACATTCTGCAAACACAGCCTAGGGTGCGAAGACCCCGCAAAGCAACACGCTTAGCGTGAGCAGAAAAGTCTAAGGTGCTATCAAAAATAACACCTAGATCATTGATCTCACATACCTTACACAACGACACAGAATTGACAGAATATAAAAATGGCACACTAGATGTTTTTCGAGTGAAACTCATTACCTTGGTTTTTGAAATATTTAGGGAGAAGTTATTGCTCCTGCACCATTCAGAAAAAGAACACAAATCAGATTGCAGCAAGCGACAATCGATAACTGAATGATTTTCCTCAAATATTATGTCATCGGCATAAAAAAGGAAAGAAGAATTCCGAATGACAGAAGAAACATCATTAACATAAATTAAAAAGAGGAGTGGGCCCAGTACCGACCCTTGAGGAACCCCACTAGTAGCTTTATACAAAGAGGACGTTTGGCCATTAACGGCAACGTAACATAATCTATCAAGAAGATAGCTATGGAGGAGATTCACAATTGAAGAATCAACATCAAAGTGTGCAAGTTTATCCACAAGCAGCGAATGGCTAACAACATCAAAAGCTTTGCTAAGGTCACAGTAAATAGCGTCAACCTGTCCTCTCTGCGAAATAGGCGTGGAGACTTGCATCATGAAACTGGCAAGATTAGTGACAGTTGAGCGGCCAGCGAGAAACCCATGCTGATTCACAATCAATGAATTTTTTACATCAAAAGACAATATTTTGTGAAGAGCAAGCTCAAAGATTTTGGATGCGGCACAAAAAGGGAAATAGGGCGGTAGTTCGAGACGTCACTTTTACAGCCAGACTTAAACACTGGGAAAACACGAGCAGTTTTCCACATGCTAGGAAACGTTGAAGCATGCAGACACTTATTAAATATGGTAGTCAATACTGAGACAAGTATACTGCCATAGGCTTTCAGTATGGCAGAGGGGATGCCATCTGGGCCAGCTGAAAAGGATGGTTTCAAGCGCTTAATGCATTCTGAAACGGAATCTTCATCTAGCGACACAGCATCAGCTGTGCCAACTGCCTTAACCTGTCGACCGTTACTAGCTACAGAGGCTGGAGACTTATAGAGAGATGAAAAATGCATGGCAAAACAGTCAGCAACGGCTTGAACTTCTACTCCATTTGGGTCCAGTATCCTGAAGGACTCGCCACTTTTGCTCGACCGTTTGCGCACATACTTCCAAAACTCAGCCGGCCTGTCAGACGCGCGTTTTTCTAAAAATGAAATATGTAGACTGTGATCCCGTTTATAAAGGCGTTTACAAAGAGTACGAAAACGACAGAATTCTTCCTTCAAATGAGTTGATGCAGAACGTTTATACTTCCTGTGTGCACGAGCTTTATGTTTCAGTGCACTTATAAGTTCTGATGAGAACCAGGAGGGATATTTACAATGATGAGGTGTATACTGGGGAATGAACTTGCGCATGCTGGTCAAGATAAGCTCCGTAAACTGATCGACTTGATCATCAACATTGGGTTTGTCAGTTACCAGTGACCAATCTGTGGTGGACAAGTCATGGTACAAGCCAACGTAGTCACCTCGCTTGAAGGCAAATCTGGGCGTTTTGTCGATTTTTTTGGGAAAGCTTGGTTTTTCTGGTGAAATACAGAGTGTTAGTTTGAGTGGTGGGTGAAATTTGTCAGGACGAACAAGAGAGATGTGAGAGAGTGATACGTCGATAGGTTGATTATTAGAAATACACAGATCTAAGACGTTACCACAGGAATTGGCAATACTATTGTGCTGCTGTAGGCAAATAAAAGCGAGAAAATCTAACAATACGCTGCATTTGTTCTTTAAGAAATCATGATAATGAGAAAATTTAAGTGTGGTCCAGTCAATTCCTGGTGTGTTAAAATCGCCAAGTACAAGAATTTTGTGCTTCGTATGTGAAATTACCACATTTTCAATAGAAGATACGATCTGATTAAAAGCAATTGGTGAAACGCTAGGCGATACATAGAAACATCCAATCAACAATTTTTCACAGTGCTCAAACTAATTTCGACCCAAATTGATTCAGAAATTGTTTCTATGTCCTTGCGTCTAACAGATCTTAGAGAACTGTCTATAGCCATCAATAAACCACCACCTTTTTGTTTAGTTGCACAGAAGTCCCGATCACTGCGGAAGGTGGTGTAGTTCGACGGAAGATAGTCACAGGAAGGACTTTCACTGCACAGCCACGTTTCAGAAATCGCAATAAGGTCAAAAGAAGACGAAACAACATTAGCAAAGAATTCGCGCGTCTTAGTGCGAAGACCACGAGCGTTCTGATAAAATATATCCAAATTACACGGCACCGTTGATTACGGGTGCGCACTCTGAGGGATGGAGCATGTCGCCGTGTATAATAATAATAATAATAATAATAATAATAATAATAATAATAATAATAATAATAATAATAATAATAATAATAATAATAATAATAATCAATCATTTATTTAACGTGCCGAGGAACAACCGTAAGGTCTTTTTGCAGGCGCACGCAAAAAAAACAATAAAAATAAACAATACAATACAGACAGTTTTCAGCAATAAAAAGAGCAATAACACGTAGACAAACAGAAATGAACACAAAAGGGCAGCAGTAAAATAAGACAACACGAGAAGCATTGACGGGGAATAAAAAAATTAAATTGCATATATACAACTATGCGGAAAGACTGAGAAGGGAAGACTTTGTACATTGTGCCACACTATGTCAAAACAGTGCAAAGCTCGGATAAAAACAATGATTGTGGACTATGAAAAACGTCAAGATCAAGAAAATTAACATTATAGAGACTTTGTATTATGTGAACGGTAGAGTGCGGGAAGAAGCAGGCGGGTACATGAAACGGTCTGTTCTCTCTGGTTAACTTACGCGGAATTCGAAAATTAACACAATTAAGAAGCACAGGGCAGGATATGATACCGTGGACTTGCTTGTAAAGAAATAAGAGATCAGAACGATTTCGTCGGCAGTGAAGTGATGGCAGTGATAATAATTCAGCAGTATTTGAACGAGATCCAGAGTAATTTTTAGCAAAGCGATGGTTATATATGCTGAGGAATTTTTTCTGGACTCGTTCAATGGTGTTGCCGCTGGATTGAGCAATGCCATTCCATATCACGGACGCATACTCAAGTTGCGGAAGACATATTGCCGTGTACAATTTGTATAGGGATATCGGAGACTTGAATTCTCGAGATATTCTACAAACACATCCGAGAGAACGAAGGCCCCGCATAGCAGCACGCTTAACGTGAGAAGAAAACTTTAACGCGCTGTCAACAACAACACCAAGATCACTGATTTCATAAACCTTGCATAACGGCACAGAATTGACAGAGTATTGAAATGACACGCTAGATGTTTTGCGAGTGATAGACATGAAATTTGTCTTCGAGGTATTCAGAGAAAGGTTATTACCGTCGCACCATTCGGAAAAAGAGCGCAAGTCTGACTGCAGCAAGCGACAGTCGTTAACTTAATGAATTTCCTTAAAAATCTTGATGTCATCGGCATACAAAAGGAAAGAAGCATTACGAATGGCAAAAGAACCATCATTAACGTAAATTAGAAATAGGAGTGGGCCTAATACCGACCCTTGAGGGACCCCACTAGTCACTTTATACAAAGATGAGGTTTGGCCATTTACGGCTACATAACAATATCTATTGAGCAGATAGCTCTGCAGGAGATTCAGAACTGACAAGTCAACATCAAAGTGCGCAAGTTTAACCATAATCAGTGTGTGGCTGACTACGTCAAAAGGCTTGCTTAGGTCACAGTAAATTACGCCAACCTGTCCTCTCTGAGAAATAAGTGTGGAGGTCTGCGTAATGAAACTAGCAAGATTTGTGGTAGTTGAGCGGCCAGCGAGAAAACCATGTTGATTAGGAATCAATGAGTTTTTCACACTATAAAACAATATGTTGTGAAGAGCCAGCTCGAAGATCTTTGATGTGGCACATCGTAGAGAAATCGGGCGATAATTAGAAGCATCTGTTTTAGAGCCCGACCTAAATATTGGAAAAACACAAGCAGTTTTCCACATGCTAGGAAATGTGGAAGTGTCCAGGCAGTTATTAAATATTGCAGTCAGTACTGGGACAAATATAGTACCATAAGCTTTTAGTATGGCGGAGGGGATGCCATCTGGGCCACATGATAACGATGGTTTTAAGCGCTTAATGCATTCGCAGATAAGATTTTCATCCAGCGACAAAGCACTGGATGAGCTAACCGCCTTGGGCTGTTGTCTGATATCAGTGCTAGAGTCTGAGGCCTTGTAAACGGATGAGAAATGCGTGGCAAAACAAAAAGCGACGGCATGCACTTCTACGCCATTTGAGTCCAGTAGTCTGAAGGACTCTCCGCTTTTGCTAGACCGTTTACGTACATACTTCCAAAACTCAGCCGGCCTGTCAGAGGCGCTTTTTGCTAAGAATTCAATATACGAACTATGATCCCGTTTATATAGGCGTTTAGAGAGAGTTCGAAAGAAGCTGAGCTCTTCCTTCCACTCGCTGGATGGAGAACATTTAGATTTCCTGTGTGCGTGGTCTTTGTGCTTCAGTGCACTGATAAGTTCAGATGAGAACCAGTGGGGATATTTACGTTGTTTAGGTGTATATTGGGGAATAAAATTACGCATGCTGCTCAGTACAAGCTCCGTCAACCGATCAACCTGGTCATCAACATTTGGTTTGTCAGTAGCCTTCGACCACTCAACGGTGGACAAGTGATGATAGAGGCCCGTATAATCACCTCGCTTGAAGGCAAATCTCGGAGATTTGTTTACGTAACTGCTGAAGCTCGTTGTTTCGGCTGATGCGGATAATCTTACGTTAAGTGGTGGGTGGAATTTGTCAGGACGTACAAGAGAGATGTCGGAGCGGGAAACTTCAAGGGGTTGATCGTTTGACACACGCAGGTCTAAGACGTTGCCACTGGAATTGACGACTGAGTTATGTTGCAGTAGGGAATTAAACGCCAGAAAGTCTAAAAGCAGGCTGCACTTTTCCTCTATGAAATTATTGTAATGAGAAAAGGTAGGCGTGCTCCAGTCAATTCCAAGTGCATTAAAATCCTCAAGAACAATAATTCTGTGCCCACTATGACAAGATACCACAAGTTCAATGGAAGACATGCAATCCTGAAACGAGGCAGGGGACATGCTGGGCGGTAAATAGAAACATCCAATCAACAATTTTTCACTGCGCTCAAGGTTGGTTTCTAGCCAAATGGATTCTTCGATAGTTTCTAGGTCTTTCCGTCTAACGGATTTCAGTGAATTGTCAATGACAATCAGCACGCCACCGCCTTTCTGTTTGGTTTCACTGAAATCTCTGTCACTGCGGAAGGTGGTGTAGGTCGGGGAAAAAAAGTCAGATGAGGGAATTTCAGTGCCTAGCCAGGTTTCAGAAATAGCAATAATAATAATAATAATAATAATAATAATAATAATAATAATAATAATAATAATAATAATAATAATAATAATAATAATAATCAATCATTTCAATCAATCAATCAATCAATTGTGTATTGTCCCGCACCATGGCTCCCAGTCGGGACGCATGCTTGCTATGCTCCTGCCCGTTTTTCGGTAAGCAACAGTTTTTCCGCTGTGAAAATTGCTCTAAACGTGTTCATGCGAAGTGTGTAACCTGGCCTGATGAAGAGCTGCAACTCCTGAAGTCTGGATCGCGCTCGTTTTGCTGCAATTTATGTGATCTGAGTCGTGCTGCTGGTAAGCCTAGCGAAGACAACTCGGCGGCGTGCATCGATGAGCATTGCAGCTCTCAAACCGGTTCCCTCTCCACGTGCACCCCTCCGGATGGCGATCTCGCCGGGCTGCGCCGCCTTCTCCTCGACGCTTTGGAAGGAATCTCGTTCCTCAGCGACGAGGTATCCCAACTATGCGAAGACAACGAGCGCCTCCGTAAGGATCACTCCCGCGGTGTTGAACAACAAGCCCGCGTGGTCGCCTCCCTTCGTGCAGAGGTCCGCTTCCTGCGTGAGGAGCTGACGCGCCGCACGGCCGGAGTGGCAGTGAAGGCACCTGTGATCCCCCCCAGCGCATGTGATCGTTGAGCGATCAGTGACTTCCGAGCAAGCTGCCTGCTCTGAACCACCTCTCTCCAAAACTCTTTCATCTTCGAATTCGCCGCCAGCTGACGTAGACACGTCCGAGCGTGGCAGTGTGATGTCTGCGACAGCCTCTTATGCAGCGGTGACTGAGGGGGAAAGAAAGAAGAAACCCGCCTCTTTTGGAGTTATGACAACATCGAATATATCTGTAGCTCAACGGCCACAACGGCCAAAGGCCATTTTCGTTACGAAGCTGAGCCCGGACACCACTGTTGCTGACATCAAAAAACATATTGCTTCATTCGATCTGTCTCCCATCTCCTGCCGGCGACTTCAAACCAAATTTCAGTCCTATTCTTCGTTCTACATCGAAGTCGACAAGGAAACACTACAACGCCTGAATGACCCTTCGATGTGGCCCCTCGGATGCCTCTTCAAGCCACTTCGTGGGGAGCTGCGCGATGACATGCTTCATCCCTCTGAGCAAGTGACTGGAATCAAAAGTGCCGTGTAACGTAGACATATTCTACCAAAATGCTCGTGGTCTACGTACCAAGACACGAGAGTTTTTCTCTAATGTTCTTTCGTCTTCTTTTCCTATTATTGCTATTTCTGAAACCTGGCTAGGCGCTGAAATTCCCTCATCTGACTTTTTTCCCCCGACCTACACCACCATCCGCAGTGACCGAGATTTCAGTGAAACCAAGCAGAAAGGCGGTGGCGTGCTGATTGCCATTGACAATTCACTGAAATCCGTTAGACGGAAAGACCTAGAAACTATCGAAGAATCCATTTGGCTAGAAACCAACCTTGAGCGCAGTGAAAAATTGTTGATTGGATGTTTCTATTTACCGCCCAGCATGTCCCCTGCCTCGTTTCATGATGTCATGTCTTCCATTGAACTTGTGGTATCTTCTCATAGTGGGCACAGAATTATTGTTCTTGGGGATTTCAATGCACCTAGAATTGACTGGAGCACGCTTACTTTTTCTCATTACAATCATTTCATAGAGAAAAAGTGCAGCCTGCTCTTGGACTTTCTGGCGCTTAATTCCCTACTGCAACATAACTCAGTCGTCAATTCCAGTGGCAACGTCTTAGACCTGTGTGTGTCAAACGATGAACCCCTTGAAGTTTCCCGCTCCGACATCTCTCTTGTACGTCCGGACAAATTCCACCCACCACTTAACGTAAGATTATCCGCATCAGCCGAAACAACGAGCTTCAGCAGTTACGTAAACAAATCTCCGAGATTTGCCTTCAAGCGAGGTGATTACACGGGCCTCTATCATCACTTGTTCACCGTTGAGTGGTCGAAGGTTACTGACAAACCAAATGTTGATGACCAGGTTGATCGGTTTACGGAGCTTGTACTGAGCCGCATGCGTAATTTTATTCCCCAATATACACCTAAACAACGTAAATATCCCTACTGGTTCTCATCTGAACTTATCAGTGCACTGAAGCATAAAGATCACGTACACAGGAAATCTAAATGTTCTCCGTCCAGCGAGTTGAAGTAAGAGTTCAGCTTCTCTCGAACTCTCTCTAAACGCCTATATAAACAGGATCATAGTTCGTATATTGAATTCTTAGAAAAAAGCGCTTCTGACAGGCCGGCTGAGTTTTGGAAGTATGTACGTAAACGGTCCAGCAAAAGCGGAGAGTCCTTCAGACTACTGGACTCAAATGGGGCAGAAGTGCATGCCGTCGCTGACTGTTTTCCACGCATTTCTCATCCGTTTATAAGGCCTCAGACTCTAGCACTGATATCAGACAACAGCCCAAGGCGGTTAGCTCATCCAGTGCTTTGTCGCTGGATGAAAATCTTATCTGCGAATGCATTAAGCGCTTAAAACCATCCTTATCATATGGGCCAGATGGCATCCCCTCCGCCATACTAAAAGCTTATGGTAGTATATTTGTCCCAGTTCTAACTACGATACTTAATAACTGCCTGGACACTTCCACATTTCCAAGCATGTGGAAAACTGCTCGTGTTTTTCCAGTATTTAAGTCGGGCTCTGAAACAGATGCTTCTAATTATCGCCCGATTTCTCTACAATGTGCCACATCAAAGATCTTCGAGCTGGCTCTTCACGACATATTGTCTTTTAGTGTGAAAAACTCATTGATTCCTAATCAACATGGTTTTCTCGCTGGCCGCTCAACTACCACAAATCTTGCTAGTTTCATGACGCAGATCTCCACACCTATTTCTCAGAGAGGACAGGTTGACGTAATTTACTGTTACCTGAGCAAGGCTTTTGACGTAGTCAGCCACACGCTGATTATGGTTAAACTTGCGCACTTTGATGTTGACTTGTCAGTTGTGAATCTCCTGCAGAGCTATCTGCTCAATAGATATTGTTATGTTGCCGTAAATGGCCAAACTTCTTCTTTGTATAAAGTGACTAGTGGGGTCCCTCAAGGGCCGGTATTAGGCCCACTCCTATTTTTAATTTACGTTAATGATGTTTCTTTTGCCATTCGTAATTCTTCTTTCCTCTTGTATGCCGATGACATCAAGATTTTTAAGGAAATTCATTCAGTTAACGACTGTCGCTTGCTGCAGTCAGACTTGCGCTCTTTTTCCGAATGGTGCGACGGTAATAACCTTTCTTGAATACCTCGAAGACAAAATTCATGTCTATCACTCGCAAAACATCTAGCGTGTCATTTCAATACTCTGTCAATTCTGTGCCGTTATGCAAGGTTTATGAAATCAGTGATCTTGGTGGAGACATCAGCAGTCATGCAAGCACTGCGGAATCAGGGCATCGACGAAGCCTATATAAACATAATGGAAGACATCTACACCGCATCCACAGCCACTATAGTGCTCCATAAAGAAAGCGACAGAATCCAAATAAAGAAGGGCGTACGGTAGGGAGACACGATCTCTCCAATGTTATTCACCGCGTGTTTACAGGAGGTTTTCAGGGCCCTAGATTGGGAAGAATTAGGGATAAGAGTTAATGGAGAGTATCTCAGTAACCTGCGATTCACTGATGACATTGCATTGATGAGTAACGCGGGAGACGCATTACAGCTCATGATTACTGAACTGGATACGGAAAGTAGAAGTGTAGGTCTGAAAATTAATATGCATAAAACTAAAGTAATGTGGAACAATCTTGGCAGAGAACAGCGCTTTGCGATAGGTGGCGAGACGCTGGAAGTTGTAAAGGAGTACGTCTACTTAGGACAGGTAGTAACCGCGGAGCCGAACCATGAGAGTGAAATAACTAAAAGAATAAGGATGGGATGGGGCTCATTCGGCAAGCACTATCAAATCATGAATGGTAGTCTACCACTATCTCTCAAGAGGAAGGTATATAACAGCTGCATCTTACCGATACTTACCTACGGAGCAGAAACCTGGAGACTTACAAAGAGGGTTCAACTTAAATTGAGGACGACGCAGCGAGCGATGGAAAGGAAAATGATAGGTGTAACCTTAAGAGACAGGAAGAGAGCAGAGTGGGTCAGGGAACAAACGGGGGTTAAGGATATCATAGTTGAAATTAAGAAGAAGAAATGGATATGGGCAGGCCACGTAGCACGTCGGCAGGATAACCGGTGGTCATTAAGGGTAACTGACTGGATTCCAAGAGATGGCAAACGCGTGAGGGGGAGACAAAAAATTAGGTGGGTAGATGAGATTAAGAAGTTTGCAGGTATAACGTGGCAGCAGAAAGCACAGGACCGAGTTGATTGGCGGTACATGGGAGAGGCCTTTGCCCTGCAGTGGGCGTAGACAGGCTGATGATGATGATGATGATGATGATGATCTTGGTGTTGTTGTTGACAGCGCGTTAAACTTTTCTTCTCAAGTTAAGCGTGCTGCTCTGCGGGGCCTTCGTTCTCTCGGATGTGTTTGTAGAATATCTGGAGAATTCAGGTCTCCCATGGCCATGCACAAATTGTACACGGCAATATGTCTTCCGCAACTTGAGTATGCGTCCGTGATGTGGAATGGCATTGCTCATTCCAGCGGTAACACTATTGAACGAGTCCAGAACAAATTCCTCAGCATATATAACCATCGCTTTGCTAAAAATGACTCTGGATCTCGTTCAAATACTGCTGAATTATTATCACTGCCGTCACTTCACTGCCGACGAAATCGCTCTGATCTCCTATTTCTTTAGAAGCTAGTCCACGGTATCATATTCTGCCCTGTACTTCTCAATTGTGTAAATTTGCGAATTCCGCGTAAGTTAACCAGAGAGAACAGATCGTTTCATGTACCCGCCTGCTTCTTCCCACACTCTACCGTTCACAGAATACAAAGTCTCTATAATGTTAATTTTCTTGATCTTGACGTTTTTCATAGCCCACAATCATTGTTTTTATCCGAGCTTCGCCCTGTTTTGACATAGTGTGGCACAACGTACAAAGTCTTCCCTTCTCAGTCTTTCCACATAGTTGTATATATGCAATCGAATTTTTTATGCCCCGTCAATATTTCTCGTGTTGTCTTATTTTACTCCTCCCCTTTTGTGTTCATTTCTCTTTGTCTCCGTGTTTTTGCTCTTTTTATTTCTGAAAACTGTCTGTATTGTATTTTTTTGCGTGCGCCTGCACAAAGACCTTAAGGTTGTTCCTGGGCACGTTAAATAAATGATTGATTGATTGACTGATTGATTGATTGATTGATTGATTGATTGATTGATTTGGTTTGGTACACAAAGGAAATAGGCAGGGAAAAGGCTGACAACCGTCACCTAAAGGGGCACAACGCATGCCTGCTGCTTCTAGAAGTGGGAAACATAGAGGAAAGGAAGATAGGAGGAAATAAAGAGGAAAGAAAATAGGAAAGAAAAAAGAATTGCTGGAAGTTTGCACTAAGCCGCGCAAAGGTTGGCACAGGGAAGCACGGACCCGTCGCCGCTCGTATTCCCCGTCGACCGAGGCGTCTAGATTCCAGATACACGGCTTCCTCCTATGGAATATGTAGTCAAGCTATTCACTATCCGCCATGCGCAGCGCCTATAGGGGCGCCACTGAAAGCCGCGTAGCGGCGGCCGTTGGAACCGCTGGTGGGTCGCGTAGCAGACCCTTCATTTGCGCGCGTGCGATCTGCCGCTTGTGCGCGTCCCAGGTAATTACTTTTGCGGTGATAGTGTGCGCAAAGGAGCCGCACTTTATAATAGTGGACATGTGTCCGGTGTCAAAGTGATGTGGGACGACAGTGTACGTCACCATACGCGCGAAGTGTTTGCCACAGACAAGCGTCAACAAGCTTCCATACGAAGTGGAGCTCATCGTAAGTACACCGCCTTCGTTATAAAGTCGCGATCAATAATACCTGCATGCGTTGACGCGTGAACCAACGTTTTTTCTCGACACAGTAGCTTCGTTTACGTGCCATGTGTTTATATAGTAGATTTTGAGGGAGCGCTGTCGCATCGGCGTATAGATTTCACAGGTGCGGCCACGCGAAGAGTCAGCGTTGGTAAAACGTTGAAACCAGCACGATAAACTTGTGAAAAATAAACGACACACTTGTCATGATCTGTGCAGAAGCGCACATCGAACATTCTGCACCGATGATCGCATTCCAGTGCCATCAATAGGTAGAATGCAGCCGATTTCGTCCAGCACAGTGTGATTCCACGGCGCTTTTGTAAAGGAGCCGTCACCTTCCCCACATTCTCTGGCATTGCGCTTCGCGCCATTCGTTTTTCAAGAGAGCCTAGGCACCGTGTCTTAATACTAATAACAACCTCATGTGCATTGTAGCGTCTACAATGCAGGCGAGGCGACCAAGTGTAAACGTAGTAGCGTTCGCTGAATATGTAGCGAAATAAATGGAGAAATAAAAACACGGTAATCGTTCTAACACCGCCGTAAACAAAGCGCGATTGCTTACTTTCTACGTCGTACAGCCGCAATCCACCGCCGCCTTTCATCTCGCTCATGAAATAGTACCGGAAACCTGTAGAAGTGCGTTCCTGATCATTTTTTGTGTGTGCTTGAGCAGCCGACAACGCAGAAGGTATTTGTCGACATCGCTGAAGCCCGACAGAGTTGTTAACTCACGACGAAAACACATCCATCCGCGCACTCACGTAGACGCTCGCGGGAACACTGCTCGCCGGGACCCGTCAGCGCTTCCGAGCCGCGGCGGCAGATGGCGTCCTCGGCATTTTGCGCATCGCCTATAAGCGAAGGTTGCGCACGATGTCTCAGTCGGTGGACGTGGCTTAGCAACTCCGCATGCGTGGTTTGGCCAGTTTTTGCGATATCGGATCGAAACGACGCGATACTTGCTTCCTTGTTCTTTCTATATTTTTATCCCTACTTTTTTCTCTCTTTCGCTGACGTTTTCTCGGTGTATCTTTCTTTTTCGTTTTGCAATTCGTTCTCTATATTTCTGAATTCAATAATTCTTTCTGTGCGACGCCTTATTATCTCCTCTCCTCCTCTCCCTCCTACTCACCATCACATCTCTCCTCCTCACGCCCACTTCCCTTTCCCACCCCCTCGCTACACAATACACTACACTTCATAGGTAATGTCAGTGCAACGTCAATTGTGGTTATGGTGCTGGCTATCTAATTTTGCAAGAAAGCAATAAACACTACATGATACTCCTACGATACAGGCGTCATATCAGATGAACGTCCGTGGTTCCAATGTTGGCTCCGCTTTTATAGCAGTATAATAAACATTACATTTGTATTCCTATGATTCAGCGAGCTATATTGTTGCATTGCTCGACCGCGGAGGAATACATTAACGAAAGTTACCTATGATATTCACATAATCGCACCGTAAAGTGCACTTAGTCCGCCAGAATGACGCAGTGTCCTCTTCATTTCTTACGAGGCTGGGCGATGGCCTTATGCTGACCGAGGATGATGCCACATTGATGACAACCGCTGTGTAGACGAGGCTACGTAGGCCACATGCGCACAGGTATTCTACGAATACGACAAGCGTCATCCACTGATGCTGGTCTACGTAGCACTATCCAGGCCTACAAGCCTCGACGGCCTATACCTCACCAACGCGAAGGGTGGCTTCAGGTTCCGACATGTCGCCGGCTCTGTCGACAGACAATGTGTCGACGAAATGACCGAGGGATCCACGATTTCCAACAGCTCTACTATCACTCATACTTCACTACAGATGTACCCCTCGTCACCGCGATCACGACTGGATCCAATAACAAGTCATGAACAGCTGCTGGTGCTCACTGACCACGGTGATGATGACCTTGTTCAAGAACTGTCAAGCACTTCTAGCCCACATGCACACGGGTTCGTGGAACGTACCTGCGTTCTGCATCATAAACGGCAATTACAAGCACTACATATCAGCTTACCGCTTCTGGTGTTGGTAACACCCACGTTACCGTTGGCAGCGTTACCCAACTGTACACAGCTGGTTATATAACACATATGCGACTCTTCAACAAATATGTGTGCGTATAAAATTGATACAAATCTTTAGCGTCATTTTCTAACGTTTCGCTCAGTAAAAAAATAACGACACAGTCAGCTTCCCGCCGCGTGCTTCGCATAACATCAACTCCCACGGTACGTGGGATCGGCCGGATTTGGGTTTGGTTTGGCGCGCTAACGAAGGCACAACGAAAAACACAAGTCCTCTTGTCAAAAAATCGGCTACAGTGACACACCGTGATCACGGATTTTTCATCTGCTCTACAGTGGAACGTGATGTGCCCGAGGCTATATCCAGGGCCCAGGAAGACCCAGGGGGGCCCGGTCCCCCTCCATTTCTTAAGGAGGGGCTCGGGGCCCCCCTCGGCAATCCAACTGCGGCGCTCTTTTGACAAATGCCGGAGTAGATTTTTTTTGGCAGCAGTGCGAATAAATAATAATTTATTCGCGATTATTCGGTTCATGGAGTGCCACCAAAACAAGGAAATATGTATCGTCGTCGTACTGCTGAATGCAATTCACCGAGGCACTGCACACCACGGGTCACCACCCTGTTAGACGAAGCTTCTTGACATAGCATACAGTTTCACGAGGCACCAGAGCGTGAAGCTCCTTCTCTTGAATCAGTAGAGGTTCACCTTGGTCTGTTTAATTTACCGCTCAATTTTCACTCGTTTAGTTGTGCATCACAAGTCTGGTGTGATGCCAATGACGCATGCATTTTGCCTACATTTTTAGGCAAGCAGTAAGCAAAATAAAGTATAGCATTGTCGTGCCTGAGCTTCTCAATGCAGTGAGTCAAATAATGGTATTCGCTTTGAGCTCACATATATTAATTAAGCCTTTGCATCACGAGTTATATTTGAAAAATCGTCCCCAAAAGAATTTCATTTATTGCTTGATTCCATTGGCACGTTCAATAAACGCTAGAAATACATTCGGGACAATATATGTATTTGTATAGCATTCATAAGCATTTCTTTATTTCCAGAGACAGTTGGCTTCACTGCACCGTGATCGTCGCAAACACCGCTCTTGCCGCTGATTATATATAGGTATGTATGTATGTATGTGTGTATATATATATATATATATATATATATATATATATATATATATATATATATTGAGAACTAACAGACAATAACGCCAAGGATGTTATCTGTAGTATTTACAATATAAATGTGAAGAAAGTAAAGTGGACGAAAAGATGACTTGCCCTGTACTTTCCTTGGCGTTATTGTCTGTTAGTTCTCATTAATATTGTGTCTAACAAAGATAAACGAGCCCTTGAAAAATCATCTGCTTTCCTTCATTCATAGCGAGGGTCTCATCCTGGCAGAATTAATGCCTTCAGGTAGTATGCGAGGGATTATTGGTCAGCTGCCAGCTCGTAAAAAGATCGCGTGCTACGTGACGCCAACAGGCAAAAAAAGAGTGGTCCACACTCGCCGCCATGGCTGCGACTGGCGCTGACTGACACTCCTAAGTTTCAATTCACATATATACCCTCTAAAGTGGACGGGGAGATGACCGCCGCCGTAGCTCAGTGGTAGAGCATCGGATGCGTTATTCGAAGGTCGCAGGTTCGGTCCCTGCCGGCGGCAAGTCATCTTTTCGTCCGCTTTACTTTCTTCACATTTATATTCTAAATACTACAGAGAACACCCCCTGTACTTTCCTTGGCGTTATTGTCTGTTAGTTCTCATTAATATTGTGTGTAACAAAGATAAACGAGCCCTTGAAAAATCATCTGCTTTCCTTCATATATATATATATATATATATATATATATATATATATATATATATATATATATATATATATATTGTTGAGGAACAATATGCGAAGGGAGGGGGAACTATAGACGAAAGATCCCAACCGATTGCCTCACCACTGTCGTCCAGTCAAGGCCGCCGACAACTGAATGGTAACTGTCAGTAGAAAAAAAAAGGAGGGGGCGAGACGAATACTTCGTAAGCGAGTAAGTCGTTGTACGTGCACTTCCACAAACAGCAGCCTTTCCCGTGGGCGTCTACACTAAATGTACCGCCACCCTAACACACACAGAACGCAATGCTTCCAAAGATATAAGCATTGACGACGGCACTTGCATGGCGCAGTGCCCCTGGAAATTTCTCCGGCTCATACTTTTGTCTTTCTTTTCCTCCCCCCCCTTTTTTTGTTCTCCTCTCTGTATGTCTTTCTTGCTTCCTTTCTCGTTTTTTGTACAAGACTTTATAAATATGATTGCAAGCAACATGTACATTCATTCCTGATGAAGGCCAGGCTCTGACTGAAACTCTCGAAATAAACATTTCCGTTGTTACTTTCACTCACGGAGGATCCACTTCACTGTTTTCAACGCTACGGGGCCACTTTCGCCACCATGCCTGCCTATATATATACCGCGTGTTGCTGCCCTATGAGCACCCCTCCCTCCCTTCATTGAAGGGAGACATTAAGCCCTGGCGAGATCTAATAATTTGAGACTCTCAAGATACGCGTCAATCTTTCATCGGTTCGCATGGGACGCAGCTGCGTTGCTTCACCTCAATCCAATTTATTGTATCCTCAGCACTTCGTTCTATATTTTTATCTTTTCATCCATTAGTCGCCTTCCACTTCGTCGCATATAAGACCTTACGTGCGTCAGGCTAAAACTCCTGCCTTTCCTTCCTTCACTTCACCCTCCTCCTCTTCCGATACCTTTACACTGCAGCATATGTAGGACACCACTATTTAGCTTGGACAATAATTTATAGCGAGTTCCAGCCATTTCCACTGAGACAACAAAACCAACACTGTTGCAATTTTCGGACAAAATCTTAAGTTTTTCTAAATTTAGTTAAGCAGCTCACAGCGAAGCTCTATAACAAGTCACTGCTACAAATACAATATGTCAAGAACAGTTAAAATTCACAAGTCCGATGTCTCACTTTGCAAAATGAGAAAAATAAAAAAGAAATTTGAAGATATAAACCCATAGCTCTTTCGTGACAAGTTTCTACATGGCTGATCTAGAAAATGACATTGGATTACTTGTATTACAGGCCACATGTGTAGGGCGAATAATACAAGTGCTCTGTCAACTGCAAGCATTACAGCCCAAACAGCTGTGCAGCCGTTGTACACGTACGTCCTTTCCGCTCGAACTCTGCGATCATACAAACAAACGATCATTTCACGGCAAGCTGCGTTCCACAGCCGGTTGTACGAAGGTGCCGTGTGTTCTGGGTAAGTTCCATTTGCTCTGGAACATACTGAAGTGTCCAACACAGTAGAATACAAAATGCTGGCTACACGAATGAAAGCGTAGGCATGCTACTAAATATAACGTGAAGAAGTAATGAAGCCGGTGGTGATATTGATGTGGCTGTAAGATTTTTTTTTATTTGAAGTCTGCAGTCGGTACTGCTTCAGGGGTTGTAAAAGCGCTATCGGTAAGAGGCGCTGCGAGCAGATCAACCCATGTTTACTTTATGTGATTACTTACATAATAAAATTACCAGATGCATATCGAATGATTACAGAGTTCATGAATGAGATTTAAACAGCAGCAAGTCCAGACCCTCATATCACCTAAAGGTGTCATTTAGAATCCTCTTATACCAGAGGCAACGCTCCGTTTTTATGAAAACTTAAGTGGAAGCTCAAGTAGGAGTTTTTATGAAGGCAAGGCGTCAACCAATATTTCGCAGTACGGTTTGAAATATGGCTGGGTGACCGGAACACAGCACATCTTACATTTGATCAGATTGATATTATCTGGATATACGGTTAGAAAAAGTATTTCAAGGGTTGAAATATATATCCGATGGTACCTACAGCAGAATTTTTTATGAACGTCGTGGGCACACGATTTTTTTTGAAGCATATGGTAACTGTGAACTTATGTACCAGATATGAAAAGTCGTGTGAATAACATTCAGAGGGATGTAAGAATGTATTGCACGAAGTTACTGTCATCACAAACAAAATCGCAGGCACCCCCCTCCTCTCCCCCTCTCCCCCGAGAATCTATCATTGCTTATTAGTAGCGCTAGAGTATTATAATATAGCCACTATGAACTGCCTTAAGGTGCGAACGTCGGCTATCTAAAATAATGTTAATTTCTTAGCAGGACCGCCAAATGAACATTTTGTACGTTTGAAAAAGTGTTACTCTTTAAATGTGAATTAGACTTTTGGATAACAATGCGAAGGTTATGACCATCGCAAATAATCACACACTCAAATACAAGGTTCAGACTTCCGCATTCAACTATCTTGGACAGCAACAATGTCCTTGTTCTACTTTTTAGAAACTCAATTTTCAACAGTTTTATAATATTTGCGTACTTCCTGGTGAGAAGTTTATGGAGACTGCTATTGTGATATAGGTTTTTGTGATGACGATATCATTTGGATTCCTTGCACTATATGTACTTCCACACTGTAAGAATAAAGAAGGCTATATGTTAATCTTCTCGGTGGCTCATGACATGTCACGTATGTGACTCGCTTTAAAGAAGCACGTTAACCCTCTACGAGTATAAGGGCTCCCCAAAACGTGTCACAAGACTGTTTTCTTTTCTTAGAGTGCATCCTGATTTGCAATCACTGGGCATAGAGTAGAGATGCTATTTATTATTTGCATGCTTCGACTGTAACTATACTAACTTATTATCAAATATAAAAAGGGTCGAAATGGAAAATGACAGCATAAGAATGAAGAAAGTCGACAGAAAGAACCACGTCACACGGTTACTTGAAATAACAGATGGTTCATAGAATTGCTCACAAGTGCTTCGCAGCTGCAACGAAAATAATGTAGTTAATCTACACAACAGTTACATCGTTTCGATCACTGTGCTTTGCATCGATCAAACCATAGTCTATCTTTGAAATCAACGCGAATAACACGCCTTGCATTTTAAATAGCAGTATGTTTTGTTCATTGAAGTAAATAGAAAGTGCAGTGTTTACACTGGCAAGATACCAAAATTACCGAAATATTTTGATATCTTCCGAAGGCGCACAATCTTTAGTTTTTTATTCAAGGAATAAAGAAACATTCACACTTTGTTTAATGTTCTCGCAGCTTTAGCGTATTCTGCTTTGTTCAAATTACTTTTCTTGGTTGTATTTGCTGTACTATCGTCATGGCACTGTTTGAGAACATAACAGTATCAAGGTATTCGTTGCAATTCGCGTGTTCTAAACACCGGCGTAAAATTGAATACCTGAGGTTTGCTCTGAATCGCCGCCTCCAATAGTATCTTGCTTAGTGCTATGTGTAATGTATTTAGGAGGATGGCGTCGTCTATTTCCGTTTTTGCCTTTCGGTTGACAAAACACATAGCATACATGTCTGATTAAAGGCGCGCCACTCAATGCACTTGTGAAAGGTAGTCCGAGAAAAAGGAAGCGTGAAATAGCTTTGTGTTTGACAAGAGTCCTCAAAGGCTGCGTAAACCCGTAATAGCATTCATAATTAAGTTTTTTCCTCCCTCGAAGGAAGAATTGCGCACAAAAAAACAAAACGAATGGCTAGCAAGAACACTAGGCTATAGGGGGAGTACCTGGCAAAGAAACGCAGCAAAACACAATTTGTGGCGCACAAAAAAGACACGTCCTGTCTTCACTTTCTTTGTCCATGTATTTTTTGTGCGCCACAAGTTTCATCATATATCACCCCCAACAAGCCCATTCTTACGTCCTCTCAAGCAGAAGAATACACTAAAAGGCGTTCTAACAGCAGTAAGCTTGATTTTATTCGAACAGCAAAAGTACCACGAGAACGCCCAAAGATAGCCAAAGTGGGAAAAATGAGAAGTGTGTAAACAAGCAAATGTCTGACGTAGATGTTCTGAGTCCGCCGCGGTGGTACAGCTATTACGGTGCTTAAGTGCCAACCCGAAGGGCGCTTCCCGGCTGTGGCGGTCGCATTTCGATGAACGCGAAATGCCAGGGCCCTGTGCACACTGCAATGTCAGTGTACGTTAAAGAACCCCAGGCGATGCAAGTTATCCGGAGCCCTCCTCTACGGCGCCTCTCCTCGCCTGAGTCGCTATGGGACGCCATGGGACCAAACCAACTAACCTAGAGGTCTCAAACTCGCATCAGCTACAGGGCCGCAGGCACAAACTTTTGTCCTGCAAAGGGCCGGGACAGTGACACATTGGAAGCGGGGGCTGGGGGGGAGGGGGGGGGGGGACGGATTGAATAAGATGTAACCTAGCGTTGCCAGTTCAAAGAAGACCTTTCCCATATATCATATACGGATCATTTCTGACGTTAGGGTTCGAGAAACATATAGATGCTGATCTCAACAATGACTGACATCTGGACTGCAGAATAGGGTTTTCGTTCTACGGTTAGGTTTGAACACAAGGTCATGGGGTGACTCACAAAAAAAAAAAATGCTTAAGACCAGTCAAATCTGTGTAGCTTACCCGAGCAAAGCGTTATTAATCACGATAGGCGAGAAAATAATGCGACCATCATTTAGCCATGTCACAAACAGCCACAAAGTCATACATAATTATGGAACAAAAACTATTACGTGCATGCAACGGGCCGCTAGCAAGAGGTCGGTGGGCTGCATGTTTGAGACCGCTGCACTAACCTGTATTTTCTCAAAAAGCGTTTTCAACTCTTTGACCAGGCAATAAATAAAGTACATAGCTTGCACTATGCGCAGTATACTTAGTGCGTAATAGCATGTATGCATTAATGGCTTGGTTTTTGTTCGCTCAAATTAGGGCTTATGTGACTGAGAATTGAGGAATGTAGTGTCACAAATTAGTGTCACTGTACGAAGGCGTAGAATAGTGTGTGTAAGGTGCCCCAATCCGCTACGTCCGATACTGAATCAAATCGCGCCGGCTCCAGCTAAGCTAAGCGCTACACAACCATGCACTTATTTTCTATCACCAAAGCTTATTTTAGGAAGTACTACTTTTGATAGAAATTGCATGGTTTAAGAGTTGTCTTGTAGTTCCATATCCAACAAGCTAGTTCGCTAGCTAGCCCTTTCATAGCGGCTATTACAATTGGATCATCTTGTAGTGCCTAACATAAATGCACATGTTATTCGCCACTACGTGCTTGTAGATAGGGACTCATAAGTGCGAGCACATCAGGAAATACACGTTACATAGTTGCGCGCCAATATTTGTTGTAGGTGTCACAATTACACATGTAGCCTTTTAATTTATATCGAGTGATTGCTTTCAGATAAATTAGATGCAACATTTAGCAGTCTGGCAAAGAAATTTATATACAGCAAAGAAATATTGCACTACTTTATTAACGAAAAGTTTGCCAGTGATCCTGAAACGTCGGTACTACAATTTAACGAAAAATTTGAGATTGCTGAAAACAAAATCCCCGAGGCAGAATGTTTAGCCTGCATGAAGTGAAAGTGAATAACACAATTTCTGATCTTTTACAAGCCTAAAACACTCTGCGACATTGTGAGCAGCGTGTTAAAGCGAAAAATCTGTTTGATACACATTCCTACGTCGCTTGTAATACACAGCATGCGTAGAGGTTGGCCACGTGCGCACACGGCAACAGGTGGATACAGAATTGAAAGCAGCTCGAAAGACGTTAGTGCGTCGCGGGCGCAATCTCATTCGCACATGGTAGGTGAACTATGTTTATGTAGTCAGTGCAAGTTTTTGGGTTAAGTTAGTCAACATGAGCGAATGGCCCTTGTCGGCACTCCGCAAGCCCAAGCTTGTTTTGGGTAAGACACATTGGGGCATCATTTGATGTTGTGCGTTATTTCCAATAAAAATATTTTTGCGGCACGTGGAACGTCGTTCACGTAATAACCTGTGTGAGATGTTGACAAGCTTTTGTAAACATAAATTTACTGAAAACACAAAAGAGGTAAGAAGAGCGTTTAACACTGTGGCGTCTTTCTCAGTTTACATGACTGCGTCGGGTAACGTCCTTTATTGAATTTTTGTTTTGCTTTGGTCACCGCAGATGTTTCATGCAGGAACGCAGATGTATTCTACTGACGGCAGCGGGCCTTCTCCTCATACTAGGAAATATTGTGTGTATGTGGAAGGCCTTTCACTTTATAAATTCCTGCGATGAGCCGCACTACGGGAAACATTTGGAGACAGATAAAGGTTAGTCGTGCTTTGATTGTCTTTGCGACTCGTTCAACAACGTCTAAATTGCATGCTGACTAAATAAATGAAAAATGCATGGTTCCTGTTTTGTTGACTGCACTCTAAGAAAAAAAAAAGAGTATGGGTGACTCATATTCAGTAGTCCTGACTTGCCACATATATGACTCTCTTTAGAAAGGCACGCTAACTCGCTTGTGGATCACACGAGTCTCAAAAGAGGGTATAGTGACTCCCAAAAAGAACTGACGCGACTCTTTAAAGAGACTCATATACGCGGAAAATCAGGACTAAAAAAACAGAGTCAAAGGGCTAACTTCTTTTTTCTCATAATGCGATCCTTTGCTTTATCGTATCTAATTAAAATGAGTTCGTATGAGTGCAAAGCGTATTTTACTCAACAAGCCTTGGTGATTTGATGGGTATGGCGCTTCTCTGCCATATATTTTAGGCCTGCTTTCAGATGTTAGTTGTTTTTTAATTTTATTCGCAGCCATTCAGACTAGTGGTTTTCATTATAGTAAAATGCGCAAACAAAAATTCGTGTTTTAAACTTCAGCGCATTTTACAAAACAGGAAGTGCTCCAATGTAACCATTACAATTTCTGTGCGCTTCCCAAAATATTGATTCGGAAGTCTCACGCGGTGTCCTCTCAAATAACTCCACATTTTCATGTCCAAAAAACTTGAACTTTGTGTCGAGCACATTTTCTCAAAAGAGAAATGGCAGGAAAGACATCATCGCTACTACTTCTGTTATTATTACCAATACTGCAGCTGTAAATCTTTCGAACATAAAAACTCACAGTGTACCTCATGCATTCACCTAAGAACACTGGAAGGCGTAAACCATCCTCTCTTTCTTCTTAGTCGATGTGTTGATGCTACCCCGCACCCTCTGAAAACTTTCTGCACCGAACGTGGTTTTGCACTGCCTCCGTCCTCAGCCCACTTTTGACCACGCAAAGATGTCATGTGATAGCGTCACTATGTGCCGTCACGTGATGTGCCGTCATGAAGACGTAACAAATTTGCCTATCTGTGACGTCTTGGTGATGTCATATGGTGACGTTATCACGCGATGATGATCTTTTGCATCACTCGGGTTGGCGTCGCGGCGAGGGACACCGACATGGGGCGCCGGTGAAATTTCGTCTTTAATGAGGCATCTAAGACTTTCGCCTTAATAGACGTACAAAGGGTAAAATCTTAGCATTTGTCAGTGCCTAAGTGTGCGTGAACGTTTGCAAAAGCCCACTGTTTTCACGGAAGCTATCCAGAGATGCGTACAGGTGCAAAAAGTCGGTCTTAGCCGAGAAAAGTGGATGTAGGGACAAGGATTTAGAGCAGAAGCTAGTAGCGTTGACGTTATTGCACCGTTTCCTATGAAATACTCTCAATTGTTCATTGTATTAAAGTAGGTCATCATTACACTTACATGAAAACGTCCGAAGGGCAGTGCTACAGGAGCGAACAGCTTGCGAAAGTCGGCCACGAGGAGACGCTTTTCCGAGCATTACTCGCTGAGGTATTTTCAGCGTATGGTGGAATATACATTTTTTCCTCAATGACGGAACTGTATAGGTATATTACGACGTAGAAACACGCGATCTAGAAAAAGATGGGATGCACAAATATTGTGGAACCCTTTAGCTTCACCTTTAGGAGTTGAACGCGACAGCAAAATCTGGCCCCTAGTGCGCACTTCAACCACTAAGTGCGTACTTATTATTGTATTTTGTTACACACACACACACACACACACACACACACACACACGTGCGCGCGATGTATCTATAGTAATGGTACAGGTTTTCGATCTAAAGCACTTCCCTGTGCTAGAGTCGAGACATGTTTCTCACAATGCCTCACAGATCGCGGTATATTATCTAATGTTTGATGTTTGCTTGATATGTTTTCCGCTAGATTTACATAGTTGTCCATCTTTGGAGCTGTTTGCAAGCTTGTGTGTGCTTTTAACGGTGATGGGTGCTCTAACCCAGCTTTTTGAGAAAGATGGCGTCGCGCAAAAAACGTAGTTTGATGGCCTCGCCTACAAATCGCCGAATGGGCTAATTTTCGTCGTAACGTCTGCCGGACAAAATGCGTTAACGTGACTGCTTCCACTACATGGCATTTATGTAGTGTTCTTTTCCGAAGTAGTTGAAAGCAACGTCGTGTCTTTGTGATAGGACACCTGCTTGCCACGCAAACAGCCCGGGTTCAATCCTCAATGGGACCGTATATTTTTATTTTCATCGTTCTCGATTTTTTGGTCACGGGCAATTTTTCGCTCACAAGCGACGCCGTCATAGACACCGTTACCGACGCCGACGGCAGAATTTCTGCGAAACAAGCTCTCTTACGCCATCGCGTTAATACACACTGTAACTGCAGGAACCCAATGTGTAACTCTGGCTGAAGGCTAATAATACAGTTTTTTACAGCCTCCAATGTATATCTGCACAAAGCTTTTTGAAGATATCGTGCTCTTTTTATACTTTAGTTTGATTCGCATATTTTGCGTGTTCGCCGTCCTAGTTATTCATTATTCTGGCTTTGCTATGCTGTCTGCGGATGAGCTGAGCTCGGTTGCCAGAGTGGCAGCTTCATCAATCCGTTCGTCATGCATTTGATAGCAAATGCGGCAGAATATTTTTTCCCAGCAGCGTACGTTTTTATTTTCTTTGAAGGAAATCTGTATGGAAGTCATTTTAACCCAGCCACAAGGTAACGCTCAATATATATATCCAATGGCTTTACGTGTGCACTCTCCTCAGAGTGCCTACTAGAGACTTCACTGTACTGTCCATAAGGCTCACCTTTTCTTATCAATGCAAGTCATGATCGCGCAGAAGACAAAAAAGTCACAGTTTCACCGCAAGGGTGAAGTAATGAATGCGACAGCAACAAATTAAAGTGAGGCTGGCAGCTAACTGTTTTGTATCCAATCTCGCGTAGCTACAAAACGCTGGTGTAAGAGAATAAGGCCCTTCCAGGGAGCGATGCTCTCCGCATAGTCACTTCGTGGTGAGAGCGCCGCACGTAGAAGGGTATACGACCCGCCCGCTGTGATGGCTTTCGAGGTAGCGCGCGCGCCCGCGATCGCGACCGCGCCCTTAGATTCAAAGTTGCTCCTCGCGCGACACTCCATCCCCCCTCGCGTCTTTGCTTTTTTTTCATGCTCGTTTAAGAAGGGCATGGCGTTTCTTGTCTGCTTCGACGGCAGGCCTTCCGAGCGGCGTGATGTTATCGCATGCACCCTTCGAGTGACGGAAGCGGGACGGCTCGCTGCTGACATTCTTGCGGGCCACAAGCCTGACCAAAACTTTGTAAACAGTGTAGTCTATGTATGTATATGTGGTTATCAGTGTATATATCATAATCATCACCCTGGAGCACCTGGAGTAGCTTGTCAGGCGAATAGCCAGGCAGACATCTCCAGCTTTTCATTAAAACATTTCTCTCTCTCTCTCTCGTTTGATCTCTGCTTCGGCCGCGTTTGTCGTCCCCGCTCGCGCGCTTTTAGCCGCGGTAGAACATACGATGAGCGGGGGGAGTTTATCGATTTGGACTTCATACCGGAAGGACATGACGGCTGCGGCAACGGCAACGGCGACGGCAAAAAGCCGTCGAGACTGCCCATACAATTGCTATCGCAATAAAATCAGTAAGTAATGAGCCAGGCAAACGCATCACCTTGAGCAAAATAATACCTACCGAGATTGCCTTGTCTGGTGTACACCTATACATTCTCCGTGGCGGTTTATCGGAGTTCATTCTTTCTTTCGTCTGACTATGCGTATCTTTCGTGCCTAGGGAAAACACACTTTTGCCAGTCTTCAAAGAACGTGATCAGATTACTCCAATATATATTTATCTTATACACGAGTTTGTGGCGATATTGTAGCCATAGGCACTGCTACGGTCTAAATAACGCGGAAATACTTATCAAGCTCTTAAAAAAATAAGGCATGACGCACAGTTGTTTCCGTATCAACTGAACGTTCACAAATATTTATCCCTTGCTCCTGCAAGTGAAGCCTTCTTCACTGGAATGTTCTGTCTAGTTGGTGCCAAGCACCTCAAAGGGTTGGAGTGCCGCCTGTCTCTTGTACGAGCTATCCGGGTTTGAGGACACGTAATATATTGTCTTTCGTCAAAGCGTGTCTTCATTCAGGAAAACATTTTGTCTGGAATACGAAAAGATTGTTTCACTGCACTGCATTAGACATCTTAATTTCTGCTAATCCGCCTTTGAGAGGCTTCACTATGGACATCCATGGGATTGTATACTCCGTCATTGTCAAACATAACTTCAAACAATATGATTTTGTTGCCTTAGTCTTACGACATTATGTTATTGTTCTTTCATATTTTAAAATTTCACGTTATTTGTTTTTCAATGTGTCTAAACATTCTTTTACGTTATCAAAACAAAGAAGCAATTCAGCCAACCAAGCAATCAACCAGCGTGCATAGAACGATGAGCTTTGAGCTACCTCAATGCTTAGGTTTTAGCAAGTGAATCAGCCTAGTGAAGTGCATGAATTGTTGCAGAAATCAGAGAAAATGATCCCTAAATTCTGCGATACCATTCTCGCGGAATCTGCGACCACGCGCAATCTCATTCATAGAAATCATGTGGGCATATCATGTACACATATGTGGTTGATAGTCTTGCTGATACTGGCTCAACCATTCATCATCAACATGACGATCCGTCCGCTGTTGATGCAGCCATCAAAATACTTGAATTAGCCAAATAAACCTAATAAACCTATTCATTGACATAGTCAAGAGAATCGCAGTGAACAGCGCATGTAGCAGAGATAACACATTTGTGCAAACATTTTCGTAACAGAGTTCAACATATGCGTAAAATTGGTCCTTGTTAATTTTTCTGCTTCCGACCTTCGAATTCTCTGTACCTGTTGCAGGCCCGCTCTTCGAGGATGACGACCTTAATGAAACACTCCCAGCCGCCTTCACAGCTGCCCTTCAAGCTTATCCAGTCGTCCCGACGTCGGTGGTGAAACGAGTACTGATCGTCACTTACCAGCAGTCTGGTTCCACAATCCTAGGAGAATTGCTGACACGTGTGCCGAGGACATTCTTGCACTACGAGCCCTTCGCGTTCTTCACTCAGGGTGGGCGCATTCGCCCAAGCAAAGAGCGCTACGCGCTGCAACTCCTCGACGAGCTAGCGAGATGCCGATTGTGGAAAGTGCCACTTTACGCGATGTCGCTGGATGGCAGTGCTGGTTCCTACAAGTTCAATCGCTTTCTCGCTGATGTCTGCGAAGGTGGGGATTCTTGTTCTTCTCCCAGGTATGTCTCGTCCCTGTGCCTGCGAGCGCAAACTCAAGCATTCGAGATGACAAGACTTTCGGTTAGTCAGGTAAGTAAAAATTTGTTTACTTTCTGCGTAGTGCGTAACGTTATGACGAAATTAATAATGCAAAGCGCCGATGAAAGCTCACTATTCCTTCTAAAGGAGTTATTAAGTGATCGTGATGCGTGTATTAAACATTGTTTCCTCAGTACCATCATGTGTTTACCTCGAGTGTCAGGTCCGGTGACGCTTTTCTTAAACTCTGCACACTGACGTGTCGAACAATAAGAAAATCTATGAGCAAGTTTTAAGTAATGGCAATACAACGAATTATGCTGTGATTGACGCAATGCGCACGAAGCACATTCTGTCAGCTTTTGGCCAACGCAGAACAATGAAACAGCAATTTTAAAAGATACTATATTCAGCGTGTATGCAAGTCACTGTTCAGCAAGTATGAAGAAGCGCTGTTACTTGTAAACCGGCTCTATCACGTGTAGCTCCTATTTAGGTGCCACAGACACTGGATAGCTCCCCAGCGCAAACCAAGCTTTCGTGCTTGACAGACTTCGAAGGCACGCCGTAGCGATAGCATAGAATACGACATACACACACGGTAATAGCAAAAGAAACAGAATGTAGTTTGCGTATTCCAAAAAAAGGTGGCGTCGGCATCATCAATGACGGCCTTGGTGCCTCGTCGGCGGACGGAGTAGTGAACAAAGCAGGAAAGTATATATCTTGAATAAGGTACTTACCTTGGATTCGCGGTTGGTGCTTCCTTCCATCCGCTGTCGACCGTTTGCTTAACGCCTTTGTCCTGCCCGCCGCGCACGTCCAGTTTCGGCGTCTACCAGAGTGGGTTCCTCCTGCGTGGTCTTGCGTAGTCGAGAACCAGTCGGAGGTAACGAGAAGGACCTGCGGCGGTAGGAGGTGGCGCGCCTCGCGGGGTTTAAATGACGGGCTTCTCTCATTTCCCACATACCTCCCTCTCTTAAGGCATCCTGAACTAATTTGCCAAGTGTTCATCGTATGACCTTTATTGCCTTACGAGTCCATCGCCGCAATAATTTCTGGAATCCTCCAAGAATGAGCGGAGTCACGGGAACTTGTCGCACGCTTTAAGCGCTTTCTCCTCTCGTTCTGACGAGTGCGCTGGAAGTACACAAGGAGGGGTGGCACGGGTCAACGAAGTTACCTTAGATCGCGTCATGATGTTGAGCGCGCGTAATGAAATGATTTCGCTTTCTCCAGTTGTGATTAATGTATGCATGTGCGGCCCACAGTGTAGTGTTAGCAGACTACGGAGCGCCGTGACCGCACCTGGCGGCACCTCGTGGAAAGAAAGGCATCTGATCCAAACACCTCTCCTGACTTATATCGAATATTAGCCAATAGTATTACAAATCCACAAGCGCTACATTCTTTCTGTATTTTGTGTTACCGCCCCCTTACACGTGTTACTACTGCCTTGCGCAAGCCGCGCAGAATGTCTGGGAACATTCCGGATTGTAGTAGCTCATTTTGTTAAGAATGCGCACATGACGCGAATAGTCAAGATTATTCCAAAGCTTGCGCGACCACGAGTGATAAGGCTGGATAGTTCGATGCGTCTTGTATAAAAGACGGCGCATCCCAGCGATGATCAGTTTCTCGACGGCCGACGCTCCGCTCGCCGCTATCAGTGTACAGTGTGTATTGCTGTAGTTGGACTTTCCTTTTCCCGGCCACAAGTCGGGCCAAATAAAGAGTTTCATCTTGGACATGCCGACTTCTGCCTTCGTCGATGTCACCACCCCGTTACAATATCTGCTGTTGGGTGTCAAATAACACGCGCCGGCAGCTCCAAAAAGAGTGAGCGCATGTCTAGGTATGAGAAGAAGGTGTCTGAGAAGATGGCAAATTCGCACTCTATTTGTAAACTCTGATTGACGCGCACGACTGAGTGTCTAAGCGCGCGACTCAGTTGACTGGTCTGCTCATAGCTTTCCGCAGGACGTGATTTCTCGACAAGCCCGTGGGATAGTTCATGGCCCCTAAAGGCGTTACGCAACCTGACGTGAAATGACAGCCAGTCAGCACGAATTCGCCCAACCGTTCTTTTCTGCTTTTGATGACGATTTGCTAGTCGCTGTGCCGCAAGACAATTTAGTCCAAGGGGGTCAAAGTGTGGAACTAGTGGGGATAGTGTGGGCTGTTTTCTTCGCTATCCTGCAATACATGGGCGGCGACTGGCTGGCTCTTCTGCTCGTATTATCAGATAATTTGAAGGGCTTCTGCAGTTTTACGGAAAAAAAAACTCACAGGTTCCCTTTTGCTTTAACCTAAGACGACTGGAAGGCGAAAGCCATCTTCTCCTTTTTCAGCCCAGTCGATGTATTGAACGTCTCCCCCCACTCCCGAAGTTATTTCTGCACCTAACGTGTTTTTCTTATTGCCTCAAAGATCGGGCGCAGGCTATTCGCACTTGAGGTGGTTATGCACTGCCTACGTCGTGATTGGCTCACCTTTGACCAAGCGAATATATCGTTGGATGACGTCATCATGGGATGTCACGTTATGTGACATCATAGTGACGTTGTAATGACGTCACAAATTTCCTTAACTTGTGACGTCATGATGACGTCATTCGGCGACGTCACTGCGTTATAATTTTTTGCCCCCCCTCTTGTTGACGCCGACGCCGCCGGACGACGCCGGCGGCAATTTTCGCGTTAGTTGAGACACGGAAGGTTTGCGCCTTAAAAGGAATTCGCAACTATGGACTCTCGTAACATGCAGGCGGCCATCCGTCTTACTTCCTCCAATTGCGGATGTTATACGGAAATTTCGCGCCGAAAATTTTGCGTTGTTGGTGTCTCTATCATTTTTTTTAGGAGCGAAGCTCCTTAAGGCGGCACCCGTTCGTCCCTCGTAGTAGTGCGTAACCAGTCGTAACGCTAGTACCAGATCTTGACCTCCAAGGTGGTGCCGGTGGGAAATTTTTCCTGTGCGTTGTTGAACAATAAAGAATTCACAGCGTGCGCGTTAACTAAAAGCCGAATTCTTCTGTCTCTCATTCCCCATTAGCAGCCATTGGCATGTTCCAGTAGGAAACGTTAGTAGAAGTAGAAGTGTAAGTGTTAGCTAAAAGCCGACTTCTTCTGTCTCTCATTCCCATTAGCAGCCATTGTTTACCTCCAAGGTAGTGCCTGGTGAGATTTCTGCTGTGCGTGATTAAACAATAAAAATTTTGTTCAAAACGCCGTTGATTGAGGAAATAAACCAACGAAAGACGCCAGATGTTTTCTAAAAGCAAAACGAAAGAACGCCAGATGTTTCTAAAGCAAAACGAAAAGACGCCAGCTGCTTAACGAAAGTCGCCAGATGTTTTCTAAAGCAATGGTTTTCTAAACAATGAAAATTCACAGCGTACATGTAAAATTAAAGTGAGCTGCAAGTCGTCATAACTCATCGAACCTTTAGTATAAACGCGCCCGATCTCACGTCGGTGATGATGTACTGGGCAGAATTCACGGAACATTCACGGTTTACCGATGAACCTCCGCAGCTTCCACTCATCATCATTCACTCCGTGGATATGCTGTGATTTTTTTCTCGTGCCGGCCCTGCGCGTCCCCTTTCGATGGCTTCCGCTGACCTTAGGTCCCTCGGCGATTCAACGTGCGGACTTCCAGGTTCGCGGACCAGTCAGAGGTGACGAGGACGTATGCGTGTAGGAGCTGTCGCTCCTCGCAGGTCGGTATTGATTCAAATGACGGAATTTCCTCATTTCCCACATACACTCAGTGATAAGTACTGTTACGTCACTGTGTTCTCGACGAATAAGTATGCTGAGGTGGTCTAATATATGTGATCTTGGGAATCTGCTCGGATATGGTTCCGGGGCAATTACTGAAGCGTGCGCCTAGCTCGACCTCCCGGGGCGACGTTGCATTAGTTTTGGCGGTTCGCGATTTCTCGAGGCAGTCCGGTACATGAACCCAGGGGCATCTCCATCGTATATTCCTTCGCTGAGACGGTGAATAACGCAGCATACAAGCCGGTGATCAGTGAGAGAGGAGAAGAGGGTGAACTGGTGCCCTGCAAAGCAAAACACTCACAGTGCACCATAGCAGCGAGCAGAGTCGCCGTCATCGATCATCATTCTTATCTACAGATTTATAGAGCGATTTACACAAAAACAATCGCTGTTGTTCGGGTCGACAGAATGCACTACGCTGATGGCGTCGTGCATGTAATGTGATCAGAGCAATGGAAAATATCCGAGAATATTCTGATAACATTAAATGCTGCATGCAGAGACCAAAAACACTTGTAGTAGATTCAGGTAATGAAACCTGGTCACATGGATAATGAAGAGCATGTACGCGTGTAAATATATCGATGCTTCGTCCATATGATGAAAACCTTAGCTTCCCAGATTTTTCTATGGCAGGGTAATGAGGCGGCCGAAGCCGCTGCCCGCGCGGGCACACTCCGGGCACCATCCTCGTCCCGTTACCGATCCGAGAACTCGAACACAGTCACGCGTACACCTTCAAAGAGGTCATATAATTTTATCCATCCGGTCATAACTTCTATCCCAAGCACTTTAAGGGTCGCACGAAGGCGGAAGAGCGAATCCTGCTTCGTGCCCGGCAATCTTCAAACGTTTTGAACCCGCTTCCACGGGGAGGTGCTCGCGGTGAGGAAGGTTCCTCTGACGTATTCCACGGGGTGGTGGCGTGGACAAAAACCCAATTAATCCTCGGCGGGGGGACTGGGAAGCAGCCATGCTCGGCTGCCCTGACTGGATGGTGCATCGGGCTTTGGTTCAGCGGGCTCGGTGACGAGCGGGCACGGTGGTCTCGTGGTTATGGCGCTAGACTGCTGACCCGAAGGTCGCGGAATCGAATGCCGGCCACGGCGGCTGCATTTTCGATGGTGGCGAAATGTTTGAGGCCCGTTTGCTTAGATTTAGGTGCACGTTAAAAAACCCCAGGTGGTCGTAATTTCCAGAGCCCTCCACTACGGCGTCCCTCATAATCATATCGTTGTTTTGGACTTGAAATCCCAAGTAATAATTTAATATTACATGAGCGGGCTCGGACCGCGGCCATTGTTAATGAGCTCCCTAAATAGGAGCCCACCTAGCTTTTCTACGGGACGGCCCCATGATGACCGCTCCCCATCCTCCCTCTAAAAAACAAGAATGAACTTCTGTAATATGTGTTTCTTTTTCAGTCGGTCAATTAGGTTCATGGCAAATGAGCACGTCAGGGATGTTCTTCTTACAACAATGAAATATTAGTGAAATTCCAAGTAGCACAATATCGGCACTATTAATGTCCAAAACAACCAATAACCAGAATAACCACTATCTTTCTGTTTACCACATGGAAGGCAGACTACATTAGAGGTAGTCATCTCAAATATAGGAGAGGAAGGCAGACTACATTAGAGGTAGTCATCTCTATATATAGTTGAAAAGATCGAACCACTCATTTCTCCCTCAATGCTTACGCACATTCCCCTCACAAGATGCGAAACATGTGTAAAATAGAACAAAGGGAAAATACGAACAAGATGCGCGACATGTGCAACAACATGTTGAAGTTAAATCAAAACAACGCTGCATGCTTTGATATCAGATACTCGAGGCAATAGTCACACATATATTTTTTTTTATTTCATCGTAACAGTTTAAGCAACTATAGCGCTATAGGGATGTGTGAACGTCGGACTTGTGTCTGTGACAATTTAACCCATTGTAAAGACATCGTATGACCATAAACAAGGTGGCACGAGGAAGTGAAACCCAAAATTTCCCTTTGGAAAACCTTGACTAGATTGCATTGTGCTCGTAGTGCATATCAATTTGCTGATGTCATTGTGACTACTAGCCTGACATCCAGGGCTGTAGAGTAACTTTAACTTTGAGACAGTGGAAGACTAGTGTTGTGGAGTCTGGACCTTTCGTGTAATTGTACATGTATGATGGGAAACTTTGTACGCAAAAACCAGACAATTCACAAGACGAGATAGACAGGACGGACGCTACTTTCATCTAACTTTATTTGCGGCTTCGCCAGGAAATATATGAAGAAAACACACATGCGCAGAAGTCAAATGCATTGTCACAAACGTGATCACATCAGTAAAATAATAAAAAAATTCCGTTTCTGCCTTCCAAAGCTTCACCGATGTGTCACTGACACACCTACCCTTTATTTTTCTGATATGAAACGCTTCCAGTAACTTTCGTGCCATGTTATCCCTACCTCTGCCCAGAATTTTCATCTCATTGAGTTTCGGCTCACATGCATCGCAACACGCGCAATGCTCAGCCGCATTAGTACCCCCACTCTTAATAGCCCGTAAATACTCCCCCGCCCGGTCAATAATACACCGACCCGTCTGGCCTACAAACGCCTTGCCGCAGGTCAAAGGGATTTCATATATAACGCCCGTACAACAGTTAACAAACTTCCTATCGTGTTTTTTTTTTCTGGCAACCACGTTTCTTTCGATCAGGAGAAACACGCGAGCACAACTTAGCCAGCTTGTTCGGAGCGGAAAACACGACGGGCACCTTATGACGGTTCGCCACCTTTTTCACATGATGCGCAGCCTTATGTACGTACGGCACCACACCAGGCTTGACCGTGCTCTTTTCTCATCAGCTCGTTTCCCATCAGCTATGCAACATCTGGCCAAATTTCAAGTTTTGTTGTACATTTATGCATCTAATTTAGTCCCAGGAGACTGTGCGAAAAACTAGCAGGGGGATTTTGAAATCACCACTCTCTGTGCCTCCACGAATGGTGTCATGACATGAGCCTGTGTAAACACCTGCTCTCCGTCTGCGATATGCAGCTGCTGAATCTAGGACGGATGTCCCCAGATGGTTTATCATTCGGCGAACAATAGCATACAACGCGCCTTGTTGCTGCATGATTCTGAGCATGTGTTTGAAGACCTTCCCACTTCCTCTGCCGTTCAGACATATGCCGCAAAGCTATTGATAAACGACCACAGAGCGAAAGTCGGGGATGTAGGCTGAAAGACACAAATGGCGCTGTGCATGGTTGCGTATTACGAATACGCTCAAGCCCTGACATGGCTTATTGGCGCTACTTGCACGCCCTGATCACGCCGTACACGTCGTGGCTTCGTGCCATGCGCTTAAGATAATCTCGCACATGCATGCCTTTCTCAAAGAAGCTTGTGAAAGGCACACATTTATGCTTTCGTTAGCGGTTAATAATCACAGGTCCTAGTGCGGAAACATACTACAGCGTCATGGTCTTTTAGAACTGACTCATCGCAGGTCCACATTCACGGCGATGGAAGCACCGTATAGCCACAAGCTTTTGTACGATTGTCCCTTAACACCCATAACACCCGTCATCATCCATATCACCTTTTCTCGTATGTGCCCTCATATACTCGTTTTTATGCCGGATTTCTCATGCTGAGGTCGACCAACCGTTTTTCAACGGAAATGGCTTCAGTAAGGAAACACAACACATTACAAAGAAAACGAGTTAGAAGAAACTTTGTCTAAAGCACCCGGTCAGAGGCTGGCTTTCCATTTTGAGAGTAATTAGAGGTACAATCCAGTCGGAAACTTGTTGTCGGCGTCGTCGATGCCATTTTGGTGGGCACAACATCCATGTGCGATAAATCCAGTCGCGCCCCGCTGTGCATTACAGAGAAAGCATGCGAGAAGGAGCAGCGCCATCGCGTGCGGGGAAGGCGAAAACACGCTGAGCATGCCCAGGCAAGGGGTGGGCCGGATTGTGAGGGAGCGTACATTTCTCCTTTGGTTAGCCTGGCTTGGGAGGTTTAGTCATAAAAGGAAGTTCTCTCCACGCTGCACACGTAAAAGCCTACGTGCACCTCCTATTACGCAAGTACTAATTTGCGACGGTTGCAAGTGAGCCGAGAGCCTCGTAGCTTTCTGGGACTCACGCCGGCGGCGTTCTTCTGTGTGCGTTATCTTAAAGAATCAAAAACCAACTAAATGCAGTTGCTCAATCCTCTTTCTTCAGTTAATCGCGTGAGCGCTCTGTACACCAGTAGTCGCTATCGTTCAACCAGACAGAGAAGGCACAATCATTATTACAATATTCTATGTCTACTGCAAGCCGAGCGCCTCTTGGAATGATGTCATAATTACCGCATCTTGCACGAGCTAATTTCATTTTATCACTGTGATCTCAATTCTGTCGCTGCATCTATTCACCAGTCTTCTCGATTGTGTTTGCCATCTTTTGGTATACATTCCGTCGCTCGAATTGATTACCGGTTGTCGGTACGACGAATTACCTGCTGTGCCCAGGTCCACTTCTTTCGCTTGATGGCAAATGCAATATCGGAAGAGCCGTTCTGCTCCATATTGGACTCTTAATGTTACGCCAACCAACTTCCGTTCCGTCGCGCACTGCGTGGTACTGAACTTTTTCTCGAGTATCCTTTTCATCATCCAAGTTCCAGCACCATGTGTTGGAACCTGCAGTAAATAATGGTTGTAGACACTTCGCTTTAGGGACAGCGGCAGATTGCCGCTCATCATTGCGCATATGCGCTTTAGCGCATAAGTGCTAAATATATATGTGCATATGATGATGCATATGTGCATCATCATATGCGCTAAAGCCCATCCTTACTTTTCAGTGACTTTGCTTACCATGACTAGGCTCCCCTGTTAATAAATATTGACCTAGGAATGCATAGTTTTCAGCATATTCCTAAGGTTGCTTGCCAATAGTGCACTCTTTCTCTTTCGCCAGCCTATTGAGCATTGTATTCAGCATGTTTATATTCATCCCTACTTGAACATTCTCAGTCTAGTTGTTCAATTACTTTTCGCAATTTGTCGCTACCATTGCTGAATAGCACCATGTCTTCTTCAAATCGAAGATTCTTGCGATATTCTACGTTAATCATTATTCCTATTTCTTCACAATCTAATACTTTGCATATCACTTTAAATCATGCAGTGAACAGCATTGGAGAGATCGTGTCTTCTTGCCGGACACCAATCGATCATCGAAGTTCTATTCATCTTCTTTCACGGAAGACAGCCAGTTGTAGAGTTTGTATATTATATTGGCTAAGGTACTTATACACGGTGTTTGAGATAAAAAGCACGAAGTATTAAAAAAATAATCATAGGCGCTACGTGCCTCCAATCAGCGCAGCATTGCTCTGAGCCATATCAAGCACGTCAGAATATTTTTTTCCGATCCGCAAAGTCCGGCAATTAAAAAGATTGCTTAATAGTAACTCTAGAGAAAGATCTTCGATGCCAAAGTTTGTGGCGCTTGTCCAGAACAATCGAATTTTTCAATCACTTGTAAGACAACTACTGTATTATTTTTTTCTGGCATTTCTTTAAAGCGCGCGAATTAAAAAAAAAATTCCACGTGACTGCTGCCTAACAAGCGGCGCCTTTAGTGCCATCAAATATAAGTTGAACGAATTATCAAAGGCTCCTTCTCACACGGACGTCGATTGAACCGGCACTCGGTACTGCGAGGGACGTTAAGCAACAAAAGGAGCATACCGTTTCACCGCTTCAACGAAAAAGCGGCAGCCGTGAAGCAAATGCCACATGAGACCCTGTACAGTATTTGATGCAGCGCAGGCATTTTTTCTTTTCTTTTCGCACCAATGAAGAAACGCATTGAAAGGGGGGAGCGTGACAGCGTGATGAAGTACCGAGATACAAGATTCAATTACACCTGGCGGCCGCTGTGTCATCCATTTGTGTTTTAGTCGGTATGCCCCTACCATCATTTAGCGTCCAGCGCAGTCATTGGTTGCCTGCTCAAAATCGAACTTCGTACGCTGAGCAGCCTTTGATAATTTGTTGAACTCACATTTGAGGGCAGTAAAAGCGGCGCGCGTTAGGCGGCAGTCACGTGGTATATTTTAAAATTCGCGCGCTTTAAAAGCCCGAAAAATATTAAGCGGGCGAGTTACGATAGCACAGATTGAAAGATTCGATGTTTCAGAACCAGCGCCACAGCTATTGCAGATTTTTTCTCTACAGTTGCTGTTTAAAAAGTTCATTACGCAATTATTGTCAATCGCCGACCTTTGCGGATTGGAAAAAATATTCCGACCTGCTCTATATGGCTCCGGACAATACTGCACTAATTGGAGACGCGTAGCGTCCATGCTTAATTTACTATTACTTCGGACTTTTTATCTAAAACGCCCGGTAGAGGTTGTAAATATTTCTTAAGAACATAATCCTTCAAATACTGCTCATATCTTTAGTGAGACGAACATCTTTCTGTTGACTATCAAAGCTATATAAAGAGTTCCTTGCACTAAGGAAATATATCAACTATCTGATTCATCACACAGCTGTAGAGTTGTGTGCATCTTCCTGAACTTCAGAATGCCCCAAGGTCCTTTATGCCTGTGCCTAAAACGACGCGAAGGCGAAAATTATGTTCTCTTCCTTCTCAATCGACAGTATTCAGTCCTCCCACCCTCGAAAGTTTTCTGCACATAGCATGGTTTTCCACTGCCCGAGAGATCGTACGTATTAGACGCTTTCTGCAATTCAGTTGCCTCCGGGATCGGCCTACCTGTGACCAAGCGATGTTGTCGTGTGATCACGTCATGATGTGCATTCACGTTATGTGACGTCACAGTAACGCAATTATGACGTCATGCTGACGTCACAATTTTTGGAGTTCCGTGACGTCACGATACCGAGTAACGTCACCACAAGGTGATGATATCTTGTATCCCTCATGTTGACCCCGGCGGACACTTGCGCTTGATGAGGCATCTAATGCATTTGCCTTAAAAGACCGACTAGTGGGATAGTTGGTACGACATTCCTGAAGCCATGGGTCTGGGTCATGGGTCTATGATTATTCATATGCTCGATGCCTGCTTTCAAGAGTAATAATGCAATTTTGGCGTTTTTCCGGCTTACTGGCACTGATATATGCTTCGCTGACAAATTAAGGAGTATCCTCGTGAGTTCATGTAGTACTCGAATATGTACTTCAAATTTCTAAGGTTCATAAATCTACAAATATTTTTACTGCTTTTAGATGCGTTGCTATTGCTATGAGTGTTTTATTGTGGATTTCGTTCATGTGTCTTCTTGCAGAGAATAACTCTGCCCATTCGCGGCTCTGTGAGTGTGGGTGATTTGAACGAAGACGCCGCTGCACCCACCCGCGTATTATGATCTTTCGACAAAAAGAGCAACGAAATCGCGGCAGCTACGCACTACTGGTGCGTAGCTGCCGCGATTTCGTTGCTCTTTTTGTCGAAAGACTGTGGGGAGAGCGCAGCTGCGCATGGCTTCCCCCTGCTCCATTCCCTCCTCCCCGCCTGCAGATCAATCCTCTTGCTTCCTTTTCCGAGCCCTTGCTATAATGTAGAACACACGGATATGCTATACTTTACCCTCTCCCCTCCTCATTTCTCTGCTCCTCAGCCTCACTTCCCTCTCCGACCTCCTTGCCATGCTATACTATTCATGGCTATGCTACGCTTCCTTTCTCTTTCAGTTTCCTTATATATATTCAATTCTCTATGTATCTATATTTCTTTCTCTTTCCTCATTTCTCTCTCTTTCTCGTATTTCTTTCTCTTTATCTTTTTGCCTTTCTCGTGCGCACAGCAACGCAATTCTATGGCCCTTATAAATGCTTGTTCCGCTGGCGTGCATTGAATAGTCGAGTGGTTACGACGCTCAACTTCGAACCGTGTATAGCCGGCTTCGAATCCTGCCTAGCCAAGAAATCTCCTGCTCCTCTCCACTTCTCTGCTCCTCTCCTCCTCCTTTTCTTTCTCCAACCGTACCGATTGAGGTGTCCTCTTCGAGAGACAGTTATCGTGCACACCAAACCCCACTTCTTATTTCTGAACAGAATCACCTATATTCTCCAATGCGTTGCTAGGCGACGCATGGTGACGTATCGCTCGGCGATAAAAGGCGCAGTTTCTGCGAACTGCGCCGGACTTGGCTGAAACCTAAACAGTCTTTGCTCCCAAAAAAAAATTAGGCTGTTTCCCGCAGGGCATAGCAAATATATTCTGAAATCGTATCGTTCCACGGCAGAAGATACCAAGACGATGAACTTAGGAGATACAGATAAGAGATCGATTTGTTTATTAGGACGCAGCGTAGCACCTAACAATGTCACTAGTATCATCACCAACAAATCTACTTTAGCCATTTCATGCCTACATCTACTCTCGCTTAAGGTAGATGCAGCATTCGTATTTTTTTGGTCCGTCGTGCGCGCTAAGGTGCGCAGGGGCAAACTTTGTGCGCGACGCCACCTGCTATGTTTCCGCGATGGTGTCTGCTCAAATGTTGTTCCCTTAGAATAAGCTTCGATTTAAAGGGTGGGAAATCGAACAAAGAGAATGTCGCTGCAGCCAACGTCTAACGTTTCGACAAAAGGATTTGTCTCCGTCAAGGTTCATGTAAAGAGGCGATAGAGAGCTGTTCAATGCTCCACAGGATCTCTCCATGAATTCATGATTTTGGCTACCCTGAGTAAGAGTCATTTTCGTTATGCTTGATGAAGTGTGTGCATATGCGTATCTGTACACATTAAAGTTTGTGTCTGTAGTATCGTGGCACTTGTTTGAATGTGTATTTGTATTTACTGAAGAGCACATTGGCCACATGTTGGTCCTACATCAAGACGTTCATTTTTATGTTCATGCGTTAATACAGCGTCTTCAAACAAATTTGACATCTTGACCCGCCCTTTCAATCAACCACAATCAAATATGCCCTATCGAGCATCCTAACGTGTCATAACTGTTATGGTACCGAGATTTTTGAAACTGCTGCGACGCTCTTTAAAGGAGTGGTGACAGAAAATTTGTGAACCTCTGTTTTTTGCTCTTGATCAATGTCTACTGACTCGATAATAGCGGCAACGAAACTCGTTTGCCCCAGCGCAAGACGAATGTTTAATTATATGCTCGTATGTTACGACCGGAGGCAGTTTCGATTTCGAACAGCACTCGGTGGCCCGTGAAGTAGCCGGTCACCTCGATCAGGTGACCGCGAGAGCCAGTGACGTCACTGGCCAGCTTCTTCCATGTTGTCAGCGCTGCTGTTTCGTCTGCTGTGTTGAGCAGGTGTTGAGCGTTGCGAGTGCTTGTTTCCTCGATCGTCAAACTACGTTGCTTGTCTAGTGCGGCGGTGGACGAAAGAGCTGGGAGAAGTGTAAAAATCAGTAAGAAAAGCTCGATTCACTTTGCGAATCTCACCGGTAGCTGCGATTTTGTTGTTGTCGTCGTCGTTCAACTGAGGCGACGTTTTCCGCAAGGCTTGGAGTAGCCGTAGCATTAGACGTGCTGAAACATTTTCGCTCCGATCATTCGTAAAGTTGCAGGATAAGAAGTGACGAAGGAAACAGTGAAATCACAACATTGCCGCTCTGTAACAGTGTTTATGTATAACATGCAAGTGACGTGATGTACGCTTTACAAACTCGTATTTCTATCGGGCAACGCCGCGTTCTCAAGGCATACCAATCCCACGTACGCACGTCGGAGGGCCGAAGCAGTTATCTGTCCACTACGCAATATGATCCCGGCAGCAGAGAGCTTTAGTTCGTCTGTAGACTTCCTAACGTTTGCGGGTACCTGGTTACCGGAGCTGTTGATGGCTGCAGCAATGGCTGCAACTGCGCTCTGCAACTGCCGAGCCCGTAGCGACATCTTGTGGCATTTCGTCCAACTACAATAATTTTTTTTGTTTCTTCGGTCGCGTTGCTGTTCTTGACGGGAAAAAAAACAATACTGTCAGTTGCTAATTATCTCACTTCTAATGCTTTACACAGAATCAGCAAGCGGGTAAGTCGCTGCGATGCTATATTGTAAGTCTATGGTTAGGCTACGCATCATGAGGTGTCGCTACCAGCATTGTCCGGTAACCCGGCCAGAACTCGTGACGTACGTGGTATTCGCTCGATGACCTCATCGTCTTTTGCTTCTATTTCCGATCCGGCACTTTCACGAACTACAAGACTCAATTAAAATACCTTTTAGGCTGTATTTGTGGCTGATATTGTACAGATGGAACCTATATGGACCCATTAGTGTGATTCAACAGTCAAATTGTGTCCGAATTTTTGTGTCACCACTCATTTAACAGATCACTAAATGGGACGTGCGCGGGTGAAATATACGGATATTTCTTTCATTAACACCACAGCGGCTACGCTGTTGGCAATGTACTCATATTCTGTATATGCACTTATATTTGTTTAGCTGCACATTTGTTATAAAATTAAATTCGCTGTGATAATTTGAAGTTTTAGACTGCAGTTAACACTGTCAATTTGTGATACATCAGTAGATATCCACCAAGTGAGCTCAGAGCGCACGTGGTACAGTGCTTATTAAGGGATGAAAATGCCTTCAAAATGGCAAATTGGTTGAGATGGTAACTGTTCATTTTAACGCAAAACGCGAACGGACCAAGACGGATCAAGAACACACAGTGCACACTCAAGAAATTACAATGCATGACGTCCGCGCTGAGAAAGGTATATCAATCTAAGGTATTGCTACGTGATGCTAGCCGATATCAACCTAAAAGCATTTATGATATTTCTGACAAACGACGTGACTCGACTTACACGGCCGCATTTCCGGTGCAGGTAGCCGGATGGATCCAGCGTAACGCAGACATTGCAGAGTCCGTTCGAGTGATACACCTGGTTCGAGATCCAAGGGAAATCTACGCCTCTCGTCGAGATTTAGGCTCGTGTTGGTCCGATGACGCCTGCGGCAGCGCAAAGACGTTGTGCCCTCAGATGCGCTCGGACTTGCGCGCCTACGAGGACCTCGCAGATATGCTGGGCCCGCACAGGTTACACCGGGTGCGTTTCGAAGACCTGGCCTCCGACACCGTTAACCAGACGAAGAAGCTATTCGCCAGGCTCGCCCTAGACCTCCATCCAAACGTGTTGTCGTTCCTGACGCGACAGGGAACTGGGATCGTTGCGAAACTGGGGAAACAGCATCGGACCACAAGCAACGCTAGCACAGTCGGAGACAGTTGGAAAACGAGGCTGCCAAAGAATACCATTCGCGAAATCGAGGAGATGTGTGGCGATGTTTTGTTAAAGTTGGACTACGAGCGCATGTTTCATTCAGTGAACTCAGCTGAGCAGTCCAATCTCGCTCAAATACCACCACCACCTATTTTCGCAAGGTAACATAATAATGATAAAATGATGCATGATAGCCGTACAATCCCATGAAGCGATCATAAACGAAAAGAAGGCACTGCAGGAAAGTGTTGGCTGCCTTTCGGTCTATAACCTCGTGGTCTACTAGAGATCGATATTAAGTGTGAATTTAGTGCTGTTATATTTCATCTTATATAAGGTGCCTTCGGTTTACGACATACAATATGCGATATAATTGGCGGAACTCAAAGAAGCGTCACAGAAATTAACTGCTTTTCACGACCGGCATCAAAATCACCGCGCAAGTGATGCACTTTTATGTGCTTGGAAATTTACTGGGAAGGTTAGCATAACTTGTCACCGCCTCTTTCAGTTTATCCCAACATGCTATATAATTACTACAAGAGCATTATGGTTGCAGTGTTCAAATTACCGCCGAAGAAATGCCACAGTGGCTGATCTAAGCCTAATAGCCCATACTTAAACAACATCGAAGTCGAGAAAGTACCATTTATTTTCTTTGTTAGCACCACTACATAATGACGGCAAGCAAGCAGAAACTAAACGCAGAAATAAGGAACAAAACGTAAAACTGTTTATTTCGGGGTCATCTGTAGATAAATAGTATCAGTTCAGTAGAGGCATCAATAATACCGGGTGTTTTATTGAATAAAAACATCTTTGTGCATGATCACTATCTCATATAAGCTACAAAATATGCACAATGCTTGGACACAAAATCATTCTGTAGGACGTTTCAAGTTTATCGGCATGCTCATCAAAAGTGAAAATAAGCCGTCATTGCTTCAATAAAATGCTTAATAGCAAACACAAATGCAACGTTCAAGGGGGTGACTATGTCAATCAGGCAATAAGCGCACTTGGGAATGTGCTTAATTACAAGGGGGCACCCAAAAGTATCCTGGATCAGCGCTGGGCTGGGCCGAGCTACCGCAGTAAGCATTCCCCCCTCTAGGGGAGCGCTGCGCAGCGTGGCGAGAAAAATAAATTTGTTTCTGTGAAGCCAGTTCCCTAAAAAGATTATTTGACAACACACTACATCCCTGATTTCAGATGTAAAATATTCATGACCCACGTTAATTTGCGCTGTGCTGTTTGATACAACAGAATAAAATACGTTGATACTCACTTGAGAGCCTCGAACAGCGTTAAGCTTAAGCCTCACGATAAGCAAAATGAAACATTGTTGTATGGCGGATCACATCTATTTTTTAGGAGCGAAGCTCCTTAGGCCCACACACCGCCGTCGCTGTCGAAGCTCCCTTCTCTTAAAGGGGTCATGAGGCACCCCTTGGGCTTGTTGAAAAAACACATCCTGCGGAAAGCTGACACGGCTATGAACTGCTCAGCCAAATATTGCAGTCGTGCGCGCCGCGTAAAGGCTACAAGCGGAACGCGAAGTTGCTGTTTTCTCAGGCGCCCTCTTTTCAAACACAGGCCGGTTCTCACTCTCGTCGGTGGGCGGGGCGTCTGCCGATTGACGTCGCGATCTGCATCGCCGCGTCGCAAAAGACATAGCATCCTCATTGGCCGATAGTCGACGTAAATCGAGAGCGGTGTTCGGATCAGATGCGCTTCTTGCCACGGGGTGCCGCCACTTGCCGGCGCCGCACTCCTCAATACACGGTAGCCGCGCTCGCGCACGCGAATCACAGCGGGAGAGCGATCTCGTTTCATGACGCGTGCTGACGTAACTTCTTTCCACCGTGCCATCCCTCCCCGTGTAGCTTCCAGTGCGCTCGTCGGCACGAGCAAAGACAGAAAGCGCTCAGAGCGTGCGCGCAAACCCCTTAACTCGGCTCATTCTTGACGGATTCGAGAAATTTTTGTGGCAATCGATTCGGGAGGCAGTAAAATTCGATACGGAGCTCATTAGATTATTACTCGGAAAAGTGATCATGACCCCTTTAACGGTTGCCTTGGGTTGCAGTGTCCCGTGATTTAAGACGAAATGTTTTGGCCTTGAGTGGTTTGGTTCTAGCGCACCAGAAATTCGAGGTTAAAAGAAATAAGGTCTGTGCGCAACTGGTTATAATGGTCATCTTCACTTTCACCACCTTTATCGTTGACTGTGAAACGACAACCATCATTCTAGCGCACTGCGGGCGCTTTGTCAAAGGTAGTAGCAGACGCTCTCCCCACCCGGCGCTGGCGCAAAAAACAATGAGTGTGCGCGGCATGCCGTCGCCGCCGTCGAAGATCCCAGCCGCATCACCCCTCTCCTACCTGTCTCCCTCTCCGTGCGCTGCGCGCGTCGCACTCACTCGCTCAGTTGTTCCCGCCACCGAGCGTAGCAGACGCTCTCCCCACCCTATCGCCTTCATGAAAGCAAGCAACGAGATCAGGCGCATAGTTGTTTGAGTCCCATTTTTAAGAAGCTTCGCTCATTGGTTGTATTCCTACACGAAACAACTGCTAGTTTTGCTATTGCTTCCAGTGAACTGAATTATGGGGCTATGAATATGACCAGTGAAAGTAGATCAATTCAAAATATTGACAGTTTTGCCTCATTTGCCAGGCTAACACGTTCTGTTTACAGACCAGGAAGCATTTTCACTGTAAAAACACGTCTAAAAAACTCCACCGTAGACAAATCAGCAACAAAATACCTGGAATTTTGTGGGTAAAAAATTGTCATTATGGGATTTTTTTTTAAATTTTCAACAAGCATAAATAGGTATATATAATTTATTACACGCAAAGCTCTATTTCGCTCAGCAAAAAAACAAAACATGCTAACAATAATTTTTGGAGGGCACCTTGTACACAGATGAGCGAACGTTGCGCAGGCATCACGTCACGACAAGTTTTATAGATGAGAAGCAGTTTCTTCTCGGGGCTGTGCCCGTCCTTCCAATGGCGACGGCCTGCTCGGGAACTATGTGTGCTGGCACGCGCTAGCGCGTTCGGGCCTGTGTAAGGGGCTGGGTAAGACGCTGTGGACTCTCCCCCTTAGAACCATGTGTGCTGGCACGCGCTAGCGCATTCGGGCCTGTGTAAAGGGCTGGGTAAAACGCCGTAGCCTCTCCCCCTTACACTCTCTCAGCAATCATGTGATGGCGTCGGGGAACGAGATTCTGCAGACGCGCGATGAACCAAGGCGTTATATCCTAGTCAGAACGCGCTGGCACGTGTTAGCGCGTTCGAGCCTGTGTAAGGGGCTGAGTAAGACGCTGTGGCCTCTCCCCCTTACACGTTCCCCGACGGGATGACGTCGGGGAACGATATTCTGCAGACGCGCGATGAACCCACGTGCTCCCGCGTGGCGTGGCGATGAACCCGCGTGCCGTGCTCCAACAAGAGTTCGGGACGAGAAACAGCAACTACAGTGAATTCATGGTATGCTCCCCTTGCAAGGACGCGTTAACATCGGGCAAGGTACCCGTGACGAACGGTACTTTAAGTCGACCCATGCGCTGCTTCGCATCCCTACATAGTTCCGTTTAGTGGGAGATGGTGTAATTTCCTTTCCTAGAATACACATTGAGAGATTGCACTTCGCAAGAGTGTAGACATTCTTCAAGCATATGACAGATGGTTGGTGAAAAATCTGGGACGTTTTTCGTGGAATGAATTAGCGTATATTTGTTCAATAAACGATGATAGTTATAAGACCATAATAGTCAAATTAATCAGGTCTAGGAATTTTTTATTGGTTTGTTAACAAAGTATGTTGAATACTCCAAAAACCACCGGTGCGACAGAGCCTACATCTTGACAAGGATAAGGGCAGATCATTAAGTCATCCGAATGTTCTCTGAATACGTTCTTCTATACCCTGATCCCGTAGGGCATACACACCTGCTGACATTTCGAGCAAATCTCAACTCTTTCCCGTAACCAATGAAAGCTCTTTATAGGGGATGGTTATGTTTCACGCATTTCTCTATCACTTCATTGATAGCTTGAATATGGTGTATTGTTGAGTAGGCTGTACGAAACCATGCTTCCTTCTTTGGCTGATTTATTTCTAAGGTGTTCCTAATTCTATAAGAAATTACATCTGTAAGTAGCTTGTAGGCAACGGAGCGTAAGCTGATGGCTCTAATTCTCAAGTCCTTGACGTCCCTTTTCTTGCGTATTAACATCATGCGAGCATTCTTCCAAGGTTCTTGTACGCACTCAGCCAAGACACACTTCCTATACTGGGTGGTCCATTTTTCTAGAACCGCCTATGCAGCGGCTTTCAACAGATCGTCTGTTACCTAATCCTCCCAGCGGCTTTACCTGTTTGCATTCCCTCCAAGGCTTACTTCCCTTGCCTTGTCTTCATTGGTGGGATAAAAGCAACGTGCCTTGCTGAGTTACACTGGGATCGAATTGCAAATCATGGTCACTCAATTGGACAGGGAAAGCTGAAAGGTAGGTTTGAAAATTAATACGCACAAAACCGAAGTAATCTGCAACAGTAGCGGAAGAGAACAACACTTTGCGATAGGTAGCGAGGCACTGGAATATATAAAGGAATACGTCTACTTAGCGCAGGTTGTAACCTCAGGTGTGAACCTTGGCACTGAAGTAACCTGAAGAATAAGAATGAGGTGGGGAGCATTTGGCGGGCATTCTTACATCCTGAATGGTAGTTTACCACTATCCCTCAAGAGAAAGGTATCTAAAAGCTGCACCTTACCGGTATTTATCTACGGGGCAGAAACAGGGAGGTTTACGAAAAGGGTACAACTCAGGACGACACAACAAGCCACGGGAATAAATTATAGGTGCAACAATAAGGGACAAGGAGATAGCAGAGTGGGCCAGGGAACAAACAGCTGCTAAGGACATCTTAGTCGAAGTGAGGACGAAGAAATGAGCTTAGGCAGGGCGTGTAGCGCGAAAGCAAGATAGCCACTGGTAATTAAGCGTAACAGACTGAAGTGCAAGAAAAGGTAAGTTCGCGGAGATAACTTGACTGCAGCAAGCAGAGGACTGGTTAAATGGCGTAACCATTGCCCTGCGGTGGGCGTTGTCAGGCTGATGATGATAATGATGCTATAGATATCAGAAGTATTGTGAAACCCATGTAACAGTATAGATGGTATTTGATGACCGACACATAATGGCTGTTAACGATAGTCCTGTTTGAGAGTAGGTGTCTGCTACGTCGACAATCTATGCACATTCTTTAAACATTTTTATAGGTCTGAACAGCCGACTATCTTCTAAACAAGCTTGGCTTATCCCCAGCACCGTGACACGATGGATAGAAAGACATCCATCAAGGAAAGGCAGGGAGACAAACAATGACATTGAACACGGAATCGGGATGAATACGGTCATGGTGAAAGTCTTGTTCTCAGATCACTCGAGGAACTCTTCTTAAAGGGCCCGTAAACAGGCTGCGACTTTTTTTTTTACACCCGCCAAACAAGCTCGCTAATCCGTACAGTAGACCGCGGCGATCACGTTTTCCGAATATTACAGCGCTGCGCGCCGCGCAGACCCTTCATTTCGAAAAACAATTCCCGCGCTTCTTTCCTACGCCTGACCAATCCTCCTCGTACGCGCAGTGACGTCAACTCGGCGATCGCCGAGTTGACGTAGCACCGAGCTCGTCGATTGGTCAAAACCAGGTCTCAACAAACAATTGTCATGTTAACGTCAGTTCCTGTTCCCACCCACCGCTACGAAACTGCGCCTTGTTTTTCGGCCCAGCCGTGATGCGGTTTAGGCCACGCAGTTGTCGCGCGTATATTCCTCGCACTGCATAGCACCTGCACGCACTTCGGCGAAGCGTTGTTCAGTTGCCGGCTGCAAATCGAGCGGGGAGAGGGGAATCTCCGGTAGCTCGGACGGGTCGCGCTTGCTCGCGCGGCAAGTGAGGTTCTCCAAGCTTTTCTCTCGCGCCCCTTCGACGTCTCGGAATGCAAGCACGCATTCCTGCTGCATTGTGAACTGTCACAAAGGTTTAAAAATAGTGAAGAGCCGAAAACTGCCCGTCAAGTTACGGAGCACGTGCGACAATATAAACAATAAACAACCAGGAGCCGCAGCAAGCGGAAGTGCATTGCGACTGATCGAGCTCGCCCATGACGTCAATTGTTGACGTCGTGTCACGTTGCCGAAGTGGGCGGAGTCACGACGACGGGCTACGACTTTTCCTCCATGTGGCGGAGAAGGGTGGTGAGGCCGCGCGAAAATTTGAAACCAGCTGAAACTGATATTCTAACCCCTGTGACTTCCTTATTATAGCACGTACTCGCAAAATTCTTGCGGCAGCATGTTCACATAGCAAAAGTGCGCATATTTCTTTTCATTACAATTTTTGGACATCGGGGTTGTTTACTGGCCCTTTAAAGGGCATGCACATGTATTTCTAAAAAAGATACAATATGTGATTGCCGTCCAGCTCGAAATGTTTCATACCGCCTTCTGCGATGCCACATACCTATCACGGTTCAATTGTTACAAAAAGACAGCGAGACGAATTTATTTGTTGTGGCTCCTCCTAGGCAAAGGCAGTTAAATTGCTGGTTCTTAATAAAGTTTATTCCTCCTCCTCCCCCCGGTTCACCCAGATGTCTGGAATACTCTATCCGCGCGTTGTAAAGATCTCACCAAATGAGTATTGGAAAGGTGTGGAATATGAAATCTACATATATGTCGCCATACTGCGGCCCCACAGGAAAGAAAACAATACATTCAACATGTGCATGCGTGACGCGGCATTCATACATTGTGCTTGCTACAGCTGCGTTCAAAATCTTCTCTGGCCGAATCCAGGAGTGGGCGGTCGCAAAGAAGTTCAAATGCTGTGAGCGCCAATGCCTTTCCCACCACAAGAGACGTCTCCTGCGACTGCCTGGTGCCAGCGGCCCGGCAGTATTCCGCGGTATGATTCATAGCTGCTGACTCGATGCGATACATAGGATGAATGGTGGGCATCGCGTGAGACACATTGCCAATGTCTGACGTTGCGCCGGACAGCTGTGCCCGGCATGTATGGGCGTCTTCGAATACCAATCCTGCGCAAAGGACACGGAATTTGGTGCACATGAGTTAGCACAAAAATGGGATCTGTAAACGATCACATTAGAACGACTACGAATCTGTCATCTATTCTCTGATGATGTTGCGTCAACTTTTGCAATCGTCCACTAATTATTGATATGAACACGCGTCAACAGTAGCAATGTCGCAGGACACATTGTGCAAGTGTATTTCTTCTACTATTGCCTTCAGAGAAATGAAGCTGTAGAGGACTAGCATCTGGCACTTCTAGCTCATCGATATACTTCCGGATCGTTTCAAGTTTTATCACAATTAACCGTTATCTGATCAGCCATTTTCTAAATTATCAATATTAATGTTGTAATTTAAATTGACTAAATATTAATATTGTTGGCTGCTCACTACATCGATACTTGTGTGGTATATTTTCATCATCTAGAACCGCGATCTATGGCGGGGCCTTACTAATTAGGACATAAACTCAAAGACATCAAACACGACATTGCTCTTAGTCTGAAATAAACCCTTGAAGAGCTTCAGGTTACTCTGTGTATCCATGACAAAATTGTTGCAATTTCGCAGTGTCATAGACACAGCAACCTGTAGTCAAATCACGTTAATTATGGCGAGAACTATGGTATTAGTATCGAAAACACTCAAGAAACGGATGTCCTTTTCTGCGACGAGAATTTCATCTAAACGGTCCAGCACGCGGATTTTGAGCAGAAACGTGTTCTGAGTAAGTTTTCAAGTCAAAGGCATTCGCTCATTTCCATGCCGTCAAGGTGTAAATGAACTCCATGCCTTTTTGGCAGCTTTCGTGAACCATACTTGGGAAGGTGGAAGAAGAGGTGGACAATACTGTGCACAATTGAGGTAAATCTCGAGTAAAAATTTTGGATTGTTCACCGTTTGGAATACATATACACCATCTCTAATTTAGGCTTCACGCGTACAAGAACTTGATTTTATATACACGAAATATGCGCCGCGGCGCAGGTATACCTTGCGCCTCTGCGTGCCGTTGGAAGATTCTCAGCAGTGGTTCGTTCAGGTTCATGTGCTTGCAGAAGATTTCCTTCTCAGCGATGTGGACGTTGCAGCCCGTGGCCTTGGCGGCCGCTTCCATGCAAGCCTCTAGCTCAGCGCGCACTTTCAGGAGCCTTTCGGTGCTCGGAGCCCGCACACAGAAATGTAACTGGCTGCGACGAACCTCCAGTGCAGACGTCGCCTCAGAGCGCAGGAACACGCCTGTGATGAGGATGACGCAATTTAGAGTAAGCTTAGAGCGGCATTATTGCTAAAAAATACTGCTATCTAGAGTAATTAGCATGATGACTCATAGTGGATATGCAAAAGATACAAAGAAGAATGAGGGAACAGCCTCGTGCTGTCTGTTCCCCCCTTCATCCTTGTGTTTATTGTATACCCAATAGAACGCATATTAAACACGAGTCAAACATTCTTTCAAATGGTTATACGAAACACACCAGGGAGATGTGATAGAAAATGGTTACACTTGTTGCAATTTGACGTTTAAAAAACGCCCATCGCGCAAAATAGAAATGAAATTGTTAGATGAAGCAGCACACAAAAGGACAAAATTACACACACATCATCATCAGCCTGTCTACGCCCACTGCAGGGCAAAGGCCTCTCCCATGTTCCGCCAATCAACTCGGTCCTGTGCTTTCTGCTGCCACGTTACACCTGCAAACTTCTTAATCTCATCTACCCACCTAATTTTTTGTCTCCCCCTCACGCGTTTGCCATCTCTTGGAATCCAGTCACTTACCCTTAATGACCACCGGTTATCCTGCCGACGTGCTAAGTGGCCGGCCCATATCCATTTCTTCTTCTTAATTTCAACTATGATATCCTTAACCCCCGTTTGTTCCCTGACCCACTCTGCTCTCTTCCTGTCTCTTAAGGTTACACCTATCATTTTCCTTTCCATCGCTCGCTGCGTCGTCCTCAATTTAAGTTGAACCCTCTTTGTAACATTGCATTGATGAGTAACGCGGGAGACGAATTACAGCTCATGATTACTGAACTGGATACGGAAAGTAGAAGAGTAGGTCTGAAAATTAATATGCATAAAACTAAAGTAATGTGGAACAATCTTGGCAGAGAACAGCGCTTTGCGATAGGTGGCGAGACGCTGGAAGTTGTAAAGGAGTACGTCTACTTAGGACAGGTAGTAACCGCGGAGCCGAACCATGAGAGTGAAATAACTAGGAGAATAAGGATGGGATGGGGCTCATTCGGCAAGCACTATCAAATCATGAATGGTAGTCTACCACTATCTCTCAAGAGGAAGGTATATAACAGCTGCATCTTACCGGTACTTACCTACGGAGCAGAAACCTGGAGACTTACACACACATAAAATGACACAAACGCAAGCGCTGCACTGCAACTGATGCTTTATTGGGTCACCTTATATAGAATAACACGCACATGCGCACTGAGAGCAGTGAACATGATCAAGAAACCCAAAACCACAAGAACATCAAAAACGAAAACAAACTAATTGCACAGATATGACAGGATTCACGATAACAATTGCAAACAATGTATGATTATAGATCAAGGTATAGCGCGCTTTTTAGAGAATGATAACGAAATTCTAGAAGGTTCACCAAGAAATGGGCAACAAGAATGTGGGAATGAATGCCTTTAAAGTGTATCGTCAGCGCACTCGTGCACAGTATCTCTGTTTTGTGAGGTTTCACCATATCTAATGACGCCAGACATACAGTTCGCGCAACCAGATGCTGCACAATATTCGTAATGCATATTATTGAGCTTTCTTCCTATGACCCTGAGGGGTCAAAGTAATGAAGCTCACCTCCTGATGCACTACCAGGAGTGCGGGTGTTCTGCCCTCTTCGATGATGTCATGTTAAGGGCTGGCTGGAGAAGGATACTCTTGGGGCGGATAGCATTTATGCAGCTGGAGATACGTGTATCAGTGTACCTTTTGTACATTCAAATATGAATATTGATGGCTAGATAGACTTGATGGCTTTCGGTGTTGTTACTACTTTGTCTCCCTCCTCTTAGTGTGTCCTGTTTTTATATCTCTGTTCACATCTTACGCCATCTCTACAGAAGGTTCCATGTCACTCTCAAAAGGAAGCATCTGCAGGGGCCTACATTACGAATTGTTGAGTTCACTTTTCAAAGTAATATGTCTACATGAAATCGCAGCTTTTTTTCGTTCCTTTTTCTTTTCCTCATGCTTTGCATTTTGATTTGCACGTTTGAATAACAGGCGCGGTTGTCGTCCAGAAGATTCTTCGGGCCCATCCAGCTCATTTGCTAGTAAAGCGCCTTTCTTGCCACTGCTGCGTCCCTTTCATTGGCGTAGTTATTCACCGGCACGTTTTTCGCCCTTGATCTTAGAAACGAGGGTACAACATTCTTGACGCCATTACGTTTCGCTTGCTAACGTCGCGACACTCTACTCATGCCCGTAAGTGAAACTTCAGCTGAGGCAGCAGCACAAAAATGATAGAAAATTCCTCGCGTAGTGGCTCCAAGAAAGGTCAGGTTTCACGGATTAATTCCTGAAAACCACCGAGTTTTGCACCGTATGTTTGGCCTGCATTCCTTGCACTAGTAGGCGAACAGGAAAACTTGTCACAGCGAGGTAAGTCCTCGCTGAAGCATTGAGGCGCCGGGAAGCGAAAGTAATTATCATCAACTGAGGTCACATGCGTCATAAATATTTCTGTTAGTATGTGTCAGCACCAATTTCCCGTGTTTACGGAATTAGAGGCAATAGTGTGAATTTGACCTTAGGCACGCACTGCAGAATAAGCGCCAGAAACATGAAGTCTAGTTAGATTGAATACGGCAAACAACACCACTTCTAGACCATCACCTTGTCACGAACTTTGAATAAGAAAGTGTAGAATGACCGTATAAAACGGGTGCCTATATATACATGGCGATGAAAGGTAGAAGTTCACATATAATGCTGAGTAATGTGGGAACCACGCGCGCTAGCGCCGCGTGCTGCGCAGTGAGGCTGCGCCTGGCCCACCTGCGCGGTTTCAAAGGGGGCAGCACGCGTGCAACCTGGGGAGAGGTTTCTGGGCTTCCGCGAATGATAGGCGCTGCCACCCGCGCTGACCGATGGCTGCTGCCCCAGCTCATGGACTCTGCTTCCCTGTCCCGTGTCCGTCGACCGTGCTTTCCTTATGAGCCGTATTCCTAAATAAATTATTGCTTGCTGTCCTTTGAAGCCTTCGTCGTCCTTGCTTTGTCTACGGACGGAACGCAACAAGCCCAATACTCACAGTAAGGACTGGTGACCCCAAGGGAGTGTATGGAACTAATAACAATAAGCATGACTGCAATTAAGAATAAAAGAGTGGCTTAAATGAAGATATAGAACTCATATTCATAGATAGTGTCGCGAAGCGCCAGTTTTATGCATGCCGATAGCCGCCTGCATGCGGCCTTATCATCTCGGATCGTGATGCGAGACGCGTCGCGATTATCTGGGATGACCGTGGCCTCGCGCGTTGGCGATGAGATAGGCCCATACTGCTGGCGAATGTATTAGCTGATCCGATACGCTGAAGCAAAGCCTCTACCGAACGGCACAGCAGTAGAAGTCGCCAAATTTTTCGTCGAATCAATTCTCCTCCGGCACGGCGCACCTGAGGTACTAATAACAGACAGGGGAACGGCTTTTACGGCGGATCTCACGCAGGCCATCCTACATTACAGTCATACAGATCATCGAAGGACTACGGCGTACCATCCGCAGACAAACGGCCTCACAGAACGCCTGAACAAGACCATCGCAGACATGCTCGCGATGTACGTGGACACAGAGCACAAGACCTGGGACTTAATACTACCGTACGTGGTCTTCGCCTACAACACCGCGGTGCAGGAGACCACCAAAACGACACCCTTTAAGCTTGTCCATGGAAGGGACGCCACTACTACTCTGGACGCCATGCTGCCTAATGTCACCGACGAAAACAACCTAGATGTAGCCTCATACCTTCAGCGGGCAGAAGAAGCCCGGCAGCTAGCGCGGCTACGCATAAAAGATCAGCAGCGCACCGATGCCCGCCGCTACAACCTCCGAAGGCGCGAAGTAAAATACAAGCCAGGCGACAGAGTTTGGGTTTGGACTCCCATTCGACGCCGCGGGTTAAGTGAAAAACTGGGTATGGGTATGCACAAGACCGATCCTGCAACAGCCACCGCAGAGAACAAGGACACCGAAGACACGGATACTCGAAGCAGCCGCCGTCTCCAAAACTTGCCGCCTGAGCTGGGACTGCTACCGGACCCCACGCGACCCCGAAAAGATTCTTCGACACCCACCATGAGCAGCCCGACGACACCCACTCCTGTCATTCTGCAACAGCCCCGCGTGCCTCCAACCTTCCATGGTTACCCTACTGAAGACCCGGAAGAATGGCTCGACCAATTCGAGCGGGTGGCTACCATCAACAGGTGGGATGAAGAAATGAAGTTGCGATATGTTTTCTTTTCCCTGGACGGCCCCGCTAAAACGTGGTACGAAAACCACGAGACCACACTGACCACCTGGGAATTGTTAAGGCGTGATGTGCTGAGGACGTTCACCAGCATTATGCGAAAAGAAAGGGCCCAACTACTGCTAGAATCAAGGACCCAACAACCTAACGAGACTGTGAACATGTACGTGGAAGAAATGAAACGCCTTTTTCGGCGAGCAGACGAAAACATGCCAGAAGACAAAATGGTCGGTTACCTAATGCGAGGAGTGAAAGAGTCGCTTTTCGCCGGCCTGATAAGAAATCCACCCAAAACAGTCGATGAATTCGCTCAAGAAGCGCGCACCATCGAGAGGACCCTGGATGCCCGGACTCGGCAATACAACCGCCCGCTTCAGCTCAATGCGCTCTGCTCGGAACCAATGACCACCACTAACGACTTGCGGGAAGTTATTCGTGAAGTGGTTCGAGAGGAACTACGCCGACTGCTACCGTCTGCCTCACAGCCCCCCCAAGCAGCATCTCTCTTGGACGTAGTGCGCGAAGAAGTCCAGCAGGCGCTTGGTTCTGCGTCAGCGACGACTGGAACAGAGGCCGAAGCCATGACATACGCCGCTGCAGTGCATAGCAGCCCGCTTCGACGAGACGCGCCCAGCCCCCCGCGACGGGAACCAGCAGCCCCAAACCGCCGCCCTCTATTCCCCGCCCACCCCACATACGAGCGACGCCCGAGCCTAAGAAAATGCGACGCCTGGAGGACTCCCGACGACCGTCCACTCTGCTTCCACTGCGGTGAGGCCGGCCACATCCTTCGACACTGCCCCTACAGGCGAATGGGACTGCATGGCTTCTCCTCCGGGGCACCGCGACCACGCCCTAGGCAGCGACCTCCGGCAATCGAAGATTACTTGCGCCGTACGGAGTACTTGTCCAGCCGTTCACCATCCCCTTCATCCCCACGCTTCGAGTCCCCTGGCCGCAGCCCCACCACGGCTACGCGAGGGAGGTCCCCAAGCCCCCGTAGGGGAAACTGAAACTAGCAACCTTTGGAGGCGAGGTTGCTTCAGGACGAAAAGCCAAAGACCTTCCACCGGCGACCATGCACGACGACGACACCACCTCATGTACGACGACAGCGATGGCGCGACAACGCTGGGACATTAGTGAATCGCCAATAAAAACGGAAGCGGCAAGGCACAACAATAGTCAAAGTATCCGACGAAGTCGTGACCCGAACCCAAAACCAACGCGCAACTCCAGCCCACGTGTCACCGACCTTCAAGTATCTATCGACGGCCACACGGTAACCGCCTTGATAGACACAGGCGCCGACTACTCAGTCATCAGTGGGTCATTAGCAGCGAAATTGAAGAAGGTAAAGACGACTTGGGACGGCCCACAGATCCGCACAGCGGGAGGCCACATCGTCGCCCCATCGGGACAATGTACTTCAAGAGTGACATTTGACGGACGCACATACCTTGTGACTTTCTTGGTGCTGCCGCAGTGCTCCCGTGACGTGATTCTCGGCATGGACTTCTTGACTCAAAACAGAGCGGTTATCGATCTGTGGTCTAGGTCCATCACACTTTTCTCGGATGAGGCTATAAATTCGTCCTCGCCTTTGCACAATCGTACGGCCCTCCATGTGCTCGAGGATGACGTGAGCATCCCGCCCCGATCAACTGCTCTAGTCACCGTAACCGCTGCCACTGCCGAAAACGTCCATGGCATCGTCGAAGGTAACACACAGCTTTTGCTGGACCGAGATGTTGCAATCGCAAGAGGAATTGCGGATTTCCGCAATGGACACAGCTCAGTGCTGCTAACGAATTTCAGCCAAGAGCACCGTCTCCTATCCAAAGGCACGACCATTGCCTTCCTCGAAGAAATTGTCGAAGTGAGCGACGCCCTCGTCCTTTCAGACCCGGCATCCACGACCCCACATATCCAAAACTCGGTGCCGACATTCGACATCAACCCTTCCCTGCCCCAGCACAAGCAGCAACTGCTCCAGAACCTTCTTCAAAGTTACGACGACTGCTTCGCTAGCTCTTCACAGGTCCGACCAACTTCTGTTGCAAAACATCGAATTATAACCCAAGAAGACACCCGCCCTCTCCACCAAAGTCCTTATCGTGTGTCGGCACGTGAACGCCAAGCCATCCGAGAGCAAGTTGAGGAAATGTTACACGACGATGTAATTCAGCCATCTAAAAGTCCATGGGCAGCACCGGTCGTTCTTGTCAAAAAGAAAGACGGAAGCCTCCGGTTTTGCGTCGATTACCGGCGATTAAACAGCGTCACCAAGAAGGACGTCTACCCCTTACCCCGGATCGACGATAATTTAGACCGTCTGAGCAATGCAAAGTACTTCTCGTCCATGGATCTGAAAACAGGGTATTGGCAAATCCAAGTTGATGAAAGAGATCGAGAGAAGACCGCCTTCATCACGCCGGATGGGCTGTACGAGTTCAAAGTGATGCCATTTGGACTTTGTTCCGCTCCAGCAACCTTCCAGCGTCTAATGGACACAGTACTGGCAGGCCTCAAGTGGCAAATATGTCTGGTGTACCTGGATGATGTTGTCGTCTTCGCCGCGAACTTCAGCGATCACCTCAAAAGGCTACGGACTGTATTGGAGGCAATCAAGTCATCAGGGTTGAGGCTGAAGCCAGAAAAATGTCATTTCGCCTACGAAGAGCTGCAGTCCCTTGGCCACATTATAAACAGAAATGGGGTACGACCCGATCCGCAGAAAACAACCGCTATCGCACAGTTTCCCCAGCCGGACGACAAGAGAGCGGTGCGCAGATTCTTAGGGCTGTGCGCGTATTACCGGCGGTTCGTTAAGAATTTCTCGCACATTGCGGAACCTTTGACACAGCTCACAAAATCAGACGTGCCCTTCAAATGGGAAGCTGCGCAACGCGACGCATTCAAGGAACTTCAGCAGCGTTTGCAGTCACCGCCGGTGCTGGGTCACTTTGATGAAAATGCCGAAACTGAGATACATACGGACGCCAGCAGCATTGGCTTAGGCGAGATGAGGAAGGCCGCATCTCATCCGAGATGATAAGGCCGCATGCAGGCGGCTATCGGCATGCATAAAACTGGCGCTTCGCGACAATAGGAATAATATTATCTGAAGTATGTGGCTACTTGCAGCAAGTATCATATGAACTATCATGCATAAGAGTGGCCTAATTAATGCCAAGATGAGGGGAAAGCCTCAGAGCACCGCAGGAAATTAGATGGTATGATGAAATTACCAAATGAAGCATAAATTGCCTGATGTAGACAAAAGATAGTTATAGACCTATGGGGGCGTTAGTCGCTGCGCTGTGTACACAAACTAAAATGGCAATCTACCGTCTAGACATCTGCCGCTTATATATCATCTGAATAAGTTTTCTTGCGCATACCGCAGTGCATGGGGCATTTTTGTATTCTTCAGCGAAACACTCATTTAGGTTTAAATGCTTCCCTTCTGTGGCCGAGTTGCAATACCGACAGCGTAAGAGATGGCTCATTATAAAACGCCGGCGCATGAAATAGAATTGAGTGTGACTAAAATTATTGCAAAGTGATGCCTGATGACGTCTGTGACCGCGTGTTGTGTATTTAGACGTGAAAGGAGTTATCTATTCTCTGTAGGACTTCGTAATGTACAAAGGTACCGCTTTCAGTGTGAATACGCACGGTAGAAACGCCCACGGTGTGAATCATCATTGCCAATGCGAATAGCATAAATGCGACTTGATGGCGTTCAGTGAGCGTTAGAAAATCACACCAAGCGTCCCTATGCGGTGGCTTTCCCAAAGAAAATTTGTGACGTCAGTGTTTTGCAAACGCGTAAAGGGTCTAAACACGTTTCCTTGCTCGCGGCACACTCTCTTAAAACCATGTTCTTTCACCTGATGAGGAGCGCACCTACGGCGTAGGGGTTACAGCTTCGTGTCTCCGCACTAAAAGCCCAAAGATCAAACCCATTCGTCAAAATATTGTTCCTATTTTTACTTATATTTACCTGATGTAACGTTTGCGTAGCGCTGACGTCAACCGCGCACGCGCGTGTATATGTTGAGGTTGTCGGCGTCACAACGGAAGCTGGATTGTCCACCCATCTGGCATCGATCTAACTAGGGAAATGAATGTCATTCGCATTGTGAAAATTTTTAGCATATGTAATGTGTCTCGCTACAATCTTCATACAACGAAACTCTAACAAACCAGGCACGTGCATTCGTACCTTTGGAGCTCCTGGTAGGAGGAAAGAACTATAACTAGCATTTATAACTAGCATTAACGAAATTACATAGCAAAATAATTTGTAAGCGTACGAGAATGACGGTGACAGCCAGTTGGATCCGAGCTCATTAGCTACTGGTTATGCGACGAGCACCTAACTTTATGCGCTGCAACGAGATACGGACGAAAAAAGCACACAACAAGGTACGTGATCTTTCTGCTCTTGTATCTTATCTGCAATAATTACAGAAGTTTAATGAACGTGCTCACGTGGCTGCCAGAGAGCTCGCTTTGCGCGGTGTAATGCACGCTTTTCACTATCCTTACTTTGAAAACCACGCAAAACCGGAGTTACATCCGACGCCACGAGATGGCGTGACGTGTCTGTCTGAATGAGGGTGCCTCGAAGTCAGTGCGGTGACGTGATAAGTCATATTTAAGGCGTCTGCCATAGCACGCGTCTGCCTGCTCCGACACAGAATGACGGTTCTGTCGTTGTTGCCACCCTAATTCTCGCCTACGCGAGTACTTCTTGATACTAGCACTAGGACGGCTTGCTGTAACGAGGCACGGCATTCGAGTTGCTTAGCAAACTGCTTTACAAATACATCCTGAGTTTGGGGGGAGTCGTTCCCTTATCGTACACATTGAAAGCGACGTATTCTGAGCCATTTTTATCTCACCATGCATTCTACACTCCGGGTCCATGCGAGCGCGTATAAGTGACAAGCCCGAGTAGGCGAGTACAGCGGCGTCCAAAGCGCTGGATTGCACGTCATGTTCTTCTCCAGCGCACTCAAAGAGAGCTGTAACCTGCACGCGAAGCAGATACGTTAAAAAGCAGAACCTTTCGATGAACTCCCACTTCTGTACCAAAATACATATTCAAAATACTGAACTGCTGTCATAAATCTATTGTGGAACTGATTAGAATGACATTTGTCGCATTTCATAAAGGGTAAGTTGAGCAATATTTTTTGAAAGTAGAAGTTGTAATCTCCTATTTGACAAAAATAGGCGAAAGTTCGTAAGCATGGAGCAGTCAGTACAAGTATTACGTGTCTATAACTCAGCATCAGAGTCACATGTGCAGCTTTGAAGACTGCGTGACAATAGCACTTAAAGCACAAGCAGAAGAAATTGTCATCTTAGTGAATGGCTTTCTTGCAAGTGCTTCTATCAACAGGAAACCTTCTCAAGGTTGTACTGATGAGTAAGTTGCCCGTCTGCAGTGAGAGTGAAATATAATACCGGAGTTTCGGACTGTGTAGAGTTAACAGACGTTAATTTTATAAAACGTAACATCGCCTGTTAATGATTACTTGCGAATTTTGAATCTTTCTTGTTGATCTTTTTAATTTCGAGAAATCATAAACTTATTGCTGATCAACATAACGGCATAAATGTTTCATGTGTTTTGTGAGGTTACTGAAATTGAATTCTGTTTATATCTCAAGAGATATTACACTATAGGTACAATAGTTGCCGGAAAAAACAAGGCATTCGTTCCCACATATTTACGAACGTTCATTGGCCGAATTCGTTTATACGAACTCTTCTAATATGGCGAGGCTATTGCTTTCAGTATTGAGTGTTTGGCTAGTCAGAAGTCGTTCGCAGTGGTAAATCCGCTCAAAAAGTAATACAATACGCCAATCAACCGCCGAACAGGTGTTTTTATCTAGTCAATGTGATATTATATACACAGTTCAAAAGTATCACATGAAAGAGCAAAAATTACACACAGAAGAGACCATGACCTCGCAAACGCGATGTTGCTCTTATTTACACAGCTCTGCTGAGGGTATTTCCCAATATCGTTTACAATAGTTCCTGTCAAGCTTAGGACGTACAGTCAATAATTTTGTACCTGACTTCACTAAAACACCTCACCTAGTCACAGGTACGTCTACTCAGTGTGACTTCAATATATAATATCCCACCTGTATCGCTAGCCGAAAATGCATATTGTAATATATTCCAATATTTGGCTTTTGAAACAAATGTTGTGTGCATAAGTGCAAGGATCCTCTCTAGATTATCAAGGAAAGTATCGCTGCCCATTTCCATCCCTTCTTTTTACTCCACAGTACACAAGTTAACGCTAGTGGTTATTTCTGCTGACCTTCGTTGTCTGCTCGTGGTCATGAAAAGCAAGCCCTGCCTTATTGATGCGTCTTGATATATTTCTTGGGTAAAGAAGAATTGTCACCGCAGTTAATTGGTCAGCAAAGTGCATAACCTCCTTGAGCAGCTTAGGCATTTGAGTGTTAAAGCATTATGGCAAGTATCCTTGTATCCAGAAATGTACGACAAAAAGACATGAAAGACCAAGAAATAAATAACACAAGCCAACGTGTGCCATAAGAAGTCATAAGTACCGGTTATATATTGCCACGGGCGTTTCGTATTATCACTTTTGCTTTATTCGGTTTTCGCCCACAAAGACTGTCAGCAACGCTCAGCGCCAACCGCGCCTCATTGTTCGAGAAGCTTCCCGATCATAGTAGATCGTTTTGTTAAGATTGCGCGCAAGACGCGCACACTCGAGCTTATTCTAGAATTTGCGCGACAGCCAGCGATAACGCTGGAATATTCGACGGCACATGTTTAAATGCCGACGCGCTTCACCGCTTGTCAGTTGATCGACGGTCGACGCTCTGTCCGCCGCTATCAGTGTATTGCTGTAGTTTGACTTTCAGTTTCTCGGCCACAAGTTCGGCCAAATATACCGTTTCATCTCGGAAGTGCTGACTGCTATCTTCGTCGACGTCACGACCAGGTGACAATATAAGGACAGCAGGCTTCCAACAGCGCGTTCCTGTTTTCAAGTTTTAAATGCGAAGCATTTCTTAGCGAACCTCTGGCACTTTGAGCGTTTCTATCTACGTATCTATCTATCTATCTATCTAGCCGCCTACGTCTGGGTGCTCTCACGGTCGCCTCCTTAACTTGGTGTAGACAAAAATCGGCATGGGAGGGTAAGAGGATTTGACGAATATGATTGTCGGGTCATGACATGAATAACGTGAAAATTCTGTCGCGTACGTCAACAAACCCTTTCCACTAGACAGGTGTGGCACATACCCGTTTGCCACGGGCCGCGGTGTACGGGTATGCGCCACAGGTGATTGACAGTTTATATCTACCCAGGAGCGGCGAGAACAGACATTGGTAACTTAAATGCTAGAGCGTTAAGGAAAACCAACATCGGCAGCATTGACTCGATGAATGGAAAAAATGAAAATTAGGATCCCAGCACGAATCGAACCCAAGCATTCTGCGTTGCAATCAGGTATTCTACCACTGAGCCACGCCAGGTCTATAAAATGGTTTGGAAAAACAGCCTACGCAGGCGTAACAGCGGTGCAACGTCAATTGTGGTTGTGGTGCTTGCTATCTAATTTTACAAGAAAGCAATAAACACTGCATGATACTCCTACGGTATGTACTCCTACGATACAGGCGTCATATCAGATTAACGTCTGTGGTTCTAGTGTTGGGTCCGCTTTTATAGAAGTCTAATAAACATTATGTTTTTATTCCTATGATTCAGCAAGGTATATTGAAGCATTGCTCGACACCCGAGGAGCACATTAACGAAAGTTATATATGATATCCACATCACCGCACCGTAAAGTGCACTTCGTCCGCAGAACGACGCAGTGTCCCCTTCATTTCTTACGAGGCTGGGCGATGGCCTCGTGCTGTCCGAGGATGATGCCATATTGATTGACAGCCGCTTTGTAGACTAGACTACGTAGGCGACATACGCCCAGGTAGTCTTCGAATACGGCAAGCACCATCCACTGATGTTGGACTACGTAGCACTATCCAGGCCTACCAGCCTCGACGGCCTATACCTCACCAAAGCGAAGGGTGGCTTCAGGTTGCGACATCTTACCGGCTCTATCGACAGACAGTTTGTCGACGAAATGACCAAGGCATCCACGAATTCCAACAGCTCTACTATACCACACACCTCACTACACATGGACCCCTCGTCACCACCATCACGGCCGGATCCTATAACAAGTCATGACCAGCTGCTGGTGCTCAGTGATCACGGTGATGATGCCCTTGTTCAAGAACTGTCAAGAACGTCTGCCACACATGAACACTGGTTCGTGAAACGTGCGTGCGTTCCCGGGACACGTATAAGCACTACATATCAGCTTACCGCTTCTGGTGTTGGTAATTCCCACGTTGTCATTGGCAGCGTTACCCAACCGCAAACAACTGGTTATACAACACATATGCGGCTCTTCAACATATATGTGTGCGTATAAAGTTTATACAAATCTTTAGCGTCATTTTGTAACGTGTCGCTCAGTAAAAAAAGTTACGCCAGTCACCTTCCCGCCACATGCTTCACATAACATGACTCCCACGGTACGTGGGATCTGCCGAATTTTTATCAAAACGATTGCTTTAGTTGCTACAATGCACTATGGTCATCCGAACACTTGAGCGCATGTACTTACTCCACATCGCGCAGACAGGATTACACGCAATGCGGTCCCTTTCTCTGGATGCGCCATCAGGGCCGCATCGACGCCGTCAAGGGCACCGGCTCGTAGCAGCAGTTCTTTGCCCATACCGCCTTCTTCAGCGGGTGTGCCCAGCACCACAACCTGTAATCGCGGCGACAGAAACAGTGTTATCTCCGCATATAAGGCCACTGTCGTACGGAACTTATTTCAGCGCTCTAGGGTATTATTATGGCTAACGGTAAAGGTCGTTACAAGATGAATCTGTTTGATCAAAGAATCCCACGCCATAGTCTTCGCATTGTAGTGTCTGACATCGGGTAATCAATTGGTATTGCCATCTAGAAGGCTGCACGAAAAACTGGGAAAAGCGAGGGAGATAAGAACACTGTCAGTCCCATTTTCTTCTGATTTTAGCGAAGTTTGCAAGAAGTGAAAGACTCAGGCGTATAGCAGAAAAGTGTGCCTTGAAACCCTTCTTCTTGTACTCTTTCGAGACGCTTCATCTGAGTGTGATTGAGCTGATAGCAATGGTAGTCAGAAAAACACAAAGAGCGGCTTTTCCCAAGGCTCATACGGTATTTTGATGTTGTGTTTTTACCCACTGTGTCCCCATGTGGAGAATATTGCAAGTCTCAACTTCTGAAAAGTAAAGCTGGTGTAGAACACGGGTGCAGAAAAATTTTACAGTTTACGCCTCTTTCCGGTTTGTGCGTGTGTGTGGCGGGGGGGGGGGGGTGGCCTGCCTGTTGCCGGGAAGTTGTGCAGCTCGGCGAAGACCAGGCCCCATCGAGCCTCACTTACTTTCTTAAAAAATACCGATTTGGCCTGGTGCTTATGGACATTTTTCTATGTGACCACTTACTTGTGTTTACGTCTGTGTTATTTGTTTTGTTTTCTTTTCTTTCCTATTTTCTTTCATCTTTCTTTCCCCCTATCTTCCTTTTCTCTATGTTTCCCCTTTCCCAAATGAGCAGGCAGGCGTTTTGTCCCTTTAAGTGGCAGTTGTCAGCCTGTTCCCTCCGTATTTCCTCTGTCTTCGTGTTTTCTATGTATTCAAACCAATTAAATAAATAAATCAATAAATGTGGAAATATACACTGGCGGCCGCTATTAAGTGCAAGTGTGTTTGAGCGTGGCCGAAACGGCTCCTTGCAACAAATGTCTTTTATACATCAGTTCATACACCGATCTACGCTCGTTAAATTTGTCGAGGCGAAATATAAGATGTGCGACTATCATATATATTTGTTCCCACAAGCCGATCAGCATGAAGAAAAATAACCAATGAAATCAAGAATCCATTTTTTTCTATGGTATTGCATCTGTGTTCTCCTGTGGCGGATAAGGCATCATACCGAGCGCGCAGAATGGAGTGAGTGAACAACTTTATTGGCGCCAGCGGATTGAGGCCTGGGCCTAAGTCGCTCCAGGGGTGATGGACAGACCCTACACCCCGCCTCCCAACCGCCTGCCGTGCTTGCTGGATGCCCATATTTGATGTTGCCGATCTGAGCTGAGCAGCGCGGCTTGCCACCGCGCCCCAAGCTCTTCTCAGGAGACTGCATTTTCATCCGGGGTATGCGCGCATTCTCATATAATGTGTCCTTGCGTGGCGTGCTTTATGCTACATAGTTTACAAAAGTGATCTGGGTGTAGCTCGGGGTAGATGCGATTTAGGTGAACTGCGTTGGGAAACGTCCCTGTTTGAAGTAAGTCACCTCCATTCAACCGCCTAAGATCTGTCTAATTCAGAGCTGGGTGGTGGAAATCTGCGCCTGGAGTTTGCGTAGAATTGGATGACGACACAAGAATTTAAAGATTCTGTCCCTCTCCGTCCATCTCCTCCCGTTACCTCGAGGGAATCTTCTGCGCGAGCACGGTAAACGAGACCTCGCGCGATGACGTTGGCTTCTTCGTTGAGGTTGGGAAGGGGGTACTTACAGGAGGTGTGGGCTGGGAACCATATGATGTATCTTTCTTCCAATTCCTCAGATCAGACGATATGAGCTTGGCCTTCCCGAGGAGTATGTTAGTGTCCTCGGACGATATTCTTCCTCGCGCGTAGTTCCTGGTGGCCGACTGCGAGTCGCGTTGACGTATCTACATCTGGGGGAAATTATGGCCTTGGCGATAGGCGCTTCTGTAATTTCAGAGTTATTAGAGTGTATTGAGCACGCGCCCATGCACTAGCGTCATGGAAGAAACTTTGAGTTATTATATAATGCTTCTCCCACGGATCAAACATGGCTTCTTGTTTTATTGCGATAGCAATTATATGGACAGCCTCGGCTGATTTTTGCCGCCGCCGTCGTCATGCTGCGGATATGTATAAATATGTATATATACATCAATATACCAAAGAAAAATAAATCAGAAAAATGCTTTCGAAGCGCGGAATCGAACCAGCGACCTCTGAATTCGCAGCGCGGTGCGCTAAGCACTACTCCACAAAGCGTACGTCCCTCAGGTAGCTAACGGCGAGGGTTATATACACACCCTTTACCATTTGCAGTCCTCCGAGACGGAGGCGCTTATAAGCGTTTCTTCGTTACCAGCGAGATGGCGCTAGGAGCGCGACGGGCGCACTTAAAGGCGTCGGCCAGCTCTCTCGCCTCTTATATTTACGCAGGGAGAACCTTGCCCTTCCGCTGTCTGCTCGCGCGGGCGCTCGAACAAGCTACCGCAGTGTTCATGATTCTCAGCAGATGGAGCTACGTGGTAGCTCTCACCGCGCGACGCCTATGTGTAGCTAAAAGCGTTTCAGATGTCGTGCACGTAACGTAGCTGTACTTTTCACGGTTGCGTATGAGAAGTCCCTACGTACGTGAAATTAAAACTGTCTAGTAGCTGCCGAGTAGTGATGGACGCACGGTAGTCGCAGTTCGTCCATCACGGGCCGCTTTTCTTGCTATCGCATTCATTGCTTCGCCCTTGCGGCGAAACTGTCACATTTTTCAGTTATTAATCTTTTCTTTAACGTTGTACATTGCGTTTTCAAGGTCTTGAGAATTATTAGCGTGAAAAATTTGGCAAGCGGACACGCAAAATTGTTTTCTTTTTCTGTGTTCTTCTTTGCGTTTGTTTGTGAACGACTGCACTTAGGCTTAAGCATCATGCGCGCAATGATATTCTGCTTGTTATTTATAGTCCTATGACTGCCGGTTTCCTAAAAGGGCACAGTTCGCGGACCGTTCAGCAACAGTAGCCTCGCTGCACGACCAAAACCATGCTGTGTTGGTGTTGTATCAGGGGTGCTCCAAAGTCTTCAATGAAAGTCAACTACTGAATACATTATGCCAATAAAACTATTACTTTAATTCGATCACGTCCAACCGGATCCTGCATGCTGAAATTGTGATTTGAATCATGTGAACACTATCGGTCATGGCCCTTTTTCACACCAACACAGGCCCAGGTCCAGTAGGGTTGGTGCTACTACACTGTCGCGCCGACGTGCCACTCTCGCGCGAATATATTAAATTTATAAGCCTTTGTGCGTCATTGCGAAGGAGAAATATTCCATTCGTCTGTCCTTTTGTTCCTCCATCACGTAAGACGCGACAGAAGTATTCGAAGAAGTTGTCGACAAAGGAATGTCGACAGGGGCAACGTTTCGACCTTCTTCCTAGCAACAACTGACATTTGGCGAAATATTGTAACACATTTTGATCACCAGCTCATCTGCTATAGTCTAACGCTGATCATATGTTATTACTTACCTTTCCTTGTAGCGGCACTCCACACAACTGTTCGTGTGTTTTCATTAGCTCACGCACTACCACTGCCGCGGCTAGAGCACTCTGGGCAATCAGGTTGTGTCCGCATGCATGGCCGATTCCTGGTAGAGCGTCATACTCGCACAGGAGGGCCACAACGGGGGACGAACCTTCTGCGATTCAATAACGGGAAACGATGCATTCAACTTACTTCTTGCCTTCAGCTTCAGCTCTTGATATCAGCTTAATGCGCGCATGCATCAACGCGTGAATTTAATCGCGAGATTTCAAGGGTATAAGAGCAGGCGTCTGCAGAAGTTTGATCTGATTCACAGCTGATAAACACAAAACAACTAGGGGGGACATAACCGAGAAGGGGTGAACGGCATTAATCATAGTGTTATTAAACATGGTTTGCATTTCATCCCCTGAGTTGCATTTCAAGGTAATGTCACAAGTGAATCGAAGGTTACTAAGACATTCAGTGCTTCCTCGCATCCACATGTGTTCCTAATCCAGGACTTTGAATACCTCCACAAAAACTTGGAGGACACTAGAGCTTCGCCTACAAGAGGAGAACGCGAAAGCGTAATCGGGCCCCGTGTGCATCGCCTTCTCAATTTCTTGCCTGGCTTCGGTTTTCGGCGCATGCCTCAACCGTGCCGTAAGTAAACGAACGACTGTGCGTGTAACAGTGGCCGTTTCAAACTATCCTGGAAGGCCTACTGCAAGTACAGTAGTTAAGTGTCCACCACGACATAATTATTCGCTTCGCGAATCAGCGAAGGGCCCACAACGCGGTGTGCGGGAGGTATGGCGTAGACCGGAGTGCGGGAGGTATGGCGTAGTTAAAGAGCTTCGGTGACCTATGTTTAATGATGAAAACTCCATGACCTGCCCCCTTACCTTGTTGGAATACAAAGCAATTCTTATCGAACATCTGCCACTTTAAATCTATCTATCTATCTATCTATCTATCTATCTATCTATCTATCTATCTATCTATCTATCTATCTATCTATCTATCTATCTATCTATCTATCTATCTATCTATCTATCTATCTATCTATCTATCTATCTCTAGCCGCCTACGGCTTTGTGCTCTCGTGGCTGTTTGGTTCACTGAGTGTACGAGTGCATTCGTTAATGAGTATATGACAAACGTAAATGACAGGTCGTAATATGAAAATCATGGCATCATGTCATGTGCGTCATGATTTACATGACACGCTATTGATGGTCTTGCGGACGTGTCATTAACATGATACCAGAGTGGCCAGTTCAGCTTATTATAAGCGCATTTGGGCTTCTTTTTTGGCTGAGTCGTTTGGAAATTCTTAGTGTCGCTTGTCGCGTTTTTTAGATGTGAAGCATCTTATAGCGGAGTCAATACGGTGGTGGTTGTGGTGGTGGTGTGCGGCGTCTTACTTCGCATGCGCAAACCCTCTCCCCTTCCCCCCTTCCCTTTACCTCTCCCCTCCCCCCTATCCATTTCCCCTCTCCTATCCCCTCACCACTTCCCCTCTCCCCTTTACCCCTCCCCAACCCCTCTGAAACGCGGGCTCTACATGCCGAAACACTGCTTCGCATCGCCTCATGGTCCCCTTTAGTGGGAGATGGTCTGACTTTGGGCTTACTCGCGCTTTTTCAAGAAATACTACGATTTTAGTGCCAGCACGTGTATTTGTCGTCAAATACATGATGGCTTGAGTCAAAATATATGAACCCCCTTACCTAAGCACTCATCTAGTGCTCCTAGACCCTTCTTTTCCTCCTGGCGACATATATAGAGGTGCTACAACATGGAGCAAGAAAAACTCAGGAGAGGCCCTGACGTCACTTTCAGTGAAGCCTCGCGAAATCGCCGCGTGTCGAGGCGATTTCGAAATCAACGGAACGGAACACATCACGCCGGGCCACCGCGATACCGTTGGCGAATTTATTTCGTCCGAGTATTCTGCTCTTGCGCTGAGAGAATTGTGTACGAACATTCTAAATCATACTGTCAATTCTTGTTTGTATTAGCTGATATGAAATTAAAGACGCATGTATGGATCCGCAGAACTGGATGACATGGATGACATGGAACTGGATGACATGGATGACATGGATGTATTGGAAAGCAGTGACGATGACTCTGTCTAGTGTGCGGTTCTGAAGTGCAAGAGATAATCTTCAGTGCTTTCAGTCACTGAAGCGCGTATTTTTATTATGTGAAATGGATAAACAATAACGAAAACCGTAATATAAATAAACTTTTTCACCTTCCATATGTGCTTGTAGAATTTTTTCCACACTATACAATATTTTTCAAGAAAGAGAACATTTTTTTGAACTTCCGCTTGTTTTGGGCTTATTCACAGGAGTGCCGCCGCGTTTTTGGCTTCTTTTGCGGTGATTATTAGCTTGTTTAGTCGGCGGCATCTGGCAACACTGCTTGATACATACTGAAATCGGCATGGCATGATATGAGTATATGGCGCAGATAAATGACAGGTCGTAACAAGGCAGTCGTGATATTGCCACACACGCTCCTTGCTTTCTGTTTTCTGTTACCGGCCCATTGCACGTGTAGCTGCTGCCTTGCGCAAAGCGCGCCAGAATGTCAGAGAAGATTTCAGATTGTGGTAGATCATTTTGTTAAGATTGCGCACATGACGCTAATAGTGAAGATTATTCCAGAGCTTGCGCGACCACCAGTGATAAGGCTGAAAAGTTTGATGCGTGACGTATTAAAGACGGCGCATCCCAGCGATGTTCAGTTTTTGACGGTCGACGCTCTGTTCGCCGCGATCAGTGTGTAGCGTGTATTGCTGTAGTTTGACTTTCAGTTTCCCGGCCACAAGTTCGGCCAAATAAAGAGTTTCATCTTGCACACGCCGACTGCTGCCTTCGTCCACGTCACGGCCTCGTGACAATATGTAAGACATTATTTACATGATATGACCTTACTGATCTCGCAACAGTTTCACTAATGGCATATTGTAAAATTGGCATGATGATGTCATAAGTACATAAAGAACATAAATGACAAGTCATATCACGCAAATCATATCTTGCAAGTCATGTAGAACATGATTTACATGAGACGGTCTCCGTGCTCTCGCAGTGCTTCTCTAGCTTGATATATACAATAACTAGCATAGCAGAACATGAGTGTATGGCGAACATAAATGAGCGGCCAGGACATGAATATCATAAATGCACACTGCATGACACGTTCATCGCGCAAGTGCTCTTCTTTAGCTTGATGCATACCAAAATCCGCATGAGGTGACATGAGCATATGACGAACGTGATTGATGCGTCATAAACGCACGAGGGTAATGACTGTATATCTGACCCGTCTGTCTACTAGATTGCGAGGTACGAAAGATCAACCATTTCTTTGAGGTGACCTAAGTTTTCTGCGCAGGCTTGTGTTGGTTTTCGTCGAGTTCTCTTTTTGCTTCATTAAAACTTGATGTCCGCGTAAGGACATGACGGACCGGTGACAACATCAAAGCTGTACGCATACATGTCGTCTACATCATAACGTGAGTAGCGCAAATGTCATGACAGAAACGGTGTGGAACAGTCGGGATCGTTTGAGTAGCACGGTATCTGCTAGAATGCACATGCAAGTATGGCAGACATGTGATAGCGAATATAATGACGTGTCATAGCGAATGACGTGTCATTCAAATAATACCTTGTATGGATCTCCTACCTGCATCATAAAACAGCGCGCACACACGAATACCAAATTCTTATCCGACTGCTTCCCATTACATCGATTCCCATACTGTGTGAGATCTGCCTTTGTTTTGCCTTGAGCTGTTTCCTCGAAAAGCAGGTAACTTCAAAGTTTACTTAATCTAACTCTCCTTAAGGCATTTCTTCTGGCAAAACTTAGGTTCCCAAGGAGAGGCCGATCAGCCATTGACGGTGTCATCAACTTGGTCTCCGACGTTGAGCAGGAAAGATGTCGACGCAGATTAGTGGCCGCAGTTTTTCTTGATATAAAGGGCGCCTACGACAATGTCTTGCATTATGCCATCCTTGATGCGCTAGAGGATTTAGACATCGGCGGCCGAATGTATGCATGGATCGTGAGTTACCTTAGTGGCCGTACCGTGTATATGTCGACGAGCGACGGAGATACCGATCGTTATAATATTATCCGCGGAGTTCCCCAAGGGGGTGTTCTCAGTCCGACCCTCTTCAACATCACGTTGATTGGACTTGGTGCTGAACTTCCTGACACGGTGAAGGTTAGCACATATGCTGACGACATCTGCATATGGGCTTCTGGAGCTACACGTCCTCAATTGCGTGCCCGACTGCAACGTGCAGTGACCATCACAGCAAGGTACCTACGACGTCAAGGTCTCGCACTCTCAACTGAAAAATGCGCACTGCTAGCATTTACGCGCAAACAAATGACGAGGTACCCAATAATCGTGAATGGAACCGAGATTCCTGCGGTAGCACAACACAAATTCCTTGGTGTCATCATCGACCGGAATCTATCGTGGTCTAAACACGTCGCTGCTATGAAGACAAAGCTGAAAAGTTTTGTCCACGTGGTTCGGTTCTTGGCAGGAGCAAGATGGGGTCCGCCGGAGGCTGCTCTCCTACAACTGTACCAATCTTTATTCGTAGGATACTTACGATACAGCATGCCCGTGCTCTCCAACATGAAACCTAGTTGTGTGCGCACGCTAGAAAGCATCCAAGCTCAAGGTTTGCGCACATGCTTGGGACTGCCACGGTGCACATCAACCAATGGTACTATCGCCGAAGCTCGGGCTTGTCCCATGGATGTATATAGGCTCTGCGAGCCCCTTCGAGTCCATCTTCGCTTGCTGACCCGACACAGGCAACATCCCCTATCAGCACTCCCAGTTACCCACCCAGACTGCTGTTATTCTAGAGCTCTATCGCGGCACGAGAACATTATGCCATCAAGATTCTCTCCAACATCTATTCCTGTGACACCTCCGTGGGTTCTGCCTAGACCGCTTGTTAGGCTTCAGATACCTGGGATTACGAAGAAGTCCCTGGTACCATCTATCGGCCTAAAGCAACTTACCCTCCTGCACATTTATACAATGTATGGCGGTGCGGCACACGTATACACTGATGGATCTACCACCTCACGTGCTTCCGCCGCAGCCTTTGTCATTCCGCAAATGACCGTCGCTAGAAGTTTCAAGTTGGATCACAAGACCACTTCAACTGCTGCGGAACTTGTTGCTATTCGGGAAGCAATAAGATTCCTTTCCGCAGAGCCCGCTCGAAGATGGACTATATTCTGTGATGCCAAAGCTGCTCTCCAAACCATCGATTGCATCATGATCCAAGGCCCGTATTATACCTTATCGATAGAAATTGCTGAGCTTCTTGGCAATGCTATGAAAAATGGACATCATGTAGCATTCCAGTGGATACCTGCTCACTGTGGCTTGATGGGGAATGAAAAGGCTGACGCCGAAGCTAAAACAGCTTTACATAATGCCCCGGAAGTGTGCATTGCGTTTTCGCGAGCAGACACTAACGCCTTACTTCGGCAAGTACTGCGCACCTACACTTCGGAGCACTGGAACAAACCAGAACGCCGGCACAAGCGGCTTCATAAATGGGACCCAGAAATGAAGTTTCGTATGCCTCACAAGCTGAAGCGAAATATGACATGCATCATTCACCGCATTCGTCTTGGTGTGGCATTCACAAGACGCTATGCCCACTTGATCGGCTGCAGTGACACAGGTCCCGATTGTGGTCATTGTCGGATACCAGAGACACTTCAACATATATTTTGTGCCTGTCCAGCGTACGCACGAGAACGACAAAAACTGATCTCATCGATTGGGCAGTATCATAGTAGGCCTTTAACCGATGAGGTTGTGTTAGGTCCTTGGCCTGACGTCAGCAGCACAAGTGTGGTCATCGATGCAGTCGTAGCCTTCTTACAAGCCACTGGACTGGATGCACGTCTTTAGATTTGCCCCAGCGTCACGAACTATATTCTCATCTCCCTACCTTACCATCGTCATTCATCACTCTTTCGCTCCCCTGTCCCCCCTCCCCAGTGTAGAGTAGCAGGCCAGAGCAAACTATAGCTCAGGCCGACCTCTCTGCCTTTCTGTAAATAAATTCTCTCTCTCTCTAGGTTCCCAACCTTGGCCCTTACTAGACAAACCGGTCCCCAGCCGACTCCATTTTTTGTCTTGGCTTCTGAAGACAGGATCTGACCGACCCTGCTAAGCTAACAACCGCAAGCACCTACAGTCGGATCTATTTAGACACTTCTATGAAATCCCGAAATTCAGTTGCGCGCAACGTTGTCCTTATGATCTACATTCCTTGCTTTGAGAAAAACGAAAGCAGGGGTAAGAATGCGTAAATGAAATAACTACGAAAATTTATTTCGGTTGCGCTTTTTCTTATCTCGCTAGGCTGTGATTCTCATAATGAATCCTAACTGGCAACATCTTTCAAAAGTACGAACTACAGCAGCTTGTGTGAAGACAGTAGCGTTCAAAAGGTGCATTGAATGCAGCAATCCGAATTGGTGACACTGGTCATTTTACCTCCGTATTCAGCGCGGAAGGCAGTCTGTAGAACGTAGTGCCTCTTGACGTCGAAACCTTCTGTTTCAAGGAAAGTGCAAATGGTGTCGTGGGCCTTATGCTCCTCGAAACGGATCTCTGGGTTCTCCCATAGGAACCTGCCGATGGCGTGTAGCTGTTCTTTCTTTGCCGCCACCGCATTCTCTGCGATCTTCTGAGCGTCTAACATGGCCGAGACAAGGTTGGGCTGCAAAAATCCGGTTTCACAGTAAGCATAATGTAAGACAACAAATTTGTAAAACAATTGCTCTCTGAGAAATGTCAAATATTGATAGGCAATTGGGACTTGCGAATAAATAAAGAGATAGCAGCAATATGCACACTCACGCAACAATTGGGGAACTTCTGCATAGATGCAGATAGATTTTCCTTGCCTTTAGCTATAAATGCATGTTCGTTGTCATAAAAAGTGCACCTCGAAGCAATTATTACCTGCGTATCTTTTCAGTTACCTGCACATCGAAAGTAGTTACAAAGCAATACACCTTAGGCGCGAGAAAATTGCGAGGAAACTACATATTACATATTGTTACGATGACATATGTTTATTTAAAGATGGGATGATGGAAAGGGGTTTAATGGCTGCCGCGCCGACACCGACACGCTCTCGACACAAGCGCTCTTCGTTGTCCTCGTCTTCCGTCCTCCTTGTCGCTTTGGCGTAGCACTACTGTATACGTGCTTCACAGTGAAGCCCGCCAGGCGGTTAACGGCTACGCGAACACAGAGTCACGGGGATATCAGCGCTTTAGGCGGGCTACGTGAACAAGTTGCGTCCTCCTAGAACGGTTGCCGTGAGAAAGAAGATGAGCTATCGAATACGTCAGGCCACTTAGGCGATCGACAATGACGAAAGGGACGGTGTAACTTTTCGCACAGGCCGGCATTGCGAAGTGGTGTCCACAACCAAACTTTGTCGCGTTTGTACTACGAAACATCCTTGTGTCGTGCATCGCAGCTGATCTTGGAACGGTCCTGGGATGCCAACGTAGGGAGCTGAGCTACGCGACGTGCTTCCTATGCGTACCAGAGGGTCTGGGCAATAGAAGAGTTCGCATGAGCATTGAAAGGCAGAATGGTATCAAAGAAGCTGCGGGGTGGTCTAACATATAAAAGGTAGAAGGGGCTGTAACCAGTGGTTTCATGCTTTGCGGTGTTGTAGGCGTATGGAATAAAAAGGAGGATGTGATCCCAATTCTTGTGCCTTGAATTGACGTACATGGAAAGCATATTGGTCAGAGTTCTGTTGGTACGCTCGACGAGACCATTTGTCTGCGAGTGGTAGGAGGTTGCGTGGCGAAATCGACAATTTCAGAGACGTAAGAGCTATCCGACTGCGTCGGCAACAGACTGGCGACCACGATCACTCACAAAATTACGAGGCAGTCCATGACGCAGCATAACACAAGACAGGAGGAAGTTCGAAACATGGATAGCCGTGGCTGTTGGCATCGCCTTAGTCTCAGCATAACGCGTCAGATGGTCAACACATACGATGACACAACGGTTGTTGTTTGATGACGCGGAAACGGGCCGACAAGATCCATAGCCACCATTTCGAAAGGACATGAGGGTGGTGTCAAAAAATAAAGGAGCCCGACCGGAGGAGCATTAGGGCGCTTGAATCGTTGGCACATCTCACAACTGGATCCACATGCTTTTCTATGTGTGCCGTCACATACTAGGCCAGTAGAATCGTCCCTGAATGCGGTGGTATGTTTCGGCGAAACCCATGTGCCCAGCGGTCGCGTGATCATGCATAGCCTCGAAAGGCAGTCGGCGTCTGCATGCTGGCGGCCACTCTTGTGACGAACTGCGAAGTCAAATTCCTACAAGCATATTATTGATCAGGCAGCTCACGTGATACATGATTAATGTATGTAAAAAAAGTGACTTCTTTCCTTCAGTTTCTTCTAATAAAAACGTTTCCTTTTTATCGTTTAAAAACATTCAAAGATGTTTAACAAAACGCCGTGGTGTTTTCCTTTTGGTTTTTACTGCATATGCTGGTGTGCGCAGTTCACAGAAGCAGTGCATTTATCTTCCTGTAACAATAATCTATTCCTGCTGTAATATTGTTTTCAACGTTGTGATCAAAACAAAAAGAGTGTTAGAGCGGCTTCATTGTCTGTTGGATTTGGTACGCTGTGTATGACAAAGAAACGGGATGATTGCAAGTGCGCGTGATAAAATATTTATCCCCGAACATCAAGACTACGTGCGTGAACACTTTCTGCAGGACCTGTGGTTTGCTGCTCTAAATTATCGCACATATAGAAGATCTTGCGCTGTGAAAGCAAACAAACAGGAAATCAATAAGTAGGTGTTTCGACATATTCTGCACTTTGTTTTTATAGCGTATCAAGACCTCGAGCACTGTCGGCGAATCTTCTGCGTAATAAATTTGAATTGGGAAATCTTCTGTAGCACCACAAGTAAACGTTTATTGCGTGTGAAGGAGGTGTGTGGAGAGGAGGCGTGTGGAGGGGGTTTCCGCATGGGCAGTAAGGGTGGTCACGCCGCGCACCACCGGATTGAACTCCGCCATAGGCTGCTTCGCATCTAAAAACCGACTGCTTGTGCTGTCCGTTGACCGGCCACCCGTATATGTAGGCACTGGATCTTGACCTGCAATGTAGTGCCGCTGGGAGATTTCTCTTGTGCGTGTTGAACAATAAAGATTCGCAGCGTGCACGTTAGCTGAAAGTGGACATCTCTTTGTCTAATTTTTCTTCTGTCTCTCATTGCCCATTAGCAGTGACATTGGTGTGGGAAACACCGGCGCACACTGCATGCTTCGCCCCTCCACAGCGTTTACGTTAGTGCAGCTGAAAGACCCTTCCCTACATGCTTTGCCCCTCCCCAATTAATATAATCTCAAGCTTTGTATCGCTATCCGAAAACACGGTGTTTGCAGTGCCTTCCATTCTCTTTCAGCGCACTAGGAATACTGTACAGTGTGGTCAGTGTCTTGCAACGCACTGAGAGGCACACAACACATTGTGCATCGTCTGCCCGGGCACTGGGAATGCTGGCGGCGTATCAGGGAATACAAGACGCCCTGGGTGGACGCTTATAAAACTTGATATCGGGTCGCGGGATCTCAAGTTCATGATTTATTGAACATTTTGAAAATATTATTCTATTATTTGTCGGACATTTACCTACTTTAATTTTTATTTACGCGCCGGAGCATACCCTAAAACAATCATCTATAGAGCGCGCTCTGAAGTGTGCTTTCTCTGAAGTGCGTGATTAAGTATTGTGAAATTAGTTGACATAACTGTATCGAAAGAACATATCATTCGCAACACGATATGACAGTAGTGTTATGTACAGCAACTGATATGTCAATCTTGCAGAATAGACAGCGCGGCACAGCACGTTATGCAACTACTTCCTCCGCCCTCTCTCCGCGCGGTCTCTGCGCGCTTATCACTGGAACGCAAGCGGTTACCTTCAAACACGTCACCTCGTGCGCTGCCAGGCACAACCTCTCCGTGGCTTCGATTAGATTACGGTGCTACTGCTTCCTGAAGGCAAGCTCGGGTTGAAGGCCGAGGCGCGGCGACGCGCGGTCCGAATGTGAGGGGAGCGCAGGATGTCGGAACGGAACGAAAACCGAAAATGAAAAACGAAACAAACGATATTTTCGACCGGAACGAAAACGTAACCTAAACTTTATCTATTATTTCGTTCCGGAGTGAAACCGAAATTTTTTCAATCGTTTTTCGGTTCACGAGAAAACTTCGCAACCCGAAGCAACTGAGCTCATGCAATGTGAGCATATCTCAGGGTACAGTACTAGCGCGTGCCTCAGGCAGGAATCCCAAATCAAAGATATGCTGAAATTGTGCGAAAAACGAGAACAGTGGCAACCAGAGATGTTTATATTAACGCAAGTGGACTTCTGCGCGCCTGTCACGCAGACCAGCATAGAGAGGGCATTGTCGGCGCTGAAGTTTGTTACAGCGAAAGCTGTTATGAGATCACAACAGCTGATTTTGGTGCCATAGTTGTCCGCCGCCGCCGCAGCCGGTGTCCAGGACCGCTATCGCGTGATGTAAGAAAAAATTAAATGAGAAACAAATTTCTAGGATAGGATGGGATTTCCACCGGCGCCCTCTGCGTGGCAGTCGGGTCTTCCACCACAGTGCCACGCTGGTGCTTGTAACTACATCGCAAAAATACTCGATACAGGCGTCATGTCGGTCATGGAATCGTGTTAACATATGCAATATAGCGTGGCAGAAGAGTAAAATAACAACCAGTCATCATACAATGCTAATAGCGCAAAGAGTGTGTTGTTTAATGCTTCTCACCAGTGTTGCGGAGTTGCGCCACCAGAATTCGAATGACTCCGGAATCATTCCACATTTGCGCGACCCCGGAATGGAATGGGGACAACGCTTGGGGGAATGGAATGGGAATGGAATTAAGCGCCTTTTGCCCCCGAATGGAATGGGAATGGAATTACGTCTTTTTCTGAAAATAGAGCACGTTTTCATCTACGTGTTGTTTTTCAAACTTCAAATATTAGCAAGTCAGAGCCTCGAAATTAACAATAAAGCAGTATTTTTAAAATGCCTTGCCTGATTACAAGCACGGTACATTTATAAGCAGCATGCCTACTAGAAACCTAGGCGTAAGTTAGTGCACAAACAAATGAATTATATCAGCAGATACCGAAGGGAGAAACAAATTACCCCTGCGCGTTGGTTCCCATTGATACCCCCACACAAAAGTGGCGAATACACTATGCACAGCCTGATCTCTATTTCACGAGCTGTTTGGTACCTGACGCGCGTAAGTAACCTTTGCGACAAGGAAGACATTGCACACCTGCGCACAGGCGAACACAGAAAGTTCTCACCCATCCATGCTTGCGAGGCGCGCTTGACAAGCGTGAGTGCTAACTAGCAGTGCGACCCAGTGTTCCGTATTCGATACAAAGGCACAAGGTGCCCGACCGTAGCACCGTTGCAACTAATACCAGCAGATCTAGAGGGTCTGATTCCCCATTAACCAAATCTTAGTTTTCTCCATATTCACGACCGCTCCAGACGCGTGGCAGAACTGCTTAGTCTTCTTGAATACATCTTTTCTCAGCATAACACTACGCTCTGTCGTCATTTTAGCATTAACACCTTTAAGCATAAACAATATTAAAACACCACCATTCGTTCAAACATGCTGAACATGCACTACAGGTAGCAGGAGAACTGCCCCTATGGGAATTAGTTGGGTTTTTCTACTGCACGAGATACGTCACCAAGCTACTATCCCTCGACATTGGTAACGTGTTTTGCGTACTTTTGCAATTCTTAATGCATCTGATGACATCAGGTTTATGGGGCGTTCATTCTTAACTCGATAAAACTATCAAGATGCCTTTCCTACGTTGAGGAATTACAGGAGTGGAATTGAACTGCCCGGCCACTCCCAGAGTGCGAATGGGCTAAGTTTTTTCATTCCGAGGAATTGAAAAGAATAGAATTGGGGCAAGTTCTAATTCGCCGCAATAGAATTGAAATGGAATGGAGGCGCCCATTCTGCAAAACTTCTTCCGACCCACTGCAAAGTGCTCAGCCATATTTCTTTATCATCATCAGTCATAGCACAAAGTGCACATAATGCCTTACAGATGTGTAGCGTGTACCACGAGACTTCGAAGAATGACGAAAAATGGCATAGTAGGAAGTTCTCTACTTCGGAAAAATTTGGATGATTTATGGCGCAGTAGGTACCTTGCATGTTTATTTGTATTATTGCCCCAAGAGACTCTCCAACGGGCTCTACAAAGTCCGCTCTTCCAGCTTTCGTTGTGACAATACTGCGTGTTCCGCGCAGTCCTGTCGATCTTTTAGGGGCGAAGCTCCTTAAGGCAGCACCCGTTCTTCCCTCGTAGTCGTAGTAGTGCGTAACCAGTCGTAACGCTAGTACCAGATCTTGACCTCCAAGGTGGTGCCGGTGGGAGATTTTTCCTGTGCGTTGTTGAACAATAAAAAATTCGCAGCGTGCGCGTTAACTAAAAGCCGAATTCTTCTGCCTCTCATTCCCCATAAGCAGCCATTGGCATGTTCCAGTAGGAAACGTTAGTAGAAGTAGAAGTGTAAGTGTTAGCTAAAAGCCGACTTCTTCTGTCTCTCATTCCCATTAGCAGCCATTGTTTACCTCCAAGGTAGTGCCTGGTGAGATTTCTCCTGTGCGTGATTAAACAATAAAAATTTTGTTCAAAACGCCGTTGATTGATGAAATAAACCAACGAAAGACGCCAGATGTTTTCTAAAAGCAAAACGAAAGAACGCCAGATGTTTCTAAGGAAAACGAAAAGACGCCAGCTGCTTAACGAAAGACGCCAGCTGTTTTCTAAAGCAATGGTTTTCTAAACAATGAAAATTCACAGCGTACATGTAAAATTAAGGTGAGCTGCAAGTCGTCATAACTCATCGAACCTTTAGCATAAACGCGCCCGATCTCACGTCGGTGATGATGTACTGGGCAGAATTCACGGAAGATACACGGTTTACCGAAGAACCTCCGCAGCTTCGCCCACTCATCATCATTCACTCCGTGGATATGCTGTGATTTTTCCTGTGCGTTGTTGAACAATAAAAAATTCGCAGCGTGCGCGTTAACTAAAAGCCGAATTCTTCTGTCTCTCATTCCCCATTAGCAGCCATTGGCATGTTCCAGTAGGAAACGTTAGTAGAAGTAGAAGTGTAAGTGTTAGCTAAAAGCCGACTTCTTCTGTCTCTCATTCCCATTAGCAGCCATTGTTTACCTCCAAGGTAGTGCCTGGTGAGATTTCTCCTGCGCGTGATTAAACAATAAAAATTTTGTTCAAAACGCCGTTGATTGATGAAATAAACCAACGAAAGACGCCAGATGTTTTCTAAAAGCAAAACGAAAGGACGCCAGATGTTTCTAAAGAAAACGAAAAGACGCCAGCTGCTTAACAAAAGACGCCAGATGTTTTCTAAAGCAATGGTTTTCTAAACAATGAAAATTCACAGCGTACATGTAAAATTAAAGTGAGCTGCAAGTCGTCATAACTCATGGAACCTTTAGCATAAATGCGCCCGATCTCACGTCGGTGATGATGTACTGGGCAGAATTCACGGAAGATTCACGGTTTACCGATGAACCTCTGCAGCTTCGCCCACTCATTATCATTCACTCCGTGGATATGCTGTGACTTTTTTTATCAGAACAGCGGTCTCGCACATCAGATAGTACACTCAATGACGTGCTGCTTCTGAGATCGTGCTCAATCCCTTGACACAAAGCCTTGAGCCCGCTAAAAAATTCCTATTTGTCTTTTGAGAAAATGAATACTATGACTTATTAATACTGGTTTGTGCTAGTTGATAGGAATTCGTGGTACAGTTACTTCCGCTACATCACAAGTAACTACACCACAAATGCAATGTTCATTATGATTACCTTAACTTCAAATTTTTGCATACAAAAAAAAACGTTACGAACCGTTACGGAACATTTTTTTTCGTTCCGGAACAGAAACGAAACAGAACTTTTTGCGGCGGAACGAAACTGAAACCGAAACGAAAAACATTTCGTTCCGACACCCTGGGGGAGCGATTACACGCAAACACCTGTGGCTAAAGTAATGTGGAACAATCTTGGCAGAGAACAGCGCTTTGCGATAGGTGGCGAGACGCTGGAAGTTGTAAAGGAGTACGTCTACTTAGGACAGGTAGTAACCGCGGAGCCGAACCATGAGAGTGAAATAACTAGGAGAATAAGGATGGGATGGGGCTCATTCGGCAAGCACTATCAAATCATGAATGGTAGTCTACCACTATCTCTCAAGAGGAAGGTATATAACAGCTGCATCTTACCGGTACTTACCTACGGAGCAGAAACCTGGAGACTTACAAAGAGGGTTCAACTTAAATTGAGGACGACGCAGCGAGCGATGGAAAGGAAAATGATAGGTGTAACCTTAAGAGACAGGAAGAGAGCAGAGTGGGTCAGGGAACAAACGGGGGTTAAGGATATCATAGTTGAAATTAAGAAGAAGAAATGGATATGGGCCGGCCACGTAGCACGTCGGCAGGATCACCGGTGGTCATTAAGGGTAACTGACTGGATTCCAAGAGATGGCAAACGCGTGAGGGGGAGACAAAAAATTAGGTGGGTAGATGAGATTAAGAAGTTTGCAGGTATAACGTGGCAGCAGAAAGCACAGGACCGAGTTGATTGGCGGAACGTGGGAGAGGCCTTTGCCCTGCAGTGGGCGTAGACAGGCTGATGATGATGATGATGACCTGTGGCTTCTCGTAGCCGTTCGAGCGGTGAGCGGCGATCTGTTCATCACTACTTTGACTGGCACGGTGGTTCCGTCTCGCTTTGTGCGCGCCCGGGCAGACGGTGTGAAGGCGCCAGGACCACAACACCGATATATCTTGGGCGTTGTATGCGAGCTCGCTCTCTTTTCTGGTGTTCTGTGAGAGTGCTCAAAAACGTCAAAACTGATTTTAGAGACATCCACGCAGAAAGTAATCGGTAAGAGCGCGGGAGCAGAAGAGAGAGCGCCATGATGGAAAAGAGTGTCAAAACGCCTGTATAAAGTGTAAAAATACTGCTATCAAGATTAGCTACAGCCCAGTAAAGAGTGGCGTAACTTGAGTGGTAAACGGATGGGCTAAGGAAATATCGAGGTGGACCAGCAGTGGCCACCTCCCCTTTTCTTTGTTTACCGCAAGGCATTAAAGACTGTATGGAACTCACTTTCCTTCTGTCTCGACTGTAATCACTGAACTAATCAACCAGTAAGACTCCGTGCGATGTAACTTTTGTCTGGGCCATTAACCTACTGGTGGTCGCCGAGTGAGGCTCGGTTCGTGGTATGTTGTAAGTGTTATAGGCTCTGACCTAAGAAATTTAAGTAGAACAGTAAAATGCTATTTTCGTTGTTGTCTTCAGTGGACTTCGAAAAGCTGTACATCTGACTCTCTATATATTTCACTACATTATATATTCAAGTTTTGTTACCTCTAACCTGCCACCTGTTTCATCAAAGTGGGGCATCTCCTTGTCGGGACCCAATCAACTTCAAGGAGAACAAACAATAGCAACATAACTACTCCATCACATTTAGAAAAACACGTCGATCCACCTGGTAACGCTTGGCTCAAAGCCAAAAAATGCAGCTGTAGTGAAGGGAGGACGACGACCAAGCAAGCAAGCAAGCAAGCAAGCAAGCAAGCAAGCAAGCAAGCAAGCAAGCAAGCAAGCAAGCAAGCCGGAGTGTCAACAGTAGCATGGGACACGAGCTCGCGTTGACCCGGATTTTGGATTCTTGACGCCCCCGCTCCCCGACGCCGTACTCTTGACGTTTTTCGACTTTGCCTAAAGATGCGTCAATAAACCACGTCACTTTTTGTGGAGGTACGTGGATTCCCACTACCAACCTGGGTCTTCGCTCCCGGAAACTCCCTCTCTGCCCCGGTTTGTGAGCACATTGCCAACATGGCCGAAGGGACCCCTCTGCAGTCTGGACCTTCGGCAGTCCACGTCACCTGCTGCGCCATGAATCACCAGTGAGATCCCCCCATGTTCACCGGCTCAGGTGACTCGAACGTGGAAGCGTGGCTGTCAAAATACGAACGTGTCAGTGCCAACAACAAATGGGACGACCAAATGAAGCTTGGTTACATGCAGTTCTACTTTGCGGACATCGCCCAACTGTGGTATAACAATCACGAGAGCAACATTCCCACTTGGTCCGTCATTAAGACTTCCATTACGGACGTCTTGGTCGGTCATCAGCTCGCAAGCTTCGCGCAGAGCAGCGCTTGCATGAACGGGCACAGCAACCCGGCGAGAACTTCACGAGCTACATTGAGGATGTGTTGAACCTATGCAACCGCGTGAACTTTACCTTGAACGATGAGGAGAACATGAAGCACATCCCGAAGGGCATTGAGGGCGATGATTTTCAGGTGCTGCTTGCGACGAATCCCACCACAGTCGCTGGATTGGTCTCATTGTGTCAGTGTTTCTACGAGTCGCGTAGGCAGCACTCGATCGCACGCCAAGCCCTCACGACGGCCGACACACTATTGAGCTTGTACGTTACTCGCCGCCTTGCCGATCAGCAGCCGCTGCTATCCACCTTCAAGTAATTTATCAGTGAAGAGCTAGCGCGTCAGCTTTTACTACTACCTCTCACGAACGAGCCGACGCAGACTTTGGCCCCTGACGTTAAGCACGTCATTCGGACCGAAATTGCTGAGGCCCTACAATCTATGCTCCAAAAACCACCCTTCACTGCACCGCTCATTTACGCTGCTATCACTGCTCGGCGTTGCTATCGCTGCTGACGCCCGCCGTTACCTTGCTTCGTGGAGAATCTTTGGGGCACGTACAAGACGTCGACCTCCTGCGTTCCCTGAACTTCTCTGAAAGCCAACCCTACCTTCAGCTGAACGCCATGACGTCACCTGTTCCCAACTCTTCCGCCCCAGATGTTTTCCGCCCTTCAATTGCCGACGGTCTACCGCCATGGCATCGCAGCGATCTTCTCGCTCTTCTGCAAGACCTCTACTCGCCATTCGATTGCGCCCAGCCAACCTTGGGCCGCACGACAAACGCCACACACCTCATCGACAGCGGTTCCCATGCTCCCTTACGCCAACGACCCTATTGAGGTTTCGTGGCAGAACGGCAAATTATCAACGAACAAGTCGACGACATGCTTAAACTCGCAGTTATTCAGCCGTCCCAGAGCCCCTGGTCCTCTCCTGTCGTACTTGTGCGCAAGAATTGATCAATAAGGTTCTGTGCCGACTATCGCCGCCTGCCGCGCATCGATGATGTTCTCGATTGCTTACAAGGGGCAGAATATTTCTCGTCTTTAGATTTACGTCTGGGTTATTGGCAAGTACTGATGGCTGTCACCGATCGTGCGAAGAGTGCTTTCGTCACTCCTCATGGACTCTATGAGTTGGACGTCATGCCGTTCGGGTTGTGCAACGCCCGAGCTATTTTCGAACGGATGATGCACAACATCCTTCGCGGCTAGAAGTGGAACACCTGCCTTTGCTACCTTGAGAACATCATAGTTTTTCTAGAGATTGTCTTACTCACCTTGTTCACCTTCGTGAGATTTTGACGTGCCTCACCTCAGCTGCTCTTCAACTTAACATCAAAAAGTGTCACCTTGCGGCGCAACAGTTGACAATGCTGGGTCACGTCGTCTGCAAGGAAGGCGTTCTCCAGGTTCCAGTGAAACTTCGGCCCGTTGCCGAATACCGCAATCCCACTGGCATGAAGACGCTTCGAAGTTTCATTGGGCTGTATTAACATTTTCACCGATTTGTCCGCCATTTTGCTTCCATCATCGCCACTGTTACCAATTTTCTCTAACCTCTAACGGCCTTCCTGCTTGGTCAAGAGAGTGCGACACATCTTTTGAAACGGTACGGCGCCTCCTAACAGCGCCTCAAATACTTCCTCGCTTTCACCCTGATGCGTCAATGGAAATCCGTACTGACGCCAGCGGCGTCGACCTTGGTGCAGTATTGGCTCAAGAGAAACCAGGATATAAAGATTACATCGTCGCTTACACGAGTCAAACTCTCAAGAAAGCCAGTACAATTATTCAGTCGCTGAGAAAGAATGCCTTGCCATAATTTGGGTTTTGGCTAAGTTTCGTCCGTGCCTCAACGGCCGCCCTTTCGATGTCGTCACGGACCACCATGCTCTATGTTGGCTCTCATCGCTGAAACATCCGGCGCGACGCCTCGGTCATTGGGCGCTTCAGCTGCAAGAGTACAATATTCCTGTTGTGAACCGATCAGGCTGCAAGCGCTATGATGCTGATGCGCTCTCTGCTCACCGCTAGCGTGCGACACAGCTTCTCCGTCCGCTTCCTTGTCGCCAATCGACGTCGCAGATATGTCGTCGGAGCAACGCAAGGATACGCGGGTTTGCCACATGCTCGACGTTTTAGCTGATCCATCAGCTTACCCCGCATCTCGAACTCATTTCGCTATTCGAGATGGTCTCCTCTATCCGCGGAATTACGCGTCTGATAGCCGGAGGTGGCTGCTTGCGATACATCGCCACATGTGCACGCAAATTTCACACCGACCCGCAAAGTGCTCACGCCGGCGTTCTCAAGACCTACAACCGCCTGCGTCAGCGATACTATTGGCGCGGATTGTATACATTTGTGTGCAAGCATATCCGCACTTGTACAAGCATATCCGCACTGTCAGCGACGAAAGGCTCCACCTCAACGTCCAGCCGGTACACTTCAGCCTCTCCCGTGCCCGACGCGTCCATTTCACCGCGTTGGTATTGATATATGCGGCCCGTTTCCCTCGACCACTTCTGGGAACACATGGATCATTGTCGGCGTAGACCACCTCACGCGTTATGCAGAGACTGCAGCTTTGGTCACAGCAACAGCCAGAGAAGTTGAATTTTTTTTTATTCTACGCAACTTCGTCCTGCGCCACGGCGCCCCGCGCGAACTTTTGAGCGACAGAGGACGTGTTTTCCTGTTCGAAGCTATTGAAGCATTGCTCCTTCAGTGAAGCATCGTTCACCACATGACGACAGCATATCGTTAGCAAAGCAATGGCCTAACCGAAAGATTTAATCGCACTCTTGGTGATATGCTGACGATGTGCACCGCATCAGATCATACCAATTGGGACACCGTCCTTCCTTTCGTGACATATGCGTACAACACTTCTACGGAAGCGACCGCAGGATTCTCACCGTTCTTTCTTTTACACGGACGCAAGCCGTCATGCATGCCGGACACCATGCTTCCTTACACACCTGAGGCATGTGAGTACAGTCCAATTTCTGATGTTGCCAGGTACGCAGACGATCGCCAGAAGGTCGCCAGAAGCCAAGGTCGCCGGAAGCTTAGGTGCGACGATCACCGATCTCTTGATACCTTCAACACAGGTGCCCTCGTCTGGCTTTGGGTCCCACCGAACACTCCTACACTTTATTCCAAGTTAATGGCCAGATATCACGGCCCCTATCGCATTTTTGCGCGGATTTCTGCCGTCTATTACGAGGTCGAGCCCTTGACACCATCTGACGACTTGGGTCGTTGTGGCCGAGAAATTGTCCACGTGTCTCGCATCAAGCTATATTACGACCCCACTATCTTGCCAACGCCTTAAGTCGCCAGACTGGTTCCGCTATTCCCCGGGGGTCAATGTAGTGAAGAGAGGACGACGACGAAACACACCAACGAGCAAGCAAGCCGCAGTGTCAATAGTGGCATGGGACACGAGCTCGCGCTTGCAATGATTTTGGCTGCTTGACGCCCGCCGCTCTCCGACACCCTACTCTTGACGTCTCTCGACTTTCCCTGAAAACTCGTTAATAAATCACGGCACACAGCATAGAACGACTCGCTCACTGCTTCGCATGAAACCGATTCCGACAAGGCGTGAGATCTGACAAATGTATTATTTGTTTTTTTGTTCACTAGCTGCTCTCAGTTTGTGGTTAGTCAGCCGTAGAGAATAAAGCCACAACAGTAGGACACAAGCAACCACCGAAGCTCTGAACAGAATGCTTTTCGGTCTTTCACTAGCCGATGTACGCATTAAAGTCCAGCTGTCTCCAAAGCTGCACTATAACGGGTACATTAAACACAAAGTAAGCGCATACGAACGCATTTATACGAGCGAAATGCAATATTTTCGTTCAGGCCGGAATGCTGCAAAAGTACACCAATAACTTCAACTTGGCGCAGTTTAACGTCGGCGCCGCGGAGCGGATGTTTATAGAAAACGAAGGATATCCTCACTATTATCAATGCATTATCGTTTTTTCAAACTCAAATACTGATAGCAGCGCCATTATTTTAAGGAGTTGACAGCGTCAGCGTTTTTGTACTGTATGAAGGTTTAGTGGACGGCACTCGGTGACAATGCGCAATGGCGGCAGTCAAGGAGGAGCACGGAATTCTAGCACGAGCGGCGTTCTTTCTGAAAGGAGCCGAAGAGGACGACCCAGCAAAACGCGCTGGAGAGGACGACCCATTAGAAAGTTCCAGGGCTCCACTACAGTATGAGCAGTGTATGATTCGGAACTGGTCTCACAAAAACGCTTTCAGCGTAGGAGAAAATGTTGGAAGACCTACCATTTCAGAAGCCACAGACCGTGCGAGACCTTTCAACGTAGCCCCGACAAGCGTTCTTCCTATACCGAGACGCGAGGTGCTGACTTTGGCGGCAGAAATAAAACTGCGGCTACAAACTGAGATAGCTGTGGCATTACCAGCACTGCATGACTGATAACAGCAACGCGCGCTCGGCACCTCCGTGAACTTTTCGACGATGATAACATTGCCTCCTTGTGCTGCATTTCGAGCTTATTATTTTTACCCCGGTAGTGTTTGCATGCTTGCCCTTCAACTTAAACAGGCATGCGACTTCGTTAAGGGCCAACGAACTGCCTATGTCAAAACAAAGAAACGTGCGATGAAAGAATTCCCATTGTGTGGTACGAGAGCCGTGTTCCAATGAAGGCAGTATCAGTTTTTGTAACACGTCTGTGTGAGGGAGGCAAAAGCACGCAGCGAGATGTAAACCATTGGTGTGTAGTGAAAATTAAAGGCTGTCGACACAAACATAGCTACGCTTCAGAAAATTACGTAGACACTGCTGTTGCTAAAAAAAAAAGAGTCAAAAACTAATGAAGTGAACTGCACATTCGAGATGTATTAGGTACAGCAAACGACGTGAAGCCCTCATTGCAACAGATTACTAACATAGTGAAAGCACATATGACAAAACGAATATAATTCCACTGAGTCACGAGTCAGCCGCGATTCAGGAAGATCGCGCCATAGGAGCTCGGAAAAAAAGTAAAAATCAGAGTAAATACATTAAAATTCAGAAGGGAACTAATGTTGACAATGTTACGAACAGAATGGTTAAAAACCTTTCGATGAAATACTTAGGTCTCACTGATGCATAGATTCAAGAGCTCCCTTTGAAACGTTTATACCTATTGGCTGGAGCTTATAAAACTGTGAATAATATATGATTCTATATTTTCAGGCTCTTGATGATCGGAAGTTTGACTCACGTACATGAAATGTCATCGGATAAAAGTTGTGACCTGCCACGTCACGCTATAACACTACTTTCGATAATTTTGTTGCTGTGTGCGTGCGATAGCCGTTTATTCTAACATTAACAGCTTGTCTCGTTTCGCCGAAGCACTGCTTGTGACAAAGCAAACATTCGTGCATGTAATTAGGGAAAATTCTAGCCGGTATCGAATGCTGGTATCCTGCGCGACAGTCAAATATTCTAACATTGGTCCACGCCAGCGCTTGAAGCTGATTCTGAAAAATACCATATACAGTCGACATGTCGTGCAAGAAGTCACGTTAACACACGTAAAATTGCGTTGGCAGAGGCGTGCAATAGCGATTCATGGAGGCGGAGTTTGAGAAACACTGAACGGCGAACAAAAGTTTGCACACCGTTGACGAAGAAATAAAAGAAAACAAATGAGGCGCTCATATAATAATTGCTGGGATTTAACGCCTCGAAACCCCGATATGATTATGAGGGACGCCGTTGTGGAGGGCTCCGGAAATTTCGACCACAGCGGGTTCTTTAACGTGCGCCTAAATCTAAGTACGCGGGCCTCAAGCATTTTTCACCTCCATCGAAAATGCAGCCGCCGCGAGCGGGATTCGATCCCGCGACCTTCGGGTCAGCAGTCGAACACCGTAACCACTATACCACCGTGTCGAGCCATGAGGCGCTCAAAGTGCCCATTTAATGCCAAACATATCTAGTGCTCGTTGCGGCTCATCCTTCTTTCACGAGTGGAGCTATAGACTTTCGCCCTTCTTCAATGAAAAGGTTTTAACAGCTGCCAAACTTTTAAGCGAAGCGTCTATGAGCGAAGGATGTCGGTGGCGGTGGCGGCTGTGGCATAGTTCGCCAAAAACCCGGCACGGGCGAGTGTGCAGAAATGCGCGCGTACTCAAAAAAAGGTCCCCTAAGGTGAGCCGCTCACATGCGCAGCCGTATGCGAATAAACGATGCTCTCTCGATCGTGGACTTCTCGGGGACCAGCCGTTCCTGACATGGAAATGTGATCATTTTTCGAGGTGACTTGTCGTTCAGGTTGTCACATTACATTGTTACTTTTCATTCTTTCACGCATGACCGTCGCTGTTGCCTGTTGCAACAGAAGTACTGCGCAGTTAAGTACATCGGTGAAGGTCCAATTCCCGGCATGGAGAAAGAAAGAAGCTTGGAGGGAGCATTAAGCAATGTGATAGAAAGGAAGAAAAAAAGAGGGAAAGAAAGCGCCTGTGTTCCGTTTCCGCTTGGCGTCGTGAGAAAGAAACAAAGCAAGAGAGAGAGAGAGAAATAGTAGGTATTGCCCGCACGCACCAAGCATCGCTTTCCCCCATTTTCCCACCAGGGGTCAGGCTCCTAACTCATTGCGTTTAGAAAGCCGCTCTATCAGCGTTATTTATATGTTAACCTGTTAACACGAAAATGTTTTATGCCGGGGTCCACCTTGACTTTCACGACGTATTTCCGTCAGGAAGTAATTCAGCAAAATTACAGCCATCAGATGGCAAAGAAAAATAAAACTATAAGAAAAAGTTCCGACGACGGGAGTCGAAACCATGACGTGTCGGTCCGCGAAGATGCCTGGCGGACGTTTAGCTCACTGAGCTACCGCCAAACACACTACGGAAACTGCATGAACGCGCCTTATATCATTCTTCTCACAGTGCTATTGGATGGATGTATGGATGTTATTAGCGTCCCCTTTTTAACGGGGCGGTGACATCTGTGCCACCAGGCCCGAAAAAAAAAAGAACGCGCCGTTGCTATACGACCGTGCCATTCGGCGCGTTTCCAATACAAGTTTAATTTTGTCAACGCTTTGACATACCATGAGGTGGCGGCTTTATTCCAAGCCTCGCTCATAGCATCCATCCATATCGAAAAATCGCTCTCCGACACTCGCCTGGCTGTCGCACCGCGTTCTTCGCTCGCCCTGTGAGAAGTAACGGCCAGGCTAGAGGAAAGACACGACACGCGTAACGTTTCTCTTCGCATTTCAGGACTCTTTGAAAGAGTGCATATCGAGTACGAGTGTTTATTACGTGCTTGTTGATGCCATCTTTGCGCGGGATTCGCCATATGCGGTGTCGACGCATATGTGAAGAGCTTCAGCTGCCGCAAGGGTTAAATCATGATCATGGGTGTTAGTCGTCAGCACAGAGATGTGCCACAGGCGTCAACGTGAGTGCGATGCGTCCACCGGTGCTATATCTGCCAAACAACAGTAGACAATGCAGAAGGTCTCATATACCAATGCACTATAAACAATAAACCTCTTCATTGACGAAACGTTTCACGTTCGTGTTATACCGATTCCTGTGGCGGAGGGATCAGCCATCTTTTTTCTTTCGTTCTAGCATAATTGGCAAGAATTGGAGTGCATCAGGCCAGACGAGCATGCAGTTTTTTTTTAAAGGCGCAATTGATGATGCCACGTTCAGATGGTGACTGATGATTATCCTTGTACGCATGCCAGCTAATACTAATATTACGCATAACGAAATAACTCTTGACATTCGATCGATTGTTCGGACGACTAAATGGCTTCGTAAGTACTTCGGAAGTTTTTACCTGTTGTGCACTAGCGCGGCGGAACGAAATTTCAAAGGGGGCGTGGGTCGTCAGGACAACCGGATATATCCCTGTATCTTATCATTGCGGCTCTGCGCTTCTACCAACACCAGGCTATATGCATAGCAATATAAAGCGCACTTCCTTCGCAGACGTTAGAATGCAGCAATGGAACACGCCAGTGACGAGCAAGTATCATACTTTCCAATGCAAAGAAGGCTCCCATATGATTGCAAGTGACACCATTGTTCAAACCATATTCAACCACCGCTTCATCGGCCGCACCATAAGCTTTTCTTTCTGCTTACGGAAGGATTTTTTTTGTGCCGCCACACACGTTTTCCCAAACAGTCGAAAAGCAAAAAAAAATGCAGCCAAGTCACCTTTGAAGAGCATGTCTGCATATCTTTTGTATACGGTGCCGCTAACACAACTTATCTCTTTTGTCAATAACTGTGTGTGTAGCAACCTGACATCGGCAAAGCCTATTCTCCTCTGGTGCGGAATTCTTTACACCAATACACATATAATGAACATAGTTATCTCAATATTTTGTGCATAGTCTTACGCAAAGAAACACAAGAGTTCAATATATTTATATTGAAATGGAATGCATTCATTATACAAAAAAGGGGTGGATAGCTCGTACACACAACGGCAACGTCTTCTTCGTGGTCACCGCGATGGCGACAGGTCATCCTTTCGGAAAGTCAGTCTGGTTGGTAGCCGCCATGCTGGCTTCGTGGTTGCGGTGCTCGGCTGCTGACTTGAAATCCAGGGGTTCGATGCCGCCTGTGCAGGTCGAATTTCGGTTATGTCTGTATGATAATAACATGGGGAGGTTACTCCGTATACCTCCCATAGGATGCTTGAATTCATGACGTCAGCGCTGGCAGCACCAACGTCCCTTCTGTTACTGTCATGGCGGCTGGGCTTCAGAGACTCAAACTGCAGAATGGCGGCGCACACGGTATGCGTCGTCATGGCAACACTAACACCAGCCGCGCCTCCTCTCCTAGATCTCGCGCGCGCGCCGTTTGTTTTTTTTTATTTTCTTCTTTTTGTTTTGTTTGCGTGCTCGGGCTCCCTCTCGCACTCCTTTTTTTATGACCCCCTCGTCCGCGTGCTGCGCCGTGCAGCGCAGCATGCGGACGTGGGGGTCATAAAAAAGTGCTGCGCCGTGCAGTGCGCCGGGCGCTGTTTTTTTTTTTTTTTTGCGTCTGCTGCGCGTGCTGCGCCGCGCGTTAGATGCGCGTTTGAATGTACGCAATTTGCAGTCAGGCATTCTGCAAACACTGCAGTCGTGCAGCACGTGCCAGGACGCAGAAGAATGAATTGCACTCAACACAAAATAGCTTTGGTCTTGTCGCAGAAGTGTAGAAGAGCTTCTGATATATGCGCACGATATTGCACAAAATTATCATAACTAACAAAATTGAACATTCACAGCAATGCAAAAACAATGAAAGCAGTTGAAATACCTAGAATTGGAATAATACTGTAAATATCATTTTAAAGATGTCAAAATGGACTCCACATGTAACACAACTTAGTACTGACCGCACTTTATCGACTACATTTCCAAAAAACGTTGACTTTGATATAAGTGGTGATGATAAACGCGGAGAAAATGAACAGATGATATCGGAGGACTCAAGGCATCTCTACTTGAAATACGCCGATTCTGCAATTCTTCAGCTTTTCACTGGGCGCACCGATCAGCTGTGTGGCGTTCCGGAATACTTTAAAAACGCTTACACCCTGAAGAAAAGGCACAAGTTCCACTCAGATAAAGAGCGCCGTCGACTCGTACAAAAGTGAACTCGTTTGTTCGTCTCAGAGCAGCACAAGTTTTCATACATGTACTTAACGTCTCACACACGTGGTTATAGGCGATGGTGAGTAATTAAGCGGAGACAAATGCAAAGCACACACTCAAGCACGCGGTTCTGTCAGAGTTGTAAACCTGAGACTATAGTTTGTCGCATGGGCTTCATGTCCACTGCTTGTTCGTATAACAATTTAAACGCAGCATCGTGCCCTTTTCAAATCAGTCATTTTTGAAAACATTAACTATAGCCCCACTGCAGAGAACGGCTACTCGGTATGAACGTCAATTCAAATTGACACAATGAAAACCGCGACTCAAAAAGCACGCTCACCTGTCGTTCTTTTGGGGGCCGGCACATATATTCCGGGACTTGTTCTGGAAGCATTCGAGCAACAAAGCACTATGCACGAACAGCGCGAGTCGTAAAACATCGCGTCGCACAAGCACACAGCGAGCGAGCACCATCAAACGGACGAGCGACGACGGCTAACGCACGCCTTTACAACGCCAGACACGAAACTTTCTAACGGATTTCAATGTCGGCGGTGTCAGCAAGGCGGCGGAAAGCGCGCCCCCCGGAGGAGAGGGAGTTGATCCCGGCAGAAGGGGGTTGAAGAGAGTTGTGAGAAAAGAGTCAGAACGCAGATTTTAACTCTGATCCTAGTCCATATATGGCGCCCCAGTTTGCCATACCAGTCACTTGGGTTTCTTTCACTGGCCTGCTAATAACCCGTGTACGAAACCTTCAGAGACTGCTAGTCGCAGAGAACATTGACTTTGGATGGACCGTGCAAGGCCGGATTGCGCTGGCAGCCTCGGCAGCGTGTTGCTCCACGGAGGCCGTCCAACCAGTCAATGTGCTGGAGCCGGCGCCGAGCCTTTCCAACGTGTTCCGAGCCTTGTGAGAATGAGCGAGCCTCGGAATCTCGACGAAGGATTGCCAGTCGGGAGACGTCAGGCAAGCTTTTATCATTCATTGAGCTTCATCGATGGCGCTGCGAGGGGATTCTTCCTTGGAAGCCTTTCGACGGGCCTTTAAGAATAGCGAGGCATTTGCACGATGACGCCCAACCCTCCTGCGAACAAGAATCAACAACTTATACCTCTAACGAATCAGCGCAACGGTGGAAGTATCGCCGGAGATGTATGGCCTGGCTTATTATTGAAGCGCTGCCGAGAAGAGCGCTTCTGCGCTTTGAGATCTCACCACCGCGACACTCTGGCAGCAGCAAGTGACCCACGTGACAGCTGCCTGGTGCTCCTGCATGGAAACTTTCACCCACGGCAAACCTGTAATGTTGGCCGAATTATTGAAGTTTTTCCAGAGCTCGATGGACGCACCCTCTCCTGCACGATGCGCTTGCCTTGGGGAACCAGCGTGCGGCGGCCTGTTTAACTCGTCTACCCGTTAGAGGCAAGAGTTCGATGAGCTATGCTAATTCGGCGGGGAGGATGTTAAAATAATCCTTTTCGCTCGGGTTGCGATGTCTGTGGGCGACACCTGCGTTGCCACGGGGGTGTCAGGGTCGTTTGGATGCCTGTGCATGTTGTCTCTGAACGCGATTATGGCCAGGCTCGTACAGCCCCTTGCTGGACCAGACGGCGCCTAACAAGGAGTCTTGAGGCTCAGCGGCCGAGCAAGTACGTTCGAACAACGAAATACGAAGGATCCACCTTTCGCTCCTATCCAAATTGTAAATATGTAAAATAAACTTCTAGCATTAATTTAGAAATCACTGTGTCATTGAGTTATTGACATCGACCACTTTTGCATCGAAGTGTTACGGAGAGTGAAACATGCTTCACATTTGTGTTTTAATATTGAACGTCACTGATTATAAGCGGTTGATTGGCAAAGACGGTTTTGAAAGCTGCGCGAATGTTAAGGGAACCTAATATATTAAACGTTATAAGGCACATGCAAACAAATAACCAGTGCCACCCACAGGTTAATTTGTGGCATGCGAGAAAAGGAAATAGAGGATGAGAGAGAAAAGGAAGTGCATGACATCACATGTGAAGGGAGGAAATGAAATGATAAAATCTTTCATACAGAACGAAGTGAGAACATTGCGCTGAATAACACACGCTGTTTATTGAAACTCAAGAGCGTTATTTAGGAAGAGAGTTTGCGTGGACGAAAAAAACAAGACTGCGACAGAAAGGCAAGAAAATTGGAGGAGCCGGTCCACACGATCAAACTGAATTACCAGGGACGCTGTTTAGCACGCGGCACAGAGGTAGCACAAAATGTCGAGCCATAGCCGATCACACACCCTGCAACAAAGTATGAAATTTCAGTCCAATGAGTCCCGCTTGAATTTAGCATAGACTCCTGTAAAGTTTTCCATTTGAGCGTCTTTTTGCCCCGCTACATACGTCAATTTCTATGGCATGCGCCCCCGGCTAGAGCGGCCGGTGCTGCTGCTCTGTAATGCGGCTGATCTCAAGACAAACCTTGCTGCACCTTTTTGTAAACTATTTATATTTCAGCCCAATTATCAAGTAAAATGGAGTGCGATAAAACCGCGAAAATTATTTTAAAAGGCGAGTGCAGTTATTGTGAACCGAGTTTTATTGTCCCCAGTTAACTTGTTTGCAGTGTCAAGACGTTTATTAGCGGGCACTCGGCGACGACGACAGTCAAAGCGGGGCTGACTCTCTGCACGAGGGGGCGTGCTCTCAGAGAGGAGGCGACCCACTAGAAGGCGCTCGAGAGGACGACCCATTACCGACTACGAACGCTTCGCTACAATCACCCCGGGTACGAATAGGGAGCCGCCTGGCGACCTAGCAGCTTGTCAGTATGAGCGGGTCATGATAGGGCTTCAGGCGCTCCACATTGACAATGTCGCGCCCTCGACGGCGCATGTCCGAAGAAGGTTCGACGGGTTCGATCAGGTAGTTGACCGGGGATGTGCGTTCCACGACACGGTAGGGGCCTTCGTATTTGGGCAGTAGTTTTGAAGAGAGGCCAGTTGCAGTGGTCGGGACCGAGAGCCACACGAGCGCTCCAGGGAGGAACGTGGACTCAGAAGTGGTGGTTCCACCGCGAATGCTCTTCTGCCGCTCTTGTTCGTGCGTTGTAAAGGTCTTCGCAAGCTCGCGACATTCTTCAGCAAGCCTGGCTGTGTCCGAAATAGGCGCACATTCAGATTGATCTGGCTTGTAGGGAAGGATGGTGTCGATTGTGTGCGACGGGTGCCTGCCGTACAATAAGAAAAATGGTGAGAAACCAGTAGTGCTCTGAGAGGCGGTATTGTAGGCGTACGTGACGAAGGGCAGAATGGCATCCCAATTTGTGTGGTCGGCGGCGACGTACATCGAGAGCATGTCGCCGAGCGTGCGGTTAAAGCGTTCGGTGAGGCCATTCGTCTGCGGGTGGTAAGCAGTAGTTTTGCGGTGAACAACGTTGCACTCTTTGAGAATGGCTTCCACGACTTCCGACAAGAAGACACGGCCTCGATCGCTGAGAAGCTCTTGGGGTGGTCCGTGACGCAGTATGAATCGGTGAAGTAGGAAGGATGCAACATCGCGCGCTGTAGCTGCTGGGAGGGCGGCGGTTTCGGCGTATCGCGTTAGATGGTCAACAGCGACGATGGCCCAGCGGTTACCAGCCGAAGTCAGAGGGAGTGGTCCATACAAATCGATGCCTACGCGCCCAAACGGACGGTTAGGGCAAGGTAATGGTTGTAGACCTGCTGGCGACACGTGCGTTGCAGGTTTTCGGCGTTGGCAATCGAGGCAGGAGCGAACGAACTTCTGCACGTAGCGGTACATCCCTCGCCAGAAGTATCGTTGTCGAATGCGGTGGTAAGTTTTGGATACCCCAGAGTGCGCGCATTGCGGGTCAGAGTGGAAGGCCTCGCATATTTCAGAACGCAGACTGCGGGGTATCACTAGTAGCCACTGGCGGCCGTCGGCGTCGTAATTGCGTCGGTGCAGTAGGTCGTCGCGAATGGCGAAATGGTGGGCTTGACGACGCAACGCGCGAGTGGATGGTGTTGCGGACGGATCAGTGAGCAAGTCGATCAGCGAGGTGATCCATTTATCCTTGCGCTGTTCGGTAGCGATGGTGCGAACGTCGATTGAAGCAACAGCTATGTGAGATAGTGAGCAGGGGGCATCGTCGTCAGGCAAGGGAGAGCGCGAGAGGGCGTCGGCGTCAGCATGCTGGCGTCCGTTGCGGTACAGCACGCGGATGTCGTAGTCTTGCAGGCGAAGTGCCCAGCGGGCGAGACGGCCTGAGGGATCCTTCAGGGACGACAGCCAGCACAGTGCATGATGGTCGGTGACGACATCAAATGGGCGACCATACAAATAAGGTCGGAACTTTGTAAGGGCCCAGATGATCGCCAGGCACTCTTTTTCTGTGACCGTGTAATTGGTCTCGGCTCTGGTAAGCGTACGGCTTGCGTATGCCACGACATACTCGGGGAACCCTGGTTCGCGCTGCGCAAGGACAGCGCCGAGGCCTACACCGCTGGCATCCGTGTGTACCTCCGTTGGGGCCGTAGGATCGTAGTGGCGTAGTATGGGAGGAGACGTCAACAGACGACGGAGCTTTGCGAACGCGTCGTCACACTCGGACGACCACGAACTTAGGGGTCCGTTACCTCCAAGGAGCTTCGTCAGCGGCGATATGATAGTCGCGAAGTTTCGGATAAAGCGCCGAAAGTAGGAGCATAATCCTACAAAACTGCGCAGTTCCTTGACGGACGTAGGTTTGGGGAACTCTGTCACGGCCCGAAGCTTGGCTGGATCAGGGAGAGTTCCGTCCTTGGACACGACGTATCCTAGTATCGTGAGCTGCCGTGCTGCAAATCGGCACTTCTTTAGATTCAGTTGTAGCCCGGCCTCGCTCAAACGCGTCAAAACATGCCGCAGGCGTAGAAGATGCGTGGAGAAGTCCGGGGCAAAAACGACGACGTCGTCGAGGTAGCACAGACACGTGTGCCATTTCAAGTTGCGCAGAACGGTATCCATCATGCGCTCAAAGGTCGCGGGCGCATTGCACAGCCCAAACGGCATGACGTTAAATTCGTACAAGCCGTCGGGTGTGACAAACGCTGTCTTCGGTCGAGCGTCATCAGCCATGGGGACTTGCCAGTACCCTGAGCGCAAATCGAGCGATGAAAAAAATTCTGCACCTTGCAGGCTGTCGATGGCGTCGTCTATTCGAGGTAGGGGATAAACGTCCTTACGGGTGATCTTATTGAGTCGTCGGTAGTCCTCCACACAGAACCGCACAGAGCCGTCCTTCTTCGCAACGAGAACGACAGGAGAAGCCCACGGGCTGTTGGAGGGTCGAATAACATCGCGGCGAAGCATGTCTTCGACTTGCTCGTTAATTACACGACGCTCTGCTGGCGATACGCGATATGGACGTTGCCGCAGTGGTGGTTGGGTGCCAGTGTCGATGTGATGCGTGACAGCAGACGTGCGGCCGAGAGAAGTTTGCGCGACATCGAACGAAGAACGAAATTCTTCCAACAGGCATAGAAGCTGGGAACGCTCGACCGATGTAAGGTGGTCAGCAATCGAGGAACCAAATACATCAGCGGGTGACGAATCAGTTGTCGAAACAGCGCTGAGCGGACGGGAGCTGGCGCAGTGCGTGTCACCCGGTGCGTCCATAACTTGTGCATCTTCGAGGGCTTCCGCTCTACCGAGACATTCCCCACGCACCAACGTAACAATGTACGGGGATGGGTTCGTAACAAAAATGTCGGTGTCGCCCTGAGTGACTTGGACGGTCGCAAATGGCACCAGCAAGCCTTTCCTATTGAAAACGCGGTCCGAGGGAGAAAGGAGTGCAACGGTGTCAGCGAGACCGGTGCAATACACTGACACAGCCGTTGACGAGTTTGCAGGAAGTGTGGTGTCGTCTTTGACGAGTACCTTGGTCGCAGCCGGTAGGCTGTCCGCCGGCGTCAAATCTGGGAATGGTGAGAGCTCTATTTCGGCTGGTGCGCACCGAATTACGGCGTCGTGCCGTGCGAGAAAATCCCATCCCAGGATGACGTCGTGGGAGCATGAACAAATTATGATGAATTCGACGGCGTACAGAGCGTCCTGAATCATGACACGGGCTGTGCACACCGCTGTCGGGTGAATACTTTGGGCGCTGGCTGTACGGAGGGAGAGCCCGGAAAGTTGCGTCGTCACTTTTCGTAGTAGTCGGCTAAATTTAGCGTCCATAACGGATACGGCAGCTCCAGTGTCTACAAGGGCCGATGTGCGCACACCATCTACAAACACGTCTACTACGTTTGATGGGCTTTGCTGAGGGCTTTGGCAGTTCGATAGCGTCGCAGCCCTTGCCTCTTGGACTGCGACGACTAGTTTTCCTGGTCTCGTGCGACCGGACGAGGCCGCATCGGCGACAGTGATCGGCGTCGTGGGGACGGTGAACGGCGGGTAGACGAAGTTGGGTGTGACGTCGTTGACATAGGCGGCGGGTCGTAATACGGGCGGCTGGACTGGTTGGTGACGGTTGATCCGACTCGAGGCGGCTGCATGCGGTTGCAATAGCGGGCGACGTGACCGGCGCAACCGCACGCAAAGCAGATTGGGCGGTTGTCGGCAGTGCGCCATCGGCTGGCCGGGCTAGGTCCCATCCATGTCGCAGGACGCGAGGGACGGGGCGGCGGCTGATATGACTGCATGGTGGTCTGCAGTCGGGGCGTATGGATGACGTCGGCGTACGCAGCCGGCACACTCGCTTCGAAGGCCTGAGGCCTGGCGACGGCTCCGGCGTAAGTTACCGGGGGCACCACAGGGAGCGCTGGGGGCGGCCTGGCTACAACTTGCGCGTAACTGAGAGGCGCAGGCGCCGGAGGGGGCTGGTGGTATTCCGGCATGACCTCCGCGATTTCCTGCTCGATTGCCCGGCGTAGGGGAGGCAGCAGTGTGGTCGACGGCTGTTCAACGTGCTGCGGGTGAGCGAAGGCCAGTAGAGAAAACTGGCGGGCAATTTCCTCGCGCACGAAGGACTTGATCTCAGCGAGTAAGACGGAGTGGTCCGACGTGGCCGACAAGCCAGCGAGATCGGCGTCGCGTGATGGAGGTCGACGCGTCATCAGCCGTTGCCGGCGCAGCTCCTCGTAGCTTTGGCACAGTGTGATGACCTCTGCCACAGTGCGAGGGTTTTTGGCGAGCAGCATGGTGAAGGCATCGTCGTCGATGCCTTTCATAACGTTCCGGATCTTGTCGGACTCAGACATTGTCGCATTGGCTTTCTTGCACAAGTCGAGCACGTCTTCAATGTAGCTCGTGAAAGACTCGCCGGCCTGCTGGGCTCGTTCACGTAAACGCTGTTCGGCTTGCAGCTTGCGAACGGCAGGGCGGCCAAACACGTCGATGATGGCGGTCTTGAAAGCCGACCACGTAGCGAAATCAGATGCGTGGTTATTGTACCATAGTCCGGCAACACCCGCGAGGTAGAAAACGAGGTTGCTCAGTTTGCCTGCCTCGTCCCATTTATTGGGGACGCTCACACGCTCGTAGATCGCGAGCCAGTCCTCGACGTCAGTGCCATCCGCGCCGGTGAAGACAGGAGGGTCGCGGATGCGGGGGACACCTGGACATGGCGTCGGTGCAAGAGGAGGCGTTTGCTGGGTGGCGTCTTGAGTCATGGTAGCAGGCACGGTACGGGATCGAAGCTCCAAGGGCATCGAATGGGGACCGTAGTTGTTGAAAGGGCACAGCACTCTCCACCAAATTGTCAAGACGTTTATTAGCGGGCACTCGGCGACGACGACAGTCAAAGCGGGGCCGACTCTCTGCACGAGGGGGCGTGCTCTCAGAGAGGAGGCGACCCACTAGAAGGCGCTCGAGAGGACGACCCATTACCGACTACGAACGCTTCGCTACAGCAGCAATAAATTCCTGAAATGCAGGTGTTTTGTCCTGTTTTCCATGTTTGTTAACTCTTTCCTCAAAAATTCTTAGACAGTAAGAAATATAATTTAATCATAAGATTCTACTTCCACTGTTACTTAATGGGAATAAATATTGTGACCAAAAAGCGCGCCGTTTTTTCCCTGTGTGCGCTCAAATTTCAGAAATCGCGTAATTTGCGCAAAAGTGTTTTTGCGGTCAAAATGTATGGACATATTCTTTTTTAGGCGGACAAACTCTTTTTCACAAAACTAGCTTCGATACCGCTGTTCTGGGCCTAACACGTGTGTATACGGTAAATTTCCTCAAAACTGGGAGTGGTGAGCAGGACTTCGTGTTCGATCTGATCTGGACACACCCAGTCGCTCTTGATAAAGACTACTCCGCCCGCTCTCAGGAGGAGCGATGGCAATATGCCGTGAGTATATGCGCTCTGCCTGCATAACATGCTCAGTCGTACATAAAGGGAACCGCTCGGACCCATAATTTCATTTTACTTATGAACAAGGCTTCCGTGAGGGAGCCGGAAAGTACTTTTGCGTGTGTAATAAATGTTTACTTTGGTCGGCGCAGAGCCTCGGTTTTTCTGACTTCACCATTTGTTATCCCGACCGGGAGGGCTTCCATCAAAATTTAAACGTCAGAGTGTCCATGTAAGTGCTATCGCAATAAAATAATTATTGGGATCTTACGTTCCAGAGCCATTCAGCGTGTAGTGAAAACGTGTGCTAATCGGAAAGGCAGGGGGTACCACGCAGGCAAAAAGAAGATGACGTTTGGTCGGCTCGGTGCTCGTTTTGATTTCAAATTTTCTAAATTAGCATTATTAATCTATTCTAACTATTCTAGAAGTCATTAGTCATACAGTTCAATGACACAAAAATAGATGTTCGTAAGCACTTACTAGCAATTCGCTGCTGCTTTTCGGGTTGAAACCGCTCTATATCTAATGCAGCAACATAATGAAGACCATAAAACATTTCGCTTCTTCTAAGCAGGCGCTAATCAAATGCCTAGAAAACATTGATTGACTTCGTAAAACACGGCGGGTTGATCATTACAGTTTAATATAATTAACTAGCTGCTTCGCTCGCAAATGGCGCTTTGCAGGCCTCCTTAGTCGTCTTTATGAACATTTTCAATGCTTCGTTAAAGCCCCGTTCAAAATACGCGCCTTTCCTCACCTCCTTTCAAAGCAGCTGCGTTACCCGAGCAGAAATGTCTGCTCGGGCAACGCAGCTGCATGTAGTGAGTCACTGAACGATGTAGCCACTCGCAGGGTCAACGCATGATAATGCGCGCCCTGGCTCTGCTTGTTTTCATAGTTCAGTCGTAAAAGTGAGGACGTCTAAAAAGGCCATCTTATCTTCTCGGGCGATGCGGTTTCATTCGCGGAGCTAGCGAGGACAGCTGCTACCCGTTATCTTAAACGGCGGCGGTAGAGATTGTGCGAGCTGCGTGGTCGAGAGCACCGCTCGGTGTTGTCTCGCGCTCCCCCTATCAGTGTCTTGCTCCAGCACAAAAAAGAAAAAGGGAAACAGCGAGACCTTTCTTGCGGGAGACAGTATAGCTACTTGTCCGGAATCACCGCGAGACAGTGCAGGGGATCAGAATGGAGGCAAAGATAGCCAAGGCAAGTACGCCCGTTTTCTGATGTAGTAAAGCCACGACCTTTGCGATATTCATTCATTTCAGCCTATGCAGCGCCTTGGCATTTTAATGTGAAGTTACGGAGCAGCTCCTTTTTTTAGCATTCCTGACTTGAACAGAAATGAAAAAAAGCGCAATATAGTGGATACGTTCATAGGCTTAAGATTCTCCTTGTAAAACTTCTTTTTCATCTTTTGGAATGTCATTGTGAGACTGTTCCTTTATTACATTCACAAAAACGATAAGCAAGAGCTCAGTCGCTTTTATTGCTACAGCGGAGAATGTTTTCGGACAATGGTGCACTAAATAGCTTCAAATAGTCTAGTAATCGCTGCGCGAAATTGCTAAAAAGAGCGCTTGCCTTTCGTGCAATGCTTGTACGTTACTAAAGAGTGATTACGTCGCAACATGCGGGCGAGAGGCGTAGTCTGGACATCTTGCCGACCAGTGATCACTGTACGCAGCTGTATTATATCCTCGCGTGTCTGACCAAACCCCTCATAGGGGTATCATAACAAATATTACTTCGAGATCACTGTTACAAAAAAGAGGGGTTTAAAATTTCGCATTCATGCATCTTATTAAACTATGTGCCTTATTAACCACAAGTGTCAAAGGCGCGGCGCGCTCATCATTCGCTAAAGATTACCCTTTCCGCCAAACATGTCTTCCTGCCAAACAATATGCTCCAAGTAGTTTATCATTTACGACATCTGCTGGGCGTATGGCTTACGGTACATGGCTTATACTAAACTATGGCACAAAGTTATGTGTAGTAATAAATCTTGAATTTGGAAGGCAAACAGCTTCACTGAAAAAATTGAAAGGGTATATTTTTTCTTCGAATTTTGACACCTCCAGCGTTAAGTTACTTCATTTGATTATTTCTTTTGCTACACAAGAAACTTTCATAATTGGCGATACGCTTTACTGTAGGTAGTTGTCCATACTGATTTGCACGTGTGAATCAATTCTCTCTTTTTTTGCAGAGCAATGCACACATTTAGGTTCAGTAGGCTATATATATACACTTCTGATCAAGCATGTTTTAGTGTTTCCTCAAAAAAGATATTCCACTATATTCTATTCTGAATGTATTTCACGTTTCCTGATAAGCTTAGGCTAATGAGTGCTGCTTTTAAATCACTGTGTCCGTAAGCATCCACAACGTTCGACTATCGGCCCAAATTTTCTGCGAGACTGCTGTATTGTCTCAAAATAAAATGTGCTATGAAAAAAATTACCCTACACGTTTCTGATTATCTAATGCCGGTCGACTTGCATGATACTTCCGTGGGAGGAGAAGAAGACTCAGGCCGTGCCAAAAACCGTCGTTTTTTAGATAGAAGCTACTTAACTTTAACTTTATTTTCTTTTCCTTTCAGATAAAAAACTACAGTGGTCTTTGCGTTGCGCCATTTACGCCATTCGACGGCAAAGGGTAATAAGTTGCAGCAGCAACTTTCCTCCTCTTTATGAAAACACTCGACTGGGATGGCAATTAGGCGCAAATATACCAGTGAAGTAAAGCCTCTACCACTGTTATTTCACTGCATGTACGCGTTATCTAGAAGGTGCGATATGTTGTGTCCTCTGATTCCTTATCGCGCTGCACCTCAGTTGGCGGGGACGCGGAACCAACTCGGGAGCCCTGTCGAGATACCGTGCCCCAACCGAAAGTTCAGCTGCTCCTAAAGCAATCGGAGTAGTCACGTGTTCTATAGGCGTCCGATCTCGCTCGTCATCCGAGCTAGGAAGTGAGATCACTGTTGGATGATTCTGGCTAAGGCATGGGCAGCTCTGTAAACCGGGCGATTCAATTTCGAGTAATAAATATTGCCGAGCGAAATATGACACCAGGCGATGACCAGTAGAATGCATTATTATTTTTGTGCGTGTGATGCTTTGCAAGTTCTACGTTATTCGCACGGAGTGTCTTGCATCTTTTATGTAGCTGCTCAACTCTGTGATACATTTAATATTAAATCTGTCCTAATAAATACATATCTAAGTGACCATCTTCAGCTAGAGCTGCCCCTTGTGCCATGCAAATGCCTTTAAATTTGTAATTTTTCTCATGAATCATGAGTGCCCATAGCTGGATAATATGAAGCTAGCCGAAACGTTATACTCCATATGCAGCGTAAGCAAACTTAGGTTTCATGGTTGCCTTAAATCCAGGTACTAGTTGGTACATGAAGACCATCTCAGCAAATAAGTTATGTTAGACGGGCTACACAAAGAGAAATGATAATTATTTCTCCCAGCTGCGCAGCTAAGGCTGAATATTGAACCTATTAGTGAATGCAGTAAGGAGGTATGTTTGTGCTGAAAAATTAAAGCTACCAGTGTTAACGCACAGTTCCACTTGACATGATTCTTTTAGAATGTCTGTGTTCCTAGATATTCGTGAAGGCTGAACTTGTCGGCTAGTTGGCTGATCATATCGAAGGGGAAACAGCCTAAAGACCAGGACAGAAAAGGCACACATACAACCACACGTAGTGCTGACTGGCAACTCTGAATGGCAAGTTGGCAAGTTGAGTGGCAGTTGCCGCTGACTGTGAAGTTGCCAGTCAGCGCTACATGTGGTTGTATGTGTGCCTTCTTTCCTGGTATTTGCGCTGTTTCTCCTACGGGATATTCGGCTGTAAAGTTGAAGGGGCGTTTGAATCATTATGTATGCTAAACATGGAGGACTGCGAAAACGTTTCTGCCTTACTTTAGGCGGTTGTTGCGTGTGTGCTTCGTCTGACAACTAGACGAAGGCATCGACAAAGGCGTTCATTGTTGCCTTTATGTTGGATGAGTGTATACGTGTGCTTTAAAAACGATGTGTAATCTAACAAAATGTAACAGGGCGTAATTATATCACCTGAAGATCACAATCTCCTTCAAAAATGAGAATTGAATGGAGTTTAAATATGGTCGATGTTCATTTCATGTAGCGAGAGTGTGGTTGTTCCATGCCTTCTCGTCCGTTGATTGATTGGCTCGTATACATGTCCACTAAACGTAGTGCAGCTGGAAATTTGGAATAGCAATTACCCTACCGGTTCATCTATTTCACAATGCGGAATTATGCTGCCAAATAAGCTATGGAAGTATGAGGCATGACACCTCCTTACGAACTACGATAATAAAAACGCTATGGGTCGTCTCTGACTCGAACAGGCATTAGCACTGTTACCGCCTTTTTATGTAGGTGAAATGCAAGACACCCGTGAACTTAGGTATAGGTGCACATTAAAGAGCACGGGGTGTTAAATAATAATGTGGAGTGCCCCGAGACGGCGCACCTCATAAATGAATAGTGGTATTTGCACTTAATATCCCATAGAGTTAGCGCCAGACGAGCGATGCAAGGGCAACTGCTGGAAGCAATATGATTGCAAATTGGGCTGCAATTGAAAGAACGCACATGTCCCTTCTCTTATCATCGCAATAACATAAGGCGATTGAGGCATGTTCTTAGTACCTGTAGGTTAACTATTGCGTCTCTTTGTACATTACTAGTCAATATTAAAGGAAACTTCAACACGTCTTTTTTTTTGCAACTACTTCACTGATTATTATACTTACCTCAAAATGTTTGTTTTGGTGTATGCTTTCAGGAATATAAACATCAATCTCATCGATGAATACGTGAGCCTCCTGCAGAAGCAAAGTGTAACTGGAGCATTCGGTAAAAACTTCGTCTGTGAATAGATATCAGGCGCTGAATTATAATTATAATTATTGTTTCAAGTTACAATAATATCTGCTTGTTTTTCTGGCGCAGTTAACGGGTCTACCGGTGAAGGACTTTCCCTAACCGTTGCTGAAAGGAAGAAACTGGCCGAAAGATGGGTTGAAGCCTCCAGAGGGAAGTATGCGACTTTCTTACTCTATGAAGTGAATATTGCAAAGAAATAGCATCATTCTAGAGTATTGCAACTGCGTTACAAAAAACATGTATGGTGCCTCAGACAAAAATTAGGTTCAGACGCAGTCTTTCCGGTGTACGCAAAACAGTAGTTTACAGGACCATGCACGCTTCGAGTTAACATTGGAGTAAGATTAAGCTGCCTGCGTTTATTTAGTAGCTCGTTTATTGCGCAAGGCAAGTATCATGCATGTATCAGTTGTAACATAGCATGTGGGAATCAAAAGGCCAGAAATTAAGCTTGTGTACTCGTTCAGTTAAACTGTGTGGTGTGGAAATTGTGTACGTGTGTGCGCGATACTGCTTGAAATTAGACACAACATTTTATTAAAAAGTGAAATTATAACGTTTGAACTGCACTTGCAGCATATCTTACTGTAATTGGGGAAACTATTTACGACGCTACGATGCTACCACATTCTTCTTGTATCAAGCGAACCCTTACGCGATCGTTTTAACTCATATTGCGCACGTGTCGACGTCAATGCAAGCAAACAAGCAAATTGTTTCATGAAAGTGGTTTTATTTGCAGATTGGACCTGGTTATCGTGCATGTGACGGCAGCATCCATCGTGGACACGCAAGAGCTCGTAAGTGACTTCCTGTCGAGAGGCGTGTTAAATATTCTTATTGAGATACATCCTAAGTTACCTGTTTAAATGCGTGCCCATTATCGTCAGTGCCGCTTTTTATCCAACAAGATGGACTGCATCTCTGTGAGAAAGTTGGTTTTATGGTAGAAACAGTAGCGAGTGCGTGAGCTACAGTGCTAATTAGTTTAACATAAAAGCTCATTCCTTAAGCTCTGGGTGAATCTGCTTACCATCAGCATATAAAGCATAATTTTGAAGCAACAAACGCAGCTTCTTGGATTGTTCATTGGAGGAAGGAACAAGGAGCGTGAATGTAGGGAAAGACAAAATAAACTGTTTACTTTGATTTTGTGAGCATTTGAAGTACTCTTCAGGAATTCACCTTATAAAAACACATTCTCGCAGGCAACACATGCCGAAAGCCTCAACGTGGACGCTATTTCCATACTACCACCATTCTACTTCCGAAGTCCGTCCATAGGTAAGTCTGGTTGCTTCGCCCGAGTCAGTCAGAATAACCAGGTGCAACCGTGTTCGTTTACATCAACTGCACTCTGGCAGGAACTGTGTCTAGGAAAAAGCTTGTTGCAATAGTTTCCGGAAAACGGAAGGATCTGTGTGGAGATCCACAACAGCAACGGGACGCAGTCGATAGGATATGAAAAAAAGCATTGTAAGAAAATATCCATACTTTTGTCGAACGAATACTTACCGTTCCAACCTTAACAACGGTGCATGTGGAGTGGAGTGTTCCACAGCTAGATCATACACTTTTCTTCAGCAAGGGATGTGATGCCTGGATGTAAAAACTGACAGGGCCCTCATGCATTCACCTACGACGGCTCGAAGACGAGAGCCCTCTTCTTCCTTTTCTTCTCAGTCGCTGGGTAGATTATTGTCCCGCCCCCCGAAAGCTTTCTGCACCTAACGTGTTTTTGCATTGCCTCCGTGATCGGCCCACCTTTGACCGAGCGACGACCTCAAGTGATGGCGTCATATGGTGTCGCCACGTTGGATGACGTCATAGTGCCGTTATGATGGCGTCACAAATTTGGGCTTTCTATGATGTCGTGATGTAGTCATATGGTGACAACACCGCGTTATTATGGTTTTTTTCCGCATCACTTGTGTAGACGCCGTCGCCGCACGAGAGTGTTCGACGCCGACATTCCATTTTCGCTTTTCATGAGGCATCTAAGCCTATCGTCATAATATCAGAAATCGCTGAACCTATGGTGCCTCATACAGCCAGCTTAGTTTTAAGACTGCAGCATGGGTTCCATGGATCGAACGCTTTCAGTAGCCAGTGTAAAAGCCGTTCTCTAATTTCTCTATATCTCATTCACTGCAAATCATTTTACGCAGTTTTTTATTGTATAAATGTCGCCTACACGCCACCGCAATTTCTTAGGTTATCCGAATAGGGCAGTTGTGTACCGGTTTCCAACCGACAGAGCGACGAGGGGCTTCTGTTTTGAGAAAGTTTCGGGCCGACGTATTTCATAGCTGTATATGCAGAGGGATATCAATTTAGCAGCCAGGAATTGTGGAAGCAAATAAGCAGAAAAGGCCTTTTTAGGTGCTAATAGACTTGCAAAGACAGCATCTTGGACGTCAGAATGTGTAACATACAAGCAATTAGAAAAAGTGTATCGAAGCTTGGCAGATGGTACGCTCTTGTGACACAGAAAGGCGAAGAAAGCCTTGTTGCACTAATGTAAGGCAAGATGAGCCTCAACGAGCGCTAGTTATGTTCGGCATTCAGGTGGACACTTTCAACGCCTTATGCGAGACCCTCACGTGCTTTGCATGTATTTACGCATTCCGCTTGTTGCTCCTGCAGTTGCTCCTACAGACACAGCAGCACGCGTGAGCCGACGCGCGCTTCTTCCGCAGTACCTGCGCGCCCATTCGCGGCGAGAGGCAAGACGTGCACGCTCCATTGCTCGCCTACCCGCCGCCGAGAAGTGCCACCTGCAAGATGCAACGGCACAACCACTGCGCCTAGTTTGTAGTACCCGCCCTCTTTTAAGTGCAACCACAGCTGCTGCTCTGCAGAGCAAAGCCGACAGCGGGCGTCGTCCGCTCTCGCATACGTTTTCTGCACTCGCTGGCAGCTGTTTCCGCACGCATCCGCGGAGGGATTTTTTTTTTTGCCGCGGCGCGTTTCGAGTCCAGGTCACCGGAACCCTGAGGGGAGTTCCGGTGGCAAAAACACCTAAGCTTTCCACCTTGATAAACATGGAATCAAGCCTACAGCTACCTATTGATTCCTGAATACGTTATAAGTGCAATGAATAAAAATTGAAAATATTGAACAAATTATGCCAACTGCTGGTGGCTTAATGCATTTTTAAATCTATTCAATCCTGCTATTTACGAGAACTGGGATTTGGACAAGTTGGCTGGTGTTCATCTTGAAAACAGCGCAACAGCATGAGGACCAAGAAAGAAACAACGGGACAGCAGCTGACTCGCAACAAAGCTATTCACACACAGTCAAGCGCGGAGCATAGGGCAAACTGGACCACGTTGCATATTGCAATTTACACAATTCATAGTTGTTTTGAACAGTAATGTAAACACTATCTAAATGCGACCAAGATGGCTTTTCGTACACATACACTGGACGGAATTGAAGTTTAAAAGCCTCTATATGGCGGCCTGAGGGCTTCATTTCACAAGGTCGTTATAAAAGGAATGCTATACCGTGTAACGGACTCGCCATCATTGGGAAAGTATTGGAAAAAGCATGTACTAATATCAATGCGCAAGTTGATTCTCCTATTGAATCATATAGTTTCACTTAACTACTCTCTCTCTCTCTCTTTCGATACGATCGACCTAGGATACAACTAACCTAAGACGAAAATACGTTTTCCTTATGCTGTATTACAGATTTCGTCTTCCTTTACAGACCATCTGATACGGTACGTCGAAGAAGTCTCTAAAGCCGCCCCAAGCACGCCGATCATCTACTACCATATTCCAGCATTCACATGCGTCAATGGTAAGATCCCCAGTCATCGCAATAGTGATTTCTTACTAGCCTACTGTGCATGAAGTAGCTATGCTAATACTTGAATAAGCGATTTCGTCGGCTCAGTAATGGCTCAGGAGGCACGTGAAAAAGCCTAACGTGAGCGAGATAAGCATACAACGCGTCCAGTTTGTGCATATTGGCCTTCTCCGTGCCCCTTCTAGCTCTGACCTTCAAAAAAAAATTCAATAAATGTATAGTATGGTGGTCACCAATAAGTTATACTTAATAATAGTAATTCCGGCGGTTTTACTTGCAAAAACCGCGCTATCATTATGAGGAGCACCGTAGTGGGGGCTCCGGAAAAATGTCGACCACCTTAGGTTCTTTAACGTGTACCTAAATCTAAGCACACCGGTGTCCTTTGTGTTTCGCCCCATCGAAATGCGCGCGCCGTCGCCGAGAATCGAATCCACCACCTCGATCTTAGTTATTCATAGCTCTTGACTAGTTTAGTGACTCGGAGTATCCCAAGACTTCGTCTTCGGAAGGATCCTAAAGAACAGAATGCGCCTGGGATATATTTATTTAAAATTTATTTTGAAGACTATTTTCATTCCTTCACGCAAACTGCGGCATATTTGCATATTAAGTTTCCACCCAAACTGCCATTCCTGCACCAGATAATTGACCTGCACCCCAACTCTGGTGTTAGCGTAAATCTCAACGTGCCCTCCTATTCTGGTGCGTTGTACGAATAAGCGGGAGGCTGAGAAGTACCATAGTCTAAAATAATGTAGGTGGTGCCCAACATTGGCGGGGTCACCACAATTGGTCGCATTGAAGTTGAATTTATTAATGATTAAGCGGGCAGTTCACTTCGAGTAACCATCTTACAACTCAATATAAGATTAGTAGTTCTGTATACACTTTCGTAGGCAACGTGGTTATCGAGTCCTTCCTTATCGTTAACTAATTAATAATTGAGATCTAGCGCTTCACAGATATTTTGATACAAAGTGCAGGTAACGCGTTAGCTTGATATTAGTCTTTGCCAGCTAACCAAATGCCTGCTGAAGGCAAACATCTCGTTCCTGAGTTTTCTAGAAGTTGGCAAGGAAGCTAAACATGTGATTTTGATTTGGCCTCCCGTATATGAAACCGCTCGACAATTCATACCTAGACCCTGCAAAGGGTTTTGCGTTGCCCTAATGTTGATTATGCGCGCTCATTATGAACTGAAACATAAAGATCGTTCGTTGGTTGTGCTTATCTCATCGCAGAGCTCAAATTCATTCTCAAGGATACATTGATATTTTGACGCCACGAATGAATTATTTTTTCAGTGCGGATGACGGAATTCCTGCCAGCGGCCAAGCGACGGGTGCCTGCCTTGTGTGGAGCTAAGTACTCATGCGGCGAACTAAGCGATTTGGCTGGGTTCTTGCGCGAAGATAAGGCTGACATCAAGATATTCTTCGGATTCGAAGAGGTATGTTATGGAACGAGAATCCTAGTGGCTGCACGACGTCCTTATTCATGAGAACAGCCGTGCCAGAAACGCTTAAAGGGCACTTAAGAGTCGTAAGAAATCACCTGCCTTCTTGAAGCAAAATATTCGTGCTCACATTTACGTCGACCAGATAGCGGATTGAGGCACCCACATGATTTTAAATGCGAAGCATTTCTTAGCGAACCTCAGGTACTTTTGCCGTTTCTATCTATCTATCTATCTATCTATCTATCTATCTATCTATCTATCTATCTATCTATCTATCTATCTATCTATCTATCTATCTACTAGCCGCCTACGTCTGGGGGCTCTCCCGGTCGCCTCGATAACTTCTAATATACCAAAATTGGCATAGCAGGGGGTCAGTGTATGGTGATCACGATTCACTGGTCATTCCGTGAATAACACAAAATACCTGTCGCGTACGTCATGAAACCCTTTCTCTCAGTTACGTGTGGTACATACCCGCATACCAGAGTTTATGTTATGCGGGTATGTGCCACAGGTGATACAAAGTCTCAACCAACACAGTAAACGCGAACACACACATGGACACGCAAGAAAAGTGATAATGAGAATAATTGTTGGGGCTTCAATTTTGACGATCTGGTATTCTTTAACGTGCACCGAGATCGCACAGTATACGGGCATCTAGCCTTTTGCATCCATCGAAATGCGACCGCTGCGGCCGGGATCGATCCCGCGACCTTCGGGTCAGCAGCGGAGCACCGTAACCGCTATACCACCGTGGCGGACACAAGGAAAGTGAGGAAGCTGAAGACAGAACACCCCTGGAGGACGCTCAACTAGCCTGCACTCGTTCACGTGGTCCGCAACGTGGACCACGTCGATTACGAAAAAACAGGGGTCAATGCTTCCTACAATAAATCTGCCGAGAGAACCCGGCATCTCCTCATTACCGGTGACTCGAACATTGATTTATGAAGACCCAACAACACCTGGTCTTTATACTGCGTGAAAGACGGCTTGAATGTGGACAGGGCATCAAAGGACCTCGCTGCCACGTCCACGACAGGAGGCATCATAGATCATTTCATCGTAAGAGGAATCCAGGATTTCCACCGGCTGTGCTATACCTCGCACTTCACTACAATTAGACCCCTCGTAGCCGCGATCATCAACGGATTCGATAACAAGTCCTGTCCAGCTGCTCGTTCTCACTGATCACGGTGATGATTACCTTGTTCAAGAACTCTCAAGAACCCCTTCTACACGTACACACGGGTTCGTGAAACGTGCCTGCGTTCCCGTCATAACAGATGAGTAAAAGCATAACAACTGTAACGCAATTGCAACAACTGCAACTGTGACTGTGACGTACGTGCAGTGCGCCTGCGTGTGCCACTCGGCTGTGTGTATATCCAGGGGAACTTTTCTGAATGAAGCTTAGTTGAAAGTAACGCCTGTCCTGTGCATTTGTGTTTCTTCTTTGTGCTGTTCAGATTCGCGCCATCCAGTATTGAAGAATATACGCACTACATATCAGCTTACCACGTCTGGTGATGGTAACACCCATGTTGATGTTGGCATCGTTACGCAACTATTTAATACATATGCGACTCTTCAGCATATGAGTGTGCTTATACCCCTTCCGCATTTCTCTAGCGGCTTCCGTAAACTTTCGCTCAACAAGAACAATTATGCCAGAGTCACCATCCCGCGCATGCTTCGCATAACATCGATTCCCACGGTATGTGGGATATGCCGGATTTTTTTGTCAAGTTTTCGGCACGCGTTAAAAAACTCTTTATTGCTATGATGATTACCAAGCTTGTAATATTGCGGTGTGTGTACGCCTCAGTCGTACAGTGGTTACGATGCTCTGCTGCTGACCCGAAAGTGACGGGTTTGATCCCGGCCGCGGAAGTCGCAATTCTATGGAGGGGAAGTCGCCCGTCTACTGCGCGATGTCCGTACACGTTAAAGAACACCAGACTCTTGAATTTTCCGGGGCCTTCATATACGGCGTACCTCATAACAGCGTCATGGTTTCGGCGCGCAATTCACCAGGTATTAACGCTATAGCGTGAAAGATCTCGTTTCGCAGAAATTCTGGCGTCGGCGTCATTGCTTGTGAGGAAAAAATCATCGTCTTGTCCGTGACCGAAAAATCGAGAAAGATTCAAATAAAATAAATAGTGAAAATCTTAGGTTCGAGTCAAAATCGAACCCGAGCCGTCTACGTGCCAAGCAGGTGTTCTACCACAGAGCGACGCTATTGCTTGAAAACGCTGCGAAAAAAAGAAAACGCTATCAGAATGTCATGTAGTGGAAGGAGTCTCCTTAAAGCATGTAATATTGCGTGGCAGAAGCGTAGAATCGCTCCAGGCGTCAAAACGTGTCAATTGTGCCGCGAGTGGGGTGTTTTAAAGGCCCACCCATTACAAGGCGCCGATTCATGTTTGACCATCATAAACTGCAAAAGCATCAACAACGAGAGTGGCTACGTAAATTCGCGTGATGCCTTACGGACGCGTAGTGGGCCGTTCGCTGATTCGCAAAAGGAATAATTATGGCGTAGTGGGCACTTAACAACTATACTTGCAGTAGGTATTCTGTGATAGTCTGGAACGGTCAATGTTATGCGCACAGTCGTTCGTTTCCTTACGGCACGGTTGAGGCATGCACCGAGAAGTGAAGGCACGCTAGCAGTTGAGAAGGCATGTGCACGGGGCCCGATTAAGCTATCGAGTTCTACTCTTCAGGGCGAAGTTCAAGCCACTAATAACGGTAATCAGCATAAACACTAGACAAAATACGAGCGAGAGGACAAGGAAGCAGGCGTCCTTCAAGCGTCCTTGAAGTTCTTATTAATATCGCGGTGTATAGAACGCTCAGAAGAAGACGCGATGTCACATTATGCAGAAGATTAGATTTAACGATCCCCATAATAACACTGGTCATTTAATCGTATGTCACGCCTAAAATCGGTAGTGTAATTGCACATACAGCACCATGCACTGCAGCGCTTTTAGTGTTGCTTAGATAAAACAGATATAGATAATGCGCACCTCTTTACTAATAGTGTGATAGCGTTGGCCGATTTGCTTTATCAGCGACTTGTAACGGCGAGACACGGCCAGATCGGTGATAGTACGCGCAGGCGCTCAGCACGTTACAACATAAGGTTTGTTTTCTACGCTACGCAAATAAGGCGTGCATCTCCTTATTTGCTTTATCTGCCACAGTCATTACACAAATTCTTACATTTCCACTAAGTGGCGATAAATATTCATGGCGCTCGACTTTAATGATTTCAAATGCTCATGTTCGTGCTGATGCGATATATATGGCCTCATGAATAAAAAAAAAATAAGACAGCTTCGCAGTAGTGCTGCAGAGGCTGAAGGAAGAGCGGTGCTAGCTGCCTTCCTTGTTTTTTATGCATTTTGAGCTATCTAGCCTAACAATGTATTTTTTACCATTTATTGGCTGTTGATCGACTATAGGTTAGCTATAGATTTTCTATCGATTAGCGATTGCAGTGTGTTGGACATACATTTTGAGCATGGTGAGCTCAACCAAGCATTTTCTATAACTTGTCGTTTATTTATCGATTAGCGATTAGCTGCCGATTGGCCATTCAAGGTATTTGTCATGCCTTTTGGGCTAGGCTAATGTCAACCAAGAATTTTCTAGACTTTATTAGGTTTTGTTCGATTATCGATAAGTTACTTATTGACTATCGATTGGCTATCGTTTGACCATTACAATTATTTGCCATGCATTTTGCAACTCATCATTTTCTAGAATTTGTTGGTTATTGATCAATTATTGATTATCTATTGACTTGATCTCGACTGGCTATCACATGTCGAGCTAGAATTAGCCAGACTTGAGGAATCCTGACTTCGACTATCTAGGGAAGTGGTTCTCAGCGATGGATGTTTCGGAGACCCCTTGTGGACCGGTAGTCGTGACAGGGGACACCTTGCAGCGAGACAAAGGGGGAGTGGGGAATCTGATAAATTAAAGCACCGTACAGCGTGCGATGATGGTTTTTATTTTTACTTGGCAAAGAACGATCAAACTAAAATGCAATGCCAATCCGATCTCAACAGCTTGCAGATAAGTTGTACGATGTGCAATCACATGGAACCTGTTTCTAGCTGTGTTTACTATTCAAGTGTGAAAGCCTGGAAAAAGCACGTGATTTATATGTCGTATGAAACTGCAACAAAAGCTTCACAGTCATCTCACGGAGAAGGGCAAACAATGTTATGCGGTGAAGCGTACCAAAAAAATTGTCATGGGCCGCTGTCACGGGGCGTAGTATGGCTCTAAAAAAACGCATTTTTTTCCCCCGAGCACAGGTTTTCCGGACCCCAAAAACAAGCTTTCGGGGGTCCCCCTAGGGTCCGTGGTCTCCCATTTGAGAGCCACTGATCTAGAATATGTAAAGCCATGCCGAGTTTTGCGACCGCCGCCCGGACCATCGCTGATCTTAAATAGCTCCTCACAAACTTAAAGAAAAACGCTTACATTAGATTCCCCTTGTAAATTAAGCTTGTCCCAACCATGTGCGCACGCCATATTCAGTATTCCTGCTTGTTGCCATGATAAAGCAGAAACACAGCGTACGATCGATTCCCAAGAGATCTGCAAATGGTTCAACAAATTTCATGTGGCAACTTGAGTCCTGACAAACGATAATAATAATACGGAACAAAGGCTGTTAACCACAGTTTCTGACTTCAGTGTTACGATGAGCTTAATACATGCTTTAGTGAAAGCTCCTCGTGAGTGCGTGCGATAACCTGAGTGAAACGGCAATAGATAGCAGCGAACGGTGTTACGTAAAACAGCAACATATTACACTATACACGCTTACCTAGCGTATCTGAAGCACCCTTAAGCTCTCATTTTTCTATTTACTGCTCTAATGTTGAATTATAAACGCCATGAAAAGTGTAATACAGTTTGATTTTTAAAGGCATGACGCAATGTGTTTCTCGTACGTTTAATTCTTGTGTAAATTTGCATCTGAGATATGTATCCGCTCGTGCGGCATAACAGCAGCAGCGCATATGGCAAAACAAGAATGGTCAATTATCACATATTAAAACATATCTATAACGAACACATCAGTATAACCAAAATACTTCTCATGGAGGTTCTCATGGAGCTCCTCGCAATGCTTGCAGTGTACCCTACAAAGAGAGAGAAATAAACGTTTATTTGTGAAACAGTATTCCGAGCGATGCTCGGTATCACACGTAAAAAAGATTTCCTTACACTGGTCACTTCACTGCTTCTGCGTGCTACTTTAACATAAAAACTTCCATACAGGTATCTAAAACAACTATCTCGTGACATAAAGATGTCGCCCGTTTGATAACAGTTCACTGAACTGCAAAAAGAAAAGAAAAGATGCGTTGGTGTAACTAGTTCGACTACAAAGTAACTGTAAAACGATGTCGTTCGAAAACAGCCATTAGAGTGCGATTTTAATTTACAGATGTGAAGTAAAATATAGAATGGGATTCGGAGCCAATGGGTACGCCAGTGTTAGTGCTTAAACGAGCAGTAGCCGCATGGGCATGAAGATACTTTGTTCCTGGAAGGATTGGCATGCAAATTTATTATTTGCTGTTTCCGATAATCCTGAGTCTCTCTCGGCAAAACTTTTTCGGTTGCGAATCGATAATTTGTGGTCAACTGATTAACGCGCTTGGTCACATACGACGTGACGTTGCTTTTTCACCGCAGATGCTGCTTGCCGCTCTAGCTTTGGGCGTGACGGCGGCCATCGGAGGGACGTTCACTTACCAGGGACATCTCGCAAAGAAAATCATCGATTTGTACGAGAAGGGTGATATGCATAACGCACGCCGTCACCAGGTGAGAGTAATGGTTCTGTCGTGGCTTAAGAGCCTAGCACGCCAAAAACGTGTGATCTATCGTCATAACACTGGCGTTTCGTGCAATCACTATCTGCTGAAACCAACAGCTAAGTAAGCTAATCAATGCATATGTGATATTATTTGTATTTTTCACCTGTATTATTGTAATTATGTCATAAATGGAAAGCAATTAAAGTAGATGACAAATCCACTGGCCGCTGGTACGGCCCGAGCCTACAAGCTTTGCATAACCAATTGAGCTACAGTAGCGGCGGTTGCTTTCCCATCCTCTTCATCGGGTATTTATGTTTCTGTAATCCTGGAAGTGTTAGCCAGCGCCGCTCACAGCCATGGCGGCGGGTGTGGAACACAAATTTTTCGCCAGTTCGCGTCACCGAGCACGTGATCTTATTACGAGCTCGAAGCTCGCCAATGAACCCTCGCAGACTACAAAAGGCGCCAAGTCTGCCGGAGAGAGACCTTCCATATGAATAAAATAAACAGGCTGATTTTTCAAGCTTATTTCTTTATTCAGTTTAATTCCTTTCTATTTATGTCATGATTACAATACTGTGGTCAAAACCTACAAATAACGTCCCCTATACCTTTCTTAGCTTAACTGTCTGTTCGTTTCATTAGGTTATGTCTATAGCAAAGAAACGAGCCTTCGATTAATCCTCCCTGTTTCGTGCTCTCACTGTTGTTGTTGTTGTTTTTTCCCTGTTTAACTTAGAGAAAAGTGCATCCTTACACATGTTTTTAAAACTGAGTTTCGTATGTCGCCGGGTAATGTGTATTTCACGTAATCCTTCTTATTTTCTCGTTTTACTTGCGCTAATTTTTGAACACTCCAAATCACGCAACGTTTTCGTCTCTTTCTTATGGGGAGGAAGGCGCCTACGCGTCACGTGAGAGGGCTATATTCGATACTAATGAAATGTCATCACCGTGTTGGGAATCAGACATAAATAAATAAGACAATGAAGCAGTGACCCGTTACGCATGCTTCACCTTATGCGACTCTGCTGCAGCGCTTAACGATTTCACGGAGTGGAAAAAAAAAGCAGGGTGGGTGACATTGTGTGTTATGTTATCTTCTTTTTTTTTAATTCGTAAGCGCGGAATCTCGGCAACGTAGCGCTTGTGCTTTTGACAGGAAAGCGCGAAACAACTCCTGCGGTCGAAAGCTCGCAGGCGGTTGGCACATATTGCGTCTGACGTAACAATTAGACCAAAACCAAGCATTAGAAAAGGAGCTTTAATTAAGTAAAGTGCGCGGGGGGGGGGCTAATTGGCACGACATTAGAACGGTAAGGAACTGCGCGGTTGACGGAACACAAGAAGTAGTACACAGGACGAGCGCACCGTCCTGGGTACTCGTCCAATGTACGCTCGTCCTGTGTGCTATTTCTTTTTGTGTTCCGTGAACCGCGCAGTTCGTTACCGTTCTAGAGATTTAATTAATGTAGTTTCAGTTTTGCAAACTGAAATTGAAATAAACATATTGTCACGTGGTCGTGACGTCGACGAAGGCACGTCCGAGATGAAACTCTTTATTAGGCCGAACTTGTGGCCGGGAAAATGAAACTCCAGCTTCAGCAATAAACTGATAGCGGCGAACAGAGCGTCGACCGTCGATCAACTGACAAGCGGTCAAGTGCGTCGGCTTTTATAGAGGCGATATCGAACTTTCCAGCGATATCACTGGTGGCGGCGTTATCGCTCGATAATGCTGGAGCATTCGCGTGCGGCGCGAAATCTTAACAAAACGATCTACTACAATCGAGAAGCTTCTCGAACACTGCTTCGCAGACAGCCTCGAGCGTTGATAACCCTCTTTGCTGGTAAAACCCAAAAACATCAAAATAAAATAAGTGGGCGTGGCATTGCCCCCCTCTGAAAAAGCATCGCCCCGATGCTCGTGAAAGAACAAAGAGAAAAAAAAACAAGTGCATAGATAAATAAATTACAATAACAAAGGAAAAGTAGATTCCCCACGTTCGCTAACGCGCAAAAAACGGCTTAAGGCGCACGACATGGACGACTTCAGGTCGCGCGCGGCGTCGCTGGGAGTTCGTAATACCGTCCGGGATGACCTCGTAGTCAAGAGCGCCGAGACGTCGAAGAACCTTCTATGGCCCGAAGTATCGCCGAAGGAGTTTTTCGCCAAGCCCACGTCGGCGTATCGGCGTCCAGACCCAAACACGGTCGCCGGGCTGGTATTCCACGAAACGTCGTCGAAGATTGTAGCGACGGCTGTCGGTGTACTGCTGGGTCTTGATGCGCAGGCGGACGAGCTGTCGAGCTTCTTCGGCACGTTGTAAGTAAGCGGCGGAGTCACGGTTTTCTTCGTCGGTGACGTTCGGCAGCATGGCATCGAGCGTCATCGCCGCGCTCCTTCCGTAGACCAACTTGTACGGCGTCATCTGCGTTGTTTCTTGGACGGCCGTTTTGTAGGCGAAGGTCACGTACGGAAGGACGGCGTCCCACGTCTTGTGCTCAACGTCGACGTACATGGCCAGCATGTCGGCGATGGTCTTAATTAGACGTTCGGTTAGGCCATTGGTCTGTGGGTGGTAGGCGGTGGTGCGGCGGTGCCTCGTCTCGCTGTATTTGAAGATCGCCTGAGTTAGGTCAGCAGTAAAGGCGGTACCTCTGTCTGTGATGAGGACCTCTGGGGCGCCATGACGCAAGACGATGTTCTCCACGAAGAACTTGGCTACCTCGGCGGCACTGCCTTTGGGCAAGGCCTTTGTCTCGGCGTAGCGGGTGAGGTAGTCAGTTGCTACGACGATCCACTTGTTGCCGGAAGTCGACGTCGGGAACGGCCCCAGTAGGTCCATCCCGATTTGCTGGAACGGCCGGTGAGGTGGTTCGATTGGCTGCAGAAATCCCGCTGGCCTAGTCGGCAGTGTCTTGCGTCGCTGACAGTCTCGGCAAGTCTTAACGTAGTGGGCGACGTCGGCAGCAAGGCGTGGCCAGTAGTATTTTTCCTGTATTCTGGCGAGCGTGCGGGAAACACCGAGGTGTCCAGCCGTCGGGTCGTCGTGTAGGGCCTGGAGGACTTCTGGTCGCAATGATGAGGGCACGACGAGAAGGTAGTCGGTTCGAAGGGGCGACAAGTTCTTCTTCAGGAGAACGCCGTTCCGTAAGAAAAACGACGGCAGTCATCGCTTGAACATCTGCGGAACAACAGCGGTCTTGCACTCGAGGTACTCAATAAGGCCCCCCAGTTCCGCGTCGGCCCGTTGCCTTTCGGCGAAGTCGTCGGCACTTATAGTTCCGAGGAAGCAGTCATCGTCGTCGTCTTGCGGCGGCGCGTCGACAGGGGCACGAGACCGGCAGTCGGCGTCAGAGTGTTTTCGTCCGGACTTGTACACGACGGTAATATCCAATTCTTGAAGCCTCAGACTCCATCGTGCGAGACGACCTGAAGGGTCCTTCAAGTTAGCTAGCCAACATAAGGCGTGATGGTCACTGACAACATTGAAGGGCCTGCCATAGAGGTAGGGGCGAAACTTTGACGTAGCCCAGAGGATGGCAACACATTCCTTTTCTGTTGTGGAATAGTTTGCTTCTGCCTTGGATAGTGACCGGCTAGCATAACTGATAGCCCTTTCAAGCCCGTCAGTCTTTTGCACAAGGACGGCACCGAGTCCTACGCTGCTTGCGTCGGTGTGTATTTCCGTATCGGCGCAATCGTCGAAATGCGCAAGTATGGGTGGCGTCTGCAGGCGTCGTTTAAGTTCTTGAAAGGCTTGCACTTGCGCCGTTTCCCACCTGAATTCCACGTTATTCTTTGTGTGAAGCGTCAGTGGTTCGGCGATACGTGAAACGTTTTTGACGAAGCGTCTGTAATAGGCGCATAGGCCGAGAAATCGGCGCATGGCCTTCTTGTCGGTGGGTGGCGCGAAGTCGGCGATGGCAGCTGTTTTCCGCGGGTCTGGGCTCACTCCAGACTTGCTGAGCACATGACCCAGAAACAAGAGCTCGTCGTACGCGAATAGGCACTTTTCTGGCTTCAGGGTCAGTCAAGAGGCCTTGATTGCTTGAAGTACTGCCTCAAGCCGCCGGAGATGCTCTTCGAAGGTCGAGGAAAACACGACGACGTCGTCCAAATACACAAGGCACGTCTGCCACTTCAATCCGGCCAGTACAGTACAGGCTGGAACGTCGCAGGTGCCGAGCAAAGAGCGAAAGGCATGACCTTGAACTCAAACAGGCCGTCGGGTGTTATAAAGGCAGTCATTTCTCGGTCTCTCTCGTCGACTTCGATTTGCCAGTAGCCGGTCTTGAGGTCCTTCGATGAAAAGTGCGTCGCGTTGTGAAGTCGATCCAGGGTGTCGTCTATTCGTGGGAGGGGGTACACGTCCTTCTTCGTGATTTTGTTCAGGCGCCGATAATCAACGCAGAAGCGCAGTGTCCCGTCCTTCTTCTTCACTAACACCACGGGTGACGCCCACGGACTCTTGGACGGCTGGATGATGTTGTCGCGTAGCATCTCGTCGACTGGTTTCTTTATCGCGTCGTGCTCTCGAGTAGAAACTCTGTAGGGGCTCTGACGGAGTGGTCGAGAATTTTCTTCTGTTATAATGCGGTGCTTCGCAAGAGGCGTTTGTTGGAACCGCGATGACGACGAGAAACAGTCCTTGTATTGCAGGAGCAGGGTTTTGAGCTGGTCTTGCTTGGCCTTCGGAAGGCTCGGGTGGACGTCAAAATCCGGTTCGGGACCTCTATTCGTCGAAGCAGGTGCGGCAGCACCGAAGAGGGCGAAAGCATCGCTGGCGGCTACACATTCGTCGATGTAGGCGACTGTCGTACCAAAGTTGACGTGCCTATATTCGTGGCTGAAGTTTGTCAGCACTACCTTTGCTTTACCGTCGCGCAGCTCGGCTATACCTCGTGCGACGCAAATTTGACGGTTCAGGAGTAGGTCCTGATCGCCCTCGATGACACCTTCAAGGTTCGCAGGTTTTTCGGTGCCGACGGAAATAATGACGCTGGAGCGCGGCGGAATGGTCACCTGCTCTTCTATCACATTCAATACATGGTTGCCTGGCATCGCGTGGGGCGGGAGCGCTTTGTCTGAGGTCAGTGTTATCGACTCAGACCTCAGGTCGATGACAGCGCCGTGGTCACTTAGCAAGTCCATTCCAAGTATCACATCCCTGGAGCAGTTTTGTAGGATTACAAAGCTCGCAGGATAAGTGCGGGTATTGATACTGACTCGCGCCGTGCAGATACCAATCGGCGTTATCAGATCGCCTCCAGCGGTCCGGATCTCGGGGCCTTCCCAAGCAGTCCTAACTTTCTTCAACTGTGCTGCGAACGGCCCACTGTTGACGGAATAGTCGGCTCCAGTATCGACGAGAGCGGTGACGTTGTCGCCGTCGATCAGAACGTCGAGGTCGCTAGTCCGCCGTCTTGCGTTGCGGTTACGTCGCGGCGTCGGGTCACGGCTACGTCGGTTTGCACCGCTGCTTCCGCGTTGCGTCGTCAGGTCTGCTTCCGGTCGCAACGTTTGGTCTTCAGGACGTCGTTCGGCGTGTGGCGGGGGCTCGGAACTTCGTCGCGGCGTCGTCGTCGACGGCGGAAGATCTTCAGCATTTCGTCGTTCAGCAACCGCACCTCCATCGGTTGCTGCCCTTAGTTTTCCGGATACGGGCTAGGTGACCGGCCCCGGTTTGGGCCAGTGTACTTCCGGCGGTGCGATGACATGTAACGGCCGGGCGACGGCAAGCGGGGGGGTCGTCGTTCTTGCCACTGTGTTCCGGTGAGGTAGTCGTCGATGTCGCGAGGCCGTTCGCCTGGCTGCGGGCGCGGCGCTTTGACGGCGAATCCGCGTAGCCCCATCTGACGGTACTGGCAGCGGCGGTACGTGTGGCCGGCCTCCCCGCAGTGGTAGCAGAGCGGGCGGTTGTCAGGGGTACGCCAAACGTCGGCGGGCGGTATGGTGTCGGTGGTGGTGGCGGCGGTGCCTGGCGGCGGAACTGCTGCGGAGGCGCGGCGTCTTGACGCGGGCGAGGAGGCGGGGGGGGGCGTTGCGTCGGGCTGCAGCAGCATAACTCATGGCTTCCGGCTGAGCCTGCGGTGCTTCGGGAATTCCAAGCGATTGCCGGACTTCCTCGCGGACAGCGTCGGTGATTGAATCCACTTGATGCTGCGGCGGGGGTAAAAGCTTTCGCAGTTCCTCCCGCACGATCACTCGAATCGTTTCACGGAGGTCGTCGGAGCAGAATGATTGAACTTCTGCGTAAGCTGGCGTCGAGCGGCGATTGAATTGTAGGGTGCGCATCTCCAGCGTCTTTTCCATCGTCGTCGCTTCGGAGATAAATTCCTGGACATACTCGGTGGGTTCCGCATCAGACCCGCGAACAGCTCCTGCTTTACTCCTCGCATGAGGAAGCGAACTTTCTTGTCTTCCGGCATTTCGGGGTCGGCGTGGCGGAAGAGTCTGGTCATCTCTTCTGTGAAGAGCACCACGTTTTCGTTTGGCAGCTGCGAACGGGTTTCAAGCAGCGCTTCGGCCCTCTCCTTGCGGATGACGCTCGTGAACGTAGAGAGGAATCTGGTGCGAAATGTGTCCCATGTTGGCAAGGTTCGCTCTTTATTTTCGAACCAGGTGCGAGCGGCATCTTGCAAGGCGAAGTAGACATGCCGTAGCTTGTCTTCGCTGGTCCAGGCATTGAAAACGGCAACTCGGTCGTAGGCTTCCAGCCAGCTTTCCGGGTCTTCGAATGACGATCCGCGGAATGTTGGTGGCTCCTTGGGCGTCCGGAGAAGGATCGGTACGGGCGGCACAGCGTCTGTCATCGTTGGCGCAGTCGTAGTTCTGGCCTTTGTGTTCCGAGTGTTGTCGGGTAGAGGCCCGTACTCCGGTGCTAGGCCTTGTTGCCTACGGCTAGCTCGCTGGTCGTGGTTGGCGTCGATGTCTTCTCCGCGCTGGGGGCTGGGTTAACGGCTTGACGGGGGCGTCCGGATCATGAAGGAACAGCACCTCCACCAGATGTCACGTGGTCGTGACGTCGACGAAGGCAGCAGTCAGCACGTCCGAGATGAAACTCTTTATTAGGCCGAACTTGTGGCCGGGAAAATGAAACACCAGCTACAGCAATAAACTGGTAGCGGCGAACAGAGCGTCGACCGTCGATCAACTGACAAGCGGTCAAGTGTGTCGGCTTTTATACAGGCGCTATCGAACTTTCCAGCAATATCACTGGTGGCGGCGTTATCGCTCGATAATGCTGGAACATTCGCCTGCGGCGCGAAATCTGAACAAAACGATCTACCACAATCGAGAAGCTTCTCGAACACTGCTTCGCAGACAGCCTCGAGCGTTGATAACCGTCTTTGCTGGTCAAACCCAAAAACATCAAAATAAAATAAGAAGTGGGCGTGGCAATATATTTGCTCGCTACAATTAACTATACTAAGTGTAGTCGAATATGCGGACGTGCTGTGACTGCAATTGGTATAAGGGAAACGAGACTCAATTGTCTACGCATGCTCAGATCGCATTTTCGGAGCAGGTAGTGCGAGAAAGCGCAATGTTAATGCCGCTTGTGATAGGCGCCGCATATTGAGCAAGAAAGCCTTTCATGTTAATGCTTCTTAATTGTTGTCAAAAGTGGTAATATCGACAAACTTATTTTGACATCTTCGAATTGCATGTTCTATGCACAATACTTGTCGTAAAATGTCAGTTGCTCAGACCTATTATTTTACAGCGAAAGCTGTTATGAAATCATTTCACCGGCCGTTTTTGGCGCCGTAGTTGTCCGCCGCCGCCGCCGCCGCCGGTGTCCGTAACCACTATCGCTTGAAATAAGAAAAAAAAACGAAATAAGAAAAGAAATTCCAGGATGGAACGAGGATCGAACCAGGGCCCTCTGCGTGGGAGCCCAGTATTCGACCTCCGAGCCATGCCGGTGCTTGAAACTGCCTTGCAAAAAGACCCTATGCAGTCTTCATGTCGGGAAGGAACCACATTAACATATGTAATGTAGCGTGGTAGAAGAGTAAAATAACAACCAACTGTCACACAATGCGAATTCTGTAACCAGGCGTCACACAATGCGAATTGCGCAACGAGTGAGTTGTTGAATGCTTCCAACCCACTACAAAGGGGTCTGCCATAATTCTTCATCGTCATTAGCCACAGCATCGACAAAGTGCACATAATGCCTTACAGGTGTTTAGCAGATACCACGGTTCTGCGCAGAATGACGAAAAATTGCGTAGTGGCTGCTTCCTTCGTTCACAAAAATTACGTTTTATAGCGTAATGGGTTCCGCGCAAGTGCACTTCTATTGGTTGCCAAAGAAGCACTTAAGGCTCCCATGATCCATTTCCTCAGGGTCTCCGTAATGTTAACTCCCTTTCTCTATCTCTTTCACACGTTAGCGTATGTTATAAAGTGTGGTGGGAGAATGCAATAACGACCTGGCGTCACACAATGCGAAGTACGTAACTTGTGGGTCATTTAAAGCTTCCGACCGCTTACAAAAGGCTCAGTCATAATTCTTCATCGTCATCAGTCGTCGCATCAAGAAACTGCACATAATGCCTTAAAGATGGTACCTCGCTTCTCCGCAGAATGACGAGTAATGTCGTGGTGGGTGCTTCCAACTTCACAAAAATTATCGTTTGTAGCGTAGTGGGTACGTGTGCTAGTGTAGTTGTATTAGTACCCACAAGAGAGTTTATAACGGGCTCTAGAAATGCCGCTCTTCGAGCTTTCGCTGTGACTGTGCTGCGGTTTCCGAGCAGGCCTGGCGTTTTTTTTTTCGTGAATCGTGAAGCCGTTTATGACAACTAATAGCACGGGCGGTTCCGTGCTGTAGCAATGACACAAAAGAAAAGCGGCAGCTCATTTTGTAGAGAGCAGTCGATCATGCGGATGTTAGTTGAATAAAAAAACTTGGTCTGTGTGCTTTCACAACATTTGCTCATCTTCTACACATGTGTCACTCGTGTATTAACAATACCTGCATGTCCTAGTTGCTAATATTGAGCGCATATTTACGTCTAACTGTTTGCGGCTGACTAGAATCTGACGTAACGTTGCGCTCACTGTAAACTTGCCTTGCGCACCATAGTTAACTTCAAGAAATATGAATAATAATGTGTCGGCTGGTGTTTACTCTTCCACATAGAATACTCCGTATGAATGCGGCTTTGTTAGTTAAGGTATTTTGTTAAAGCAAGTATGCGATACTTAATTTTAACTAACAGAATGTGAGTCGAAGACGTCATTTATAAAACCCTATTGAGATAGCTAGTGACGGTGGGTCTTTAGAAATCGCTTAGGATAGTATTTATTTGAGTATCATTCACAATATATGTGAAATGTTCGGATATCTTGGCCCTCGTTTAGTTGCTCATTATCGCGTTTTGTTGTTTTTCAGGACAAGCTGAAGCATGGTATCGATACCCTCTGCAAGTACGGTACGTTATGCGATTTATTGAAGTGTAAAAGCTGCGGACTGCACCGGATGCTTACGTAATTAGGAAGTGAAATACATTTTATCACGAGTAGAAATTGCACATGACTGTGAGCGCCAACAACACTTCGCGGACCCAACACTCCCTTTCTGTACTTGCCCTCGTAATTATCTACAGTCATATGTAATTGTGGTCCTTTGCATGGGGAAAAAAAGGGAGCAAGAGAGAACAACGGCTGGGAGTGCGACCGAGATTGAGCACTCAGCGCTTGAGGAAGTGAATAAGCGAATAAATATGGCTGGCTCTTCCATAATCGAGAGTTGATGTAAGCATGAAAGGACTAGCTGCAAAGCCGATTGGTTAGAGATAAAAATGGGCATAGCGCCATGTTCTCAAGATCACACCACACGAGAGCGCATCTTACTGCACACTGGTCCGTATGGATACCCTAGTTCCACGTTTTTGTGTGGGATCAATCTTGAACTTCGTCTACGGTATGCGGCGACAGCGCGACGCAAGTCTGAAAAGTCACCTCATGCAAGTTTTATCTCGGCTATATAGTTGCCCAGTTTCCCGTGGTGCTTAAAGTAAATTAAAGTAAAGTCATCTACAGCCTGTTCAATCGATGTCCGTGCGCAAAGCAGCCTTTGATAATTCGTTCAACTTACATTTCAGGGCACTAAAAGCGCCGCGCATTAGGCGGCACTCACGTAGTATATTTTAAAAAATCCGCGCACTTTAAAGAAATGCCGGAAAGAAATTAAGCACGGTAGTTATCTTACCAAACATTGAAAAATTCGATGTTTCTGAACAGGTGCAACAACTTTTGTATTGAAGATTTTTCTCTAGAATTGCTATTTAAAAAGTTCACCAAGGAATTTTGTTAATTGCCGAGCTTTTGCTGACTGGAAAAAATTATTCTGACGTGCTCTATATGCCTCAGAAGAATACTGCGCTAATTGGAGACGCGTAGCGAGTGTGCTTAATTTTTTAATGCTTGGTGCTTTTTGTCTTAAACACTAAGTATAAACTCACAATGCTACTATCAAGGCTGTATCACTAACCTCTTGATGCAGCAACTGGTATTAAGAACCAATGTTACCATTGTTTGAGCGGCTCATCAAATTTGTTACTCAATCCTACACAGCGTCAAACGCGTCTATTATGCCTTCAGGTTTCTCAGTTGCTGCACTGAAAGCAGCCGCCAACAAGGTCAGCGGACTCAACTTCGGCGACACTCGGATTCCCGTGTGCCCACTGCCTGACGACAAAGCGGAGAAGCTTGCTGAAGAGATCCGAGCATTGGATATACTCATGTGATCCTGCTGCTCCAGTGCGCACGGTCAGCTTTAACTAAATGAATGGCGCCTTTGGAGCGAAAGTTGAGAATGAAACTATTCAGACGCCACACAGACCTTCGGCTCAAAGAATTCAAAAAATAAAATTCATTTTTATGATCAGTCTGTTATCTTTAGAAGCAGGGCCACAGTAGACACTCTCTTCAATAAAGCGCGAAAGCGGTGACGAAATGTAGCAACACAGACGACGAACGCAAGCAGTGATTTGTGCCTTTTCTTTTTAAATTAGAACACACATGTCTGTGTAAAGAAAAGCTGTGGGTAGTCAAGGCTTCGTCTTCTCAGTTCTCTTGTTGCCGTTTTGAACACTGGCCAAAGCTAAGACCCGACTGAATGATAAGCGTGGACTGCTATAAGCATGTTACATAAGGGACATAAAATCACTAATCGTGGAGCCCTTAAAAGCACCTGCGCTCAAACAAGCAACCACAGTTGTAAAAAGTTATAGGCGTCCTTGATGGTCGCTTAGGGGACGTTACGGCGCTAGCCGGGGTAAGTTTGTGTGAGATAAAGACACTTTAAGCAATTTGCTGTGTTGTATTTTTCTTCGGGTTACACCGCTACTGAAAATTCCTACATATACAGGACCCATACATATGATGTTATTGCATAGAGGTCGTATAGGGGATACGGCTTTATAGGTGATACAGGTTTATAGGTGATACAGGTTTATTGGTGATATAGGTTGTATAGGTGATATAGGTCGTATAGGTGATACAGGTAGGTTGATTATATGGGTGTTACAGGTGATATGGGTAACATGGGCCGAATCAGCGATTTGGGTCACAAATGACGTGCAGCAAATGAACATATTGATAAAGACATGCCAGTTTATGAAGCGTGTAATAAAAGCAAATGTATACAGCAATTCAAGCTGTAATGATATCTCACAGCAGTCTAATTATAAGAATGTAAGAATTCACTGTTGCACTCACATATATACTTGAAGAAAAACGATAGGGCAAGAATATTTGGTAACTGATTATTTATTTAAATCTTTAAGCATCTCCGCAATAAAACGGTTCATCTTTTTCAAACGTTCAGCTCCCGGCACTTCGTTGGGCTTCTCGGCCACATACTTGTTGAAGGCATCTGTGGAATAATGAGCAGGAACGTGAAGGAATTTTAAGCACTCATAAGTTCACATGTATGGTAAAATGGAACTATTGACCAGCTATTGACTGTGTGTACCTTGTTTCCATTGAAACAGTTTAGGGGAGTGTATATTCAACCCTTGTTCGGTTCAGTCAAAAGCACCTGGTATGCAAGCGCGTTACGCAATTGTCAAAAATGGTGGCTGAGTTCCTCCGCGTTTAGGATCCTAGGTTACTTGCGACATTTCTTGAAAACTAGCCACTTAAATATTGTGTTTTAGAAGCGGTACCCAATTATATACCTTAAATGCTATTAGTGTATTTTTTAAGCATTTATAAGACTGATCATTCGGATTTACTGTGCCAAATATGAAAGAAATTCTGCATGCCGCCTTCAAGACATTGCCCTAGTGAGAATGTTTCCTTGTGTGCGCTGACGTTTCAATTGTTCAATCCTACGAACAAGGTAAAAACTGGGAGAGAAGTCGCAAATTAGTACACGGGCACACTATTCACATGAATGGCACCATACACGCACATGCACAGTGATGCACATGCTGTGATTTCTTCATTGTGTAAGCTGCAGCGGACCTTCGGTGTTCTGTAAAGTGTTCAAGTCAAAATGGAAAACACAGATCTGTTAACATCTATATTTATTTTTACGAAAACTCCAATAGGGACGAATGCCATCATTTAGTTGGCGTAGCGCCTGTTTCCGAATAACCAGGGCAAGGCCTGCCTGTAAGAAATACAAAAAAAAAGAGAGAAAATCTTGTCATAAAAAATAAAATAGCTAGAAGAGGACGGTTTAATAATGTAAACCACAATAGTTACGTAGTTGCATAATGATACAACATCCAACGCACAATACTTTTTTTCAGTTTTCATGACTTTTGAGTAGAACGTACGAAGGCTTCAAAACTTACCTTCAAAGATAATCAACAGAGGCGGGTGGTTTGGGGATCCAGCAAATACAGAAAATGTTGATGGCACATCATGGTGACGGTATCTGTCTCTGCAGCTTTGCAGAAGGGAAGCTGCGATGGAGTCTTCCATGTAGGCTGAGGTGTCCATTTTTCCGCAGGAAAGTTGCGATGTTGGGTCTGGTGAACAACCGTTCCGCCGAAACAAACTTCCATGTACGGCGACAAATGCAGCACATGAGCGAAGTATGCTCTTCACACTTTCGCTGATAGCCTGTGCACATCGCGGTACTCGATGTCCACGAAATCAGAGCAAGAGAGATCGCAAGTGGCGAACACGATCCGCACTCGTGACGCTGGTGAGCAATTCTGAAGGAGAAACTGCGGCGCAGAAAGGTTACTCAACAAGAACTAAAGTGACCCTCAGAAAGTTACACTGGTGTAACTGCCAATAAATTCTGCGAAGCTTATTTGTAAACTATCAAGTTTTCATGGCGCAATATTAGCACCCTATAAAATACAAACTGACCTTTTCTCGCGTTATTTTCTTGATCGCAACAGTAGACGGGCCTCCATGCACCTGTGCAGCGAAAGTTTGCGGCATGCGTTCTCAGAATTCTTCCCCCCTCATGGTCTCGCCACGTGCAAAGATTACCGCCTGCGACTTACCAGACAGGCGAGTTTCGGAACAATAGGGCGCGCCTTTTCACCCCACGGGGGAGAGCAGCTTAAAAATGCACGACCGTTGAAAGACGCGTTCGTCGAATCCGCATTCTTTTCGCGTAAGCCGGCTACCACGACGTGTTTTATCCCCATTTTTATCGTACTTCTCATGAATAAATAGTAATAAAATAATAATAATAAAGACACTGCCTGTCAAAGCATTGAATACACATTCCGATAAACATTAAATCAAGGGTATTTTTGCGAATTTTGGAAGGCAGCATTTTAGCGCACCATTGAAGCAAATGCACGTGTCGCACTTGACCGCGACACGATCCGTCTACACAGTTCAGAAACACGTGCGCCGCACAGTCAGTGCCTGAAAGCATATGCTTGCATGCAGTTTTATGTAATACAATGCTGCTCCACTGAGTGCTGTAACTGTATCCTCAAGTTTGGTTTATGCCTAATTCAGGACCCTTATTAAGGAACGTGTCTTACAGCAAAATGGAAAAATATGCGTAAGAGAAAACTGCAGCCAATAGTGGTGCTGGCCATATGACACACACACACACACACACACACACACACACACACACACACATACACACACAATACGTTTTGTGAATTCTACCCCAGAAGCTAATATAGGTGTCAACATCCCTCATTGAGAGCGCTCAATACTAGGTCAATTAAATGTGTAGTGACCGTGGGTCAATTAAAACTTTCTTAATGTATCTCAATTAAAAACAAAATGAGTGAGAGTCAACTCAATATTTCAAACCTAATGTCAATTCAATGTTTATTGAGGGCACTCATTAGAAGCTGCCGTTTAATTGACCAGCTATTGAGTCAAAAACGCCTCGGTTCGGGGTCAATTGACACGCAAAGTGCATTTTTGTAAGGGGTGCGCGTGCAAAAAGATGTTGTAAGAGCTGTAAATGAAAGCTGATGATTATGTGCTGCACTGCCACTTGTCAAGATAAAAAAAAAGCCAGCTGGTTTGAGAGCTAGATTGAGATGAAAGGGAATTTGAAATATAACATTGAGAATTAAGTGCTGTCCTGCCACTTATAAAGATAAAAAGGCGAACTATTGATCAGGAAGAGATTGTGAGAGGTTTGAATGAGAGCGGATGAAAGAAAACAACTCCTGTGTTGATCCTATATGCCGCCTTATAGGTCCTGGGAGGCCCTATTTGTATCCTATAACCGCCATATGGGTCCTCTGGAGGTCCTATTTGAGTCCTATATACCGCCATATGGGTCCCCTGTAGGTCCTACTTGCGTCCTATATACCGCCATATGGGTCCTGTTTAGGTCCCATTTGGATCCTGTTTGGATCCTATATACCCGCACACGGTCCTATACAATTCCTATATTTAGTCCTGTAAGTCCTGCATAAAACCATACGGATCCTGTATGAAGCCATATAGGTTTTTTCAGTAGGGACACATAGACAATTTTGTTTTGCGTTATAGTCCCTTCACACACTCTTGTGTTTTACGCATTACATACAATGCGCCCACTTCTTCGTAGTGGAGCACGTCGTTGGCAAACTAAATTCGGACGCGCGTTGCTGCTCGCGTTGCTCCGCTTAGGCAGCATGTTCACGGCGCCTTTCTTCGCTTTCCTCTTTTCGAGCTTGTCTCCGAGCTGTGAGCTCCTCTCGACGTTGTTGTAGCCGGCGAGCCTCGCATACTTGAACCTGCCGGGGTCATTTCAGGTGAAGCGTCAGTCGAGGGGAGAAGTCTGAACGAGTGAGAACCTCAAGGTTGGTTGGTTGGTTGGTCTTGCTTCAGTAACCTGGAGCAAATCACCGCGGGGGTCGGCCCTGAAGAGGGCGGTAGCTTCTTTTAGAATTTAAATTGTTTCATATTCAACATATGATTGGAAATAGTTTACAAAATAATGCTTTGGCATATTCAAGGATAAGAAAAAATTCATGATAAACCAATATGGCTGAGAAAGAAACAGAAATTAGATGTTAGAAAACCTTAGCAATCAATTTCTTTTGTCTTATGTTGGAAATCAGATACGGCATTGCAAACGTCCCTGTAGGTAAATTACAGTACGGTAGCACCAAAGGAAAGAAAAACCGGAAGTGACCAATTTAAGCCCATCCTTCAGAGGGGTTCTTCTAATAATATCTTTCTTTGATTTGTAAACCTTCTGCGTATTAAAAATAAATGACGCAGAGATTCACTCCCATTGCAATAGAGGCATAAAGGTGGATGCACCAGACCCACGGTGTAAGATATATACTCTTTAGGTGGGGACACTCCTCGGCTTGCATGCAGAGAGCGTTCGACCAGATAAAGTAACAACCACTGACCTCCATTAAAAAGGCTGGACGGCGCATCCCCGCTCTGCGAGGCGGGCGCTTGTGAAGCCACCGGAAGGTCCCCTGTTTGTCCCGGAAGCTGGCGTCTTCTGTCTGTCTCAGTCGCGCAATTAAAATATTCTCGGGTGGCAGCTGTTGTTATGATCGTTTTTCTTTTTTATTTTTTCAAACTCTGCGATTACGCCTCACTTTAGACGCCGACGAACGCTGCACGAAATATGACAGACGCCGTGCTGACACCGTCCGAATATGGCGGAGTGCTGCAACGGACAAAATGCGTAAAAAGTAATGCAACTTTGAGGTACTTACGCGTGAAATGTCTTCCCTGACGACTTTTCCGGTCGATTCGTACAGTTTACTGCGCCACAGGAAGGTATTTCTTTAAAAAAAGAAGAGAAAAGTTCTCTTCCGGGACAGAAACGGCGGCTTCCGGTGGCTTCACGCCCGCGTGCTCGATGCGCCATCCAGCTCCTCCTAGTGGAGATCAGTGGTAACAACGTCGCGCGTCTGTTGGTCCGGCGATCGCAGCGGGTATCTATCGGTGAGAAGACGCAACTTAAAGGGAAAAAAATGCTTTCTGCACCGTTGCTATAGCAACCAACGTGGTCGGCGGCAACGCCGGCGTCCGCCGCATGTCTCGTTTTTCGCTCGTGAAAAACGCGGTATGCGTTTCCAACTTTACTAGCTGATGTACCATGGCCGCGTTCGCTGACTAGGAAATTCAGATTTCCCGCGAAGGGCCAGTTGCTACGGGAACGCGTTTTTACGTTGAAGTTGCGTCAACCCGCCGATAGGTATCCGCTGCCGTCAGCGGACCGACGAGTGCTCAGCGTTGTTACTTTATCTGGTCGATGGCGTCTCGCGAGTGTCCTCACCTAAAGAGTATATATCTTACACCGTGACCAGACCAGACCGTGAAGGTAAAAGTTCAGGGGTGGGTGGGGTGGGGGGGCACTCGGCATCGCAGTCTGGTAATTGATATTTCTGCCTGTCTAGTGAAACACCATCGATTTTTATCAAAAGAATTAGTATGAGGAGACTAAGATGCTGACAAGGGAGATTTAGCGAAGTTACTGGACACTTTTCGAATCGCGCTGCAAGGACAAACGCCAACGTCAGCAATATAGAAACTATGAGACATCGAGTGATGCTACTGCTAGTGCATCCGCATATTCCTTTAGGGTTAATGCTTTGTGACATGGTACCCATATCATGCGAATAAGGCGTAAATGTCTTGGTATGACAGAATGAAATACTTCTAAAGTATTTGACAAATAGGGTGCGGTTAAGGAAGAACATACAGACTGACAGTCTGTCAGAATGACTGCTGCTGATAGAGATAGGGGAAGTTTAACCAAAACTAAGAAAATTGCAAGTAATTCCGCTTAAAAAATATGCGCACGGGACGTGTTCCCGCCACAAACCACGTAACAACTACTCATGCGACTCAAAATCACGCAACGTCACGTAAGAGGCAGTGACGTGACATGTTCCCGCCAAAACCACGTAACATGTGGTCACGTGACTGAAATGACATATCATCACGCAATATCTAGCCATATGACTAGAATCACGTAACTAAAATTACGCAACATCCCCTACAACTACTCATGTGACTAAAAATCACGTAACATCAGGCAACTGCTAGTCACGTGACATGTTCCTTCCAAGACACGCGTAACAGCTAGTATCGGGACTAAATTCGAATAACGTAACGGCTTGTCACATGACATGTTCCTGCCAAAACCTCGTGACACGTGAGTAGTGAACCGGCGAAAGCATCGTCGGTATTACTATCGAAAACATCATCTTTATCAAAAGCTTAACCTCACACGCAAAAACTCAGAAAAAGCTAGGTCGAACACTAGCTGGAACAAACCGCGGTTGGTTCCAACCTGGTGCCACTTGTGCAAGCGGCGCTGTTTCTCTTTTCTTTCTATCTCTTTCTCTATGCGTCTATTTCTTTCTGTGTCTTTGTAACATTTTCTCTTTCTTCCCTTTCTTTTTCTCTATTTCTCTCTTTGTCTTCTTTTATATCTCTTTCTGTCGCTCACTGTTTATCTCTCTCTTTATCTCTCCCTGTACTCTTTTTCTCGCATATCCGAGTTATTGCATCGCACACCGGACAAATCGACGCAGTGAGAGAGCGCGTGCAGGGCGCACGTGTTCGGGGAGCGAAGTAGATGAATAGGACGAAGAGAGTGTGCGAAGGCCGAGGTATTGCGTTGAACACGTTCGTGATGATGATATATGCCGGGCCAATCGGGGGTTTGCCAAGCTTAAACAGGTCCATTGTTAAATAAACACGCGTGAAGTTGATGCCACTGCTCCTTTAAAAAAAATTGGGGAGGAGCGAAGCATGTAGGAAAGGGTGTTTCAGCTCCACTCACGTGAAACCTGTGGAGGGGCAAAGCATGCAGTGTGCGCCGGTGTTTCCCACAGCAAAATTACTGCTAATGGGAAATGAGATACAAAAGTAAGATTAGACAGAGAAACCCGCACTCCGCTTTTAGTTAACGTGCACGCTGCGAATTTTTATTGTTCAACTACGCACAAGAGAAATCTCCCATCGACACTACGTTGTAGGCCAAGATCCAGTGCCTTTTGGCCTCGAGGCCCACCACTGGAAACGCCGGCGCCACCGTCGGCGTGACGTGCTTGGCAAGATCACATGGTCTCAGCAGCCGCGTCGGCTGCTTGTTGAGCGCTGGCACGTGCTTTGAAAACGAGTTTCAAGCCCCACATGCGCTGCGGTCTGTTGAAATACGGAAGTTTTCTCGCGTTTTCTGCTCAATTGAAACAATTGCAATAGAGTGGCTGCCTCCGAAGGCGACGAACATGGGGCTCTACCGCTCGGTGCCGCAGTCCCGGGCTTACGCAACGGATCCCAGTGTCAGCCTGCACCGGTAAGCGCGGGACAAGAAACTGCGTGAAGCATGGGTTGTAAAGCTAAGAACCGGCAAGTAGCCATCGGCTACGAGTCTCGTGTGCAACAAGCAATTCCGCGACGAAGACTTTCGTTACTGCGTCGGGTCTGCGATGTTAGGTGAGTAGCAGACAGCGCGCACTTGGACGATGGCTTACGCACGCTTCCCGCCGGCAAATAGTGCTTATCTGCCACAGGATGGAAAAGGCGCTGCCTGTTACCACGTGCGATACCATCTCAGAACCATCCCGTGCGACCTCTTGATTGTCGGCCCCGTGCTCAGCGTCCACAAAATCGGCTGCAGATGCGCAAGTCATTGTTTAGATACGTTGAGTTAAAAAACTCACAGGGTCCCTTATGCATTCGCCAAAGATGACTAGGAGGCGAAAGCCATCTTCTTTTTCTTGTCAGTCGATGTGTTGATTCTCTCGCGTCCCCATCCAAAAGCGTTTTGCAGCTAACGCGGTTTTGCACGGCCTCCGTGATCGATCACGGAGGCAATGCAAAGCCACTATGACGTTGAATACGTCATCATGTGACGTCACGTTATGTGACGTCATGACGCTACATATTTTTGGTGATCTGTGACGTCATGATGACGTCATATGATAACACTATCACGTGACGATTATTTTTTTGCATCGCTCGTGTTGACGCCGCTGACGCGGGACGCCGACGGGCAATCTTCCCGTTTGATGAGATATCTAGGGCTTTCGACGTTTTGCATTGCATCCATGTCGTGTGAATACGTCATCATGTCACATCATGTTATGTCACGTCATGGTGATGTCATCATGAAGTTACAAACTTAGATATGTGACGTCATGATGACGCCATATGGTGACGCCATCACGTGACGATTCTTTTTTGCGTCACTCGTCTTGTCGCCGCGGCGGTCAATCTTCCCGTTTGAAGAGGCATCTGGCTTTCGCATTCATAAGCTACGCGACGTTTGCTGGTGGATGTACAAAGCGAGATAGTCAAATGCTGCGGCTGTGTGCTGCATTTATGTTGGCAATAACATTTGTTTCAGTCAAGCTTGCGTTCCCCTGACGCAAGTTCACTGGAATGCAAATGGAACGATAATTAAGGAGCATTAAAAAAAGGCGTTTCATTTGATCACGTTTTGTGTGAGGACAAAACGAAACGAATGCGCTGAATAAAGAAACAGAAGCAGCGGCAATTGCCCGCTGAGAAGGCCGATCAATACGCAGTGCGAGACAACTTGTCAAATGACATTGAAACGTACACGAATTTAGACGAAAAAAAAACACTGAATCGTCGGGACGGCACATCACAAAGTTGCCATGCGCACCGAAGCCGTATAGTTGTAACGAAATTGTTTTTGAACTGCTCTGATAGCGTCCGCGTAACAGTAGTTGTTTGTGTACTCACAAATTCTCATGTTTTGCCGCCTAAAGTTCACAGCGCGGTGCCAAAATGCGCTCGTAGCAAAAGCGAAACTATCAGTACGAGCATACATGCAGACGCTCATACATGCAGAGGCACCGTCAGTCGTCGCGAACCCGTGCGATCGCCTGGCTTGAGGCTTCTTTCTGTTATGCTCCGTTTGGTTATACAGGCAGTCTACTCTAACGAGATATTTCACATATTTTGAACTCAGCGAGTGACTACCTTTCACGCAAGAAGCCGGTTCAGGGGTCTCCAACGCGGTGACCGCGTGAAGCGGGTGCTCGGTTTTCTGCAAAGAGACAGCGACTGTAGACTATCTTGTGCTTTCTGTTCGTCGAAAATTATTCTTTTGGCAGGAAAAAACATATTTATTTTCGAAAGTACCTGCAGAAATGTCCCGGAGGGCTTCCGCGAGGTGATTTTGTAGAGCGCCGACAGCAAAACCTATGGGGCGCGCGCCGGCGGCATCCTGCCTAGCACGCAATCGAGGCGCGTCCGATAGAGGGCGAGTCCGTAACTCCTCGCCGCCAGTATATACGGGGTGATCGGTGAACGGTCGTGCAGCGCGAGCAGTCGGTTTTTTTTTTAATCAAGAAACTCGCTAGCAGACGCTGCCTGCGTCGGCGTTGTCTCCCGCGGGCGAGCGCGCGTTCTCGTTCCTTGTGAGCTGGTAGTTTAGCGTTCATCGCAGAAAGAGCGTTTCCACAGGGAACGCGCGCCGTTCGCTTTCTCCTGGCTTCCTCTCGTCACATGGCGAGCGCTGAGGCGGTGGCGCCCTCTCCCGCTCAAGCCAGTGGAGCAGACGACGATGCACACGCGACAGCAAACGACGATGCGCGATACACGCCGACACGCCGAGACCCTACGATGCTTCGCCTCTGAAAAAAGGAAGTTCCATGGAAGCGAAGGTAACTGCGCAGTTCATAGGGTTTTTAGTCGGTGTAATGCGAAAGTGACGGCACCCGCGCGGCTTCGCTTTCAGTTCATTAGCTCGCGACTTCAACGGTGTTGCGGACTCGCGGTCCTTCCTGACATTTGCCGTAGCGGCTGTATCTATTTGCCCAATGTTTTTCTAACTCGCTCGCGTGCCCTTGCGAAGGTGAAACTTAAGGTCCGTTCGATTCGCCTGCACCACCTGAACCAGTTCACGAGGTGCTGCACCTTGCGATTCGTTTCAGCGGTGCAGCAATGGTGGACTCTGAATCACGCGATTCCTTTCAAGGAGTGCGGGAGAGGTGCAGCGCACACCCGGCACAAACTATGGTGATGGTGCCGGCTTGATGTAGCCGTGCGCGTGCGCACTTGCAACTTCTCAGGCGACGCAGCATGCAGGAGTAATCGCCGTCCCACCTATACTAACGTAGTGTGGTTTGTCAAGCTGTTTGCACCTCAAAAACTGCCCACGTGTGCGATTTGCTACCTTCTAATATTTGGTTGTTAGTTAGACGGCGTAAATTAAGCGAACAAAAATAAGGCCTGCACCATGTCGGCACTTCGTCATTCGTTTCTGGTGTCGCACTTTTCCTGCACCACTGAACTCGCGCTGCACAATTTCTGAACTCCTCGTGCACCGCCGTGAACCGGTTCCGATTGGCGAAAGAAAATCGAATGGACCTTTAGTGGTAGGGAGGTCTTCTGCTGTTGTACGTGTTGACCACGCCTCACCGGATGCTCTTGTATGCGACCTGTCCCGCTTGCTGTTAAAACATCTACCGGTGCCTGTAAGTGAGTGCCGCTTTTTATTTCTGTCAGACAGCTGTTTTCATTGCAGCTGTCTCACTCGCGCATGAGTAGGCGTCGGCATGGGGGCTGACCATACGCAACACGGCACGGGGAAGACCATGCGCAACAAATTCCGACTACGACTACGCCTAGCGTCACTTCAAATTGTAGCCCGACTAATTGTAGACGTCTGTTGACAAGGTAGCCTTTGTCTCGTTGGCCAGCGGTTTATGAATTACCTTTTGGAAGCGTAGCTCTTGTTATTGGGAATACCAGGTATAGATTAGTTGGCTAGTTAACCGAAATCATGCCGTCAGTGAAGGTGCGTGTGCTGTTTGCGAGAGCGAAAAAGAGACGCGTAATAACATGCTGTCGTTCTCTTTTAACAGCGAAGCTGTTTTCACTAGCCGCATGGTGCAGTCTATCAGAAAACTATCATTATCATGAACGGGTATCTGCCCCAAAATTTGGGCAGATCCACTACTCATCGCTAAGGCGCGTCCTGTAATAACCCTGAGAGCGAGTACAGAGAGAGAGAGAGAGAGAAAGAAAGAAAGATAAACAGAGACGTAAAGACAGATATAAAGAAAGAGAAAAATTCTTGCCGAAAAACAGTTCTTCACGAGGCGGGATTCGAACCCGCGTACTCTCAATCCGAAGGGAATCGTCAAAAACACTCGGCTATCCAGGCCCGCTAACAGAGCATAGCATAGCCTTGTATAGTATAGTGTTCAAGGGGTGGGTGAGGAGTAAATCCCACTACTCACAAGTGGTGCACTAAGAGAGAGAGATATAGACAGAAAGAGAGAGGGAAAATAGATAGAAATAATGAAAAAAAAGACATAAAAAGATCGAAAGACTTGGCACGAATAGTGCGAACCTGCCATACTAGGGAACGGTAAAGGCAACGGCGGCTGCCAGAAGAGCCCGTAGCGAGGGAAGCCCTACGCCAACGATGGCGTGCCCGTTGAGCTATGAGGGGTGCGAATGCGTGGCTCTGGAGTTTCGACATCGGTGCCGTGACTAATCTTGGTAAAGCTCAGCAACAACCTCGAAGCAACCAGATTAGACCTCAGAATCGCCCAGTTTCGCTGTTCCAAGCTGTTCGCGGCTCAGTGCAAGCTTTGCCAATTTTTTGGCTGTGTTTTCTCTCAACACTAGAGCCTAAACACTAGCATAATACATTAGTCAACGTCAATAGAAGTTTATTATCTCATTTACATAGGTGTGACACCTTCTGTTTTACAATTAACAATTAAAATGCGCTGAGCAAGTCCGTATGCGTTGAAGAAATACATCATAAAGTTATTAAGCTCCAAAAGGTCAGTAGGACTACAAGTCCGAAGCTGCGGTAAATTAGTGTCATGCTGAACGTGCTACGTATGTCACGTTTATTAAAACTGGACATCTGAATTGGCAGTTAAACCAAAAACATCACAGCAACCCACCCTGAATATAAACCTATTTTGCTTATAAGTTCACTCAGCACTAAGCAAATGTTCACTCAGGGGTTTCCGCTTTGGTGTTTGTAGCCATGAGCTGTGCGGTAATGTTACCACCGCTTTCTATCGGTGGTACCACAGTGCGTAATGCCACTTCTTCCAAAGAAATCTCGCGGATTTCCCGTGCGACCGCCAACAATCTGCTATGCCGAGCGCCAAAACTTGTCTTGCGAGATGGCCGGACGCGCTCGACCTTCTTTGCGCGAAGACGACGGGGATGTTCCTTTTGTTCTTTTCTAAATGTTGTCAAGTGCAGTGGTGGCGACGCTTTCCTTGAGGTACGCGAACGCTTGCGGGACCCAACGTACTTCCTTGAAATACCGCGTTGGCCGCGTCGGGAACTCCAAGAAACTCGGTGACGCTTACTTCGTTGATAGCGGCGTGTCGATGTCGTGCTCGCCCCGGTGCTCTCTGTAGACTGACTCTCCCCCTCATCAGTTACGCTCGGGATGGTTGTGGTGGCTGTCGTTCTTCCCTCGTCGCGACCTCCGACTGCATAACCACGTGAAGCACCACGCGTTTTCGACAACGATTCGTCGACCAAGGGCCGTAGCACCGCTTCTGTGAACCTCGTGTCGTCGGCAAGGCCGCTCCTCCGGAAGAGCTGGTCCGACATAAAAAAGGCTGTCACGAAGCCCGCAAACAATGCTGCCGCCAGACAGGCACGTTTGAGGGTGCGCGGCGGCAGCGACTTGCCTTGTGGAGAACGCAGGGAGCTGGTGTCCGTGCCGCCCATAGCCGAGGCCACCGAAATCGGCTCTCGAGGTGGCGTCGGTGACGACTGTGAGCCAGCACATGACAAGAGCGAAGCCGTTGATGCGGAACTGGGCACTCGGTCCGGTAAATGGCTCACTGCGGTGCACGTCAGAGAAACAGGCGGCATCAAGTAGTATTCGGACAGCACCGGAGCAGACAGGCTGCCTCGAGGATGCGGTGTGAGCTCGGCCCGGAAGATCTGCATGGCTCGCAGCGTTTCCCCTACGGTATCTGAGGAGGTGCTAAATAGGAATCAGTGATGCGCCTTGCTTGCAGTAGGTTGCCGAGCGTTAATTCCGCGACAAGACGCAAAGCAAGGGGCGCCAACGACAGCCAGATGTCGTGGACGTCTTCTTCTTCCCTGGTCCGCACGATTTTTTTCTTCGCTTCTGGCTTAATAACCAAGGCCGCTGGTTGATCACACTTGAAAAAAGGGAGTTTCAAAGAAAATGTGAAACAGTGGAGCGCAGGCAAGTTCAATATACTGATGCGGGCTGTATATATTATTTCCTATGTCAGATTTAGTGCGTTTCATTAATAAAAAAAGAGTTGTTAGGGAATATTTTCAACATAACAATGCTTAAACTCGTCTAACACTGAATGGCAAATGGGAATTCTCTATTATCACCAGTCGGGGGTAATGAAAACAAAATCACCACTTTAATATCTTAGACTCACTAATTAGTATTCTTTTTCCTTTTCTTTCGTTTTTCTGCTACCAGGCGATTCATGATCTATCTTCCGTAGTGGGTTCAGTCATTCCAAACAGGCAACCAACCAAACTCCTCTCTTGCTCCTCTGCAAATGGCTGAAACCTTTTACGGCGCCTTGTCCAAGAAGTAAGACGTTAAGCAAGACTGAAAAATAGAAAAACCAAAGTGTTTGATTTCGGGGACCACGAAGAATTGAAGCACGTCATTTCAGTCACCGAAATGACTTGTCATTTCACGTTGCCACATATCATTGTTGCCTGGAAATGCACGCATGACAGTTGTTGTTGTTCCCTGTAGCAACTGAAGCTTTGCGCTACTAATACATAGAGGACGGAGCCATTTCCAGCATGCGGGCAAGAAAACGTAAGGAGGGAGCATTGCGCAAAGCGATATATAACAAAAGGAAATAAAGAAAGAGAGAAAGAAAGAAAAAGATTACATCAAGCACGCACACGCGAAGCTTCGCTTGCACCCATTTTTCCGACAGGGTAGCAAGCGGAACGCTAGCGGAACGGCGGCTTGCCGTTTGCCGTTCTCAGGTTGCCGTCCGCAAGCGGTTTCGTCCGCGCACGTCAGCCGTTCTTTGCCGTTCGGAGAAAAGGTCCGAGACTCATTTTCGTGCCGGTCTCCAGCTGCCGGAGAGCGACGTGGCCAAACAGCGACGGAGGAGCTGCATCGCCGAGCCGCTTCGTCTCCGTCTGCCGCGGGACGCTTCGAGCTGCTTGCTTTTTGCTCCACGTTTTTCACGCAAGAAGTGCGGATGTCGTCCGCGTCGTTGCCAGGCGTGGTTCCAGCAGTCAAGAGAGCGTTTTAGTCTGTCCGGTATTAAAAAAAAATCTGTTGCGTAAAACCAAATAACTTGTCCCTAAGCTGGCGCCAAGTCAAGTGGTGCCAGCAATTGAGGATTAGAAACAACTAACAAACGCGTAATTTATACCCTTCGAGATTTTTGAAGCGCCCATCTCGACTCGCTAAGCCTACAGCATCGATTATTTCAGTATGGCTCTCAAAAAAATGGGGGACCCTTAGGCTTCGCTTTTAAGAGTTGAACGCGATAGCGAAATCCGGCGCCTAGTGCGCACTTCAACCACTAAGTGCATACTTATTATTGAACGCACGCACGTACGCACACAGACACGCGCGCGCGCGATGTATCTATAGTAATGGTACAGGTTTTCGATATAAAGCACTTCCCTGTGCTAGAGTCGTGACATGTTTCTCACAATGGCCTCAAAGATGGCAGCGCATTATCTCATGACGGACATAGTTGTCCATGTTATTGTCAATAAAATTTATTCCTCCTCCTCCTCCTCCAGTTGTCCATTTTTGGAGCTGTTTCCAAGTTCCTGCGGCGATGGGTGCACTATCCCGGCTTTTTTCGAAGCATTGCGTCGCGCAAGATACGTAGTTTTATGGGCTCGCCAATGCGCCTACATCTCGCCGAATGGGTTCATTTTCGTCGTGACACCTGCCGAACAAAATTCGTTAAAGAGACGCTTTCCATTATATGTCATTTATGTAGTGCGTTTTTCTGAAGCAGTTGCTAGTAATACCGTGGGTTTGTGGTAGGACATCTGCTTGCCACGCAAACGGCCCGGCTTCGATCCTCAGTGAGACCGAAGATTTTAGGGGCGAAGCTCCTTAAGGCGGCACCCGTTCGTCCCTCGTCGTGCTCGTAGTAGTGAGTAACAAGTCTTACCCTTTGACCTCCAAGGTGGTGCCGGTGGGAGATTTCTCCTGTGCGTTGTTGAACAATAAAAAATTCGCAGCGTGCGCGTTAACTAAAAGCCGAATTCTTCTGTCTCTGTAGAAGTGTAAGTGTTAGCTAAAAGCCGACTTCTTCTGTCTCTCATTCCCATTAGCAGCCATTGTTTACCTCCAAGGTAGTGCCTGGTGAGATTTCTCCTGTGCGTGATTAAACAATAAAAATTTTGTTCAAAACGCCGTTGATTGATGAAATAAACCAACGAAAGACGCCAGATGTTTTGTAAAAACAAAACGAAAGAACGCCAGATGTTTCTAAAGCAAAACGAAAAAGACGCCAGCTGCTTAACGAAAGACGCAAGGTGTTTTCTAAAGCAATGGTTTTCTCAACAATGAAAATTCACAGCGTACATGTAAAATTAAAGTGAGCTGCAAGTCGTCATAACTCATCGAACCTTTAGTATAAACGCGCCCGATCTCACGTCGGTGATGATGTACTGGGCAGAATTCACGGAAGATTCACGGTTTACCGATGAACCTCCGCAGCTTCGCCCACTCATCATCATTCACTCCGTGGATATGCTGTGATTTTTATTGTTTATTTTATTTGCATGTTTCTCTACTTTTCGGTCACGGACGATTTTTCGCTCACAAGCGACGCCGCCGACAGCGTTATTTCTGCGAAACGAGCTCTCTAACGCTACACTCTAAAAAAAAATGCCAGGCCTGCGCGGAAAGCGCAGCACAGTCACAGCGAAAGCTGGAAGAGCGCTAGAAGAACTTGTTTTTGGGCGAGTTGGTGCCTTAGTTTGCTGAACATATCGTAAGTGGCGCGAAGCTAGGAACATGAAAAAGGGCCGGAGGAAAGAGACAGAAGATTGGCGCTCTTCTGTCTCTTTCCTCCGGCCCTTTTTCATGTTCCTAGCTTCGCGCCACTTATGATATGTTCAGCAAACTGGAAGAGCGGCATTTCTAGAGCCCACTGTAAACTCTCTTGGGGCTACTAATACAAGCACACTAGCAATGTACCCACTACGCCATAAATCACAATATTTGTGAAATTGGGAAGCACCTACAACGCCATTATTCGTCATTGTGCGCAGAAGCGAGGTTCCAGCTACACATATGTAAGGCATTATGTGCACTTTGTTTACGTGACGACTGATGACGACGAAGAATTGTGGCTCAGCCCTTTATAATGGGTTGGAAGCTTTAAACGGCTCACCAGTTACGTAATTCGCATTGTGTGACGCCCGGTCGCTCCCACCATGCAATATAACATACATTGACGTGAGAAAGAGAGACAGAGAGAGGGGGAAAACTTTATTGAGACCCTGAGGATATGGATGATGGGCACATGGGCTTCCTTGGCAACCAATGCAAGTGCACTTGCGAGGAACCCACTACGCTACAAATCATAATTTCTGTGAAGTAGGGAAGCAGTCACTATGCATTTTTCGTCATTCAACGGAGAGCCGTGGTACCCGCTAAAAACATGTAAGGCATTATGCGCACTTTCTTGGCGTTGTGCGTGATGACAATGAAGAATTATTGCAGAGCCCCTTGTAGTGGGTTGGAGGCATCCAACAGCCCAGTCGTTGCGCAATTCGCATTGTGTGACGCCTGGTTATAGAATTCGCGTTGGGTGGTGCGTGGTTGTTATTTCAATCTTCCTTTGTCCAATCAATCTTCCGGTGCACAAATCGTCCTTTGTAGACGATTTGTGCACCGGCATGTATGCGTCGGCATGAGAGTTTATCAGACCATGCGCAACAAATACCGACTGCAACGACGTCCAGCGTCACTTCGAAATGTAGCCCGACTATTTGCAGACGTCTCTTGACACGGTAGCCTTTGCGTCGTTCGCCTGTGGTTTATAAACTATCGTATGAGAGCTTAGCTCTTGCGTTTGGAAATGCCAGGTATAGATTAGCTGTCTAGTTAACCGAAACCGAAGTAATACTGACAGTGAAGGTGCCTGTGCTGTTTGTGAGAGCGAAAATAGACGCATTTTAGCATGCTGTTCTTGCAACTGTTTTATCTAAACACTAGCGCCTAAGCACCTACATAACACATTATTCAACATCAGTAGAAGTTTATTATCGGCTCTACATATGTGTGAATCTTTCAGTTTTACAAACAAGCATGTAAAATGCGCTGCTCATGTCCGCATGCGTTTACAAATTGGACCATAAGCATCATTATGCTCCAAAAATCAGTAGCGATGCCAAAATTTTGGAGTACACTTGACCTTAGCCTTCGGGAGTAGAACGCGATAGCGTAATCGGACTCCGTGCGCATCGCCTTCTGAATTGCTACCCGGTTTTCGGTTCTCGGTGGATGCCTCCACCGTGCCGCATTGGAACAAACATAGGTGCGCGTAACATTGGTCGTTTCAAAGTATCCTGGAATGCATACTACTAGTAAAGTTGTTAATTGCCCACTACGCCATAGTCCTTCCTTTTTCGAATCAGCGAAGACTTCTATCAGCAATTACAGTTTCAACCGGACTGGTATTCACGTTTCATAAAATGGACAGCTTTAATACCCTTTTAGCACACAGATTTATTTGATACTTCTTTCTGTGTAAAGCTTGTTGTGCGCTTGTAGTGGTCGCCTTGAGTATTTTGTTTGCTATGTATGCTAAAACGCACATTGGTAATAAATACCATGAAAGAAAATAAAAGAAAAAGCGCTGGCGTGCCTCCTTGATAGAACGCCTGCTTGCCGCGCAGACGGCGTGGGTTCGATTCTTACTCGAACCTCGTATATTTATTATGCATTGTATTTGCATCTTTCCGGGTTTTTCGCTCACAGCCAACGACGCCGACGTCGAGATTTCTGGGAAACGAGTCACACATCAACGCCATCGCGTTGATGTGTGACTACAAGTCGGAAGAAGCGCTTAATGTGATTGTGAACACCTTTATCAAGTGTGAATTCCTACGCATGTCGCTTTCATTAAAATTGAACATCTGAATTAGCAGCTAAACCCGAAACAGCTAATTAGCAGCTAAACTCGAAGAAACTCGGCGACGCGTGCTTTGTTGAGAGCGGCGCGTCGATGTCGTGCTCGCCTCGGGGCTCTCTCTACACTGGCTCTCTCCCTCATCAGTTACGCTCGGAATGGCCGGGGTGGCTGTCGTTCTTTCCTCGTCACGACCTCCACTTGCATAGCCACGTGCTGCACCACGCGTTTTCGACAACGATTCCACGACCAGGGGCTGTAGCGCCGCTTCCGTGAACCTTGTGTCGTCCCAAGGCCGCTCCTCCTGTGGAGCTGGTCCGACATAACAAAGGCTGTCACGAAGCCCGCAAACAAAGCTGCCGCCAGACAGGAATGCTTGAAGGTGAGCGGCGGCAGCGACTCGCCTTGTGGACAACGCAGGGAGCTGGTGTCCGTGGAGCCCATAGCCGGGGCCACGGAAATCGGCTCTCGAGGTGGCGTCGGTGACGACTGTGAGCCAGCACATGACAAGAGCGAAGCCGTTGAGGCGGAAATCGGCACTTGGTCCGGTAAATGACTCACTGCGGTGCACGTCAAGGAAACAGGTGGCATCAAGTAGTATTCGGACAGCACAGGAGCAGACAGGCTGCCTCGAGGATGCTGTGTGAGATCGGCCCGGAAGATCTGCATGGCCGGCAGCGCTGCCTCTGCAGTATTTCGCGAGGTACACACGGGGGAATCACTATTGAGCCTTTCTCGCCACGGGTTGCCGAGAGTTAATCTCGCGACAAGACACAAAGCGCTGGGCAGCTACGATAGATGATGATGATTGGTTGGTTGGACCTTCGCAACCTGGCGCAACCCACTGTGGGGGATCGGCCATGAAATGATGATGTTCCTCTACACATGTTCGTCTTCAACTGTGGCTGACACCCACTGTGGGGTTTGGCTAAGAATAGAGTGGTTTTGTAAAATGTTATAATACTTTAGAAGGGAAGTTATAGAATAGAAATATTACAAATTTGATAAGAAATTTTGGCGATCAATCAAATATGTAAAAAATAGTAATAATATAATAAAAAAAATCCGGCAGATCCTACGCACTGTGGCAATCGATGTAATGCGAAGCAGCCAGCAAAGAGCTGCGTACATCGCTTTGTTTATTTTTGAGCCGAATGAAATCATTCATGCCATGGCATCTAGTTCACCATATATCGCATGTTTGCCATGCACGCGTGCATGCACAATGTGGTATATACCATGCCAATGAAACGTATATTCTGGTATATACACTGCATGACCGGTGATTTATGTTCAGCACGCACTCCTGTCATGGAATACCAATTTCGGTATATATCCAGTTATCTAAACGTCCGGAAGCGCACCATAACACCATAACAGTGCCATTTAAATCGTACCGTACATGACATGCATAACATAATTCGCATGTTAGGACCTGTAATTTGACTTCGTCATACAGTCACATCGCACAATACCAATTTTGGTGTATATGAAACGAACAAAATGGCGGCGAGTCCACCATGAGCGTGGCATGTAAATCATGCCATACATGACATGCATGTCATGGTTTTCATGTGGCCACCTGTCATTTACGTTCGGCATACATTCGCGTCACGCAATGCCAATTTTGGTGTATATCAAGCTAGTGAAACGTCCGCGAATGCAGCATGAGCGTGGCATGTAAATCATGACATGCATGTCATGGTTTTCATGTTACCACCTGTTATTCATGTTCATGATACAGTCACATCGCGCAATACCAATTTTGCTGCATATCAATTTAGCGAAACGGCCGCGAGCGCACCATGAGCGTGCCATGTAAATCATGTCGTACATGACATGCATGTCATGATTTTCATGTTACCACCTCTAATTTACGGTCGTCATACAGTCGCGTCGTGCAAGACCAATTTTGGTGTATATCGAGCCGCGAAACGGCCGCGAATGCACCATGAGCGTGGCATGTACATCATGACATACACGACATGCATGTCATGGTTTTCATGTTACCACCTCTAATTTACGTTCGTCATACAGTCGCGCCGCGCAATACCAGTTTTGGTGTATATCAAGCCAGGGAAACGGCCGCGAGTGCGTCTGAGCGTGGCATGTAAATTATGTCGTGCATGACACGCGTGTCATGATTTTCATGTTACCACCTCTAATTTACATTCGTCATACAGTCGCGCCGCGCAATACCAATTTTGGTGCATATCAACCCAGCGAAACGGCCGCGAGTGCGTCATGAGCGTGGCATGTAAATCATGACGTGCATGACACGCGTGTCATGATTTTCACGTTACCACGTGTCAGTTATGTTCGTCATGTCGAAATGTCTCGTCATACCAGTTTTCCTATATATCCATTCATTTAAACGGCCGCGAGCGGTTCGAGACCATGTCATGTAATTCATGCCGCACATGACATGCGTGTCATGATTTGCACGTTAGGACCTGTCATTATGTTCGCCATGAACTCTTGTCACGTCATACCAGTTTTGGTATATATGAAATAACGGAATGGCCGCAAGAGCCCCAAGGCCGTGGAATGTAAGTCATGTTATGGCCTATGATTTATGTTCGTAATACGGTCATGTTAATCCATACCAATTTTGGTATACATCCAATTAACGAAACGGCCAGGAGAGCACAAAGTTGTAGGCGGCTAGTTAGATAGATAGACAGATAGATAGACAGATAGATAGATAGATAGATAGATAGATAGATAGATAGATAGATAGATAGATAGATAGATAGATAGATAGATAGATAGATAGATAGATAGATAGATAGATAGATACGCTCAAACTCGCAGAAGTTCGCTAAGAAATGCTTCGCATTTAAAAAATCAATGCCCTAATTTTAAAGTATACACATGTCTTGGGGGCGTCTTCTTGCGCAGTCAATGCGATTTTCTTCGCCTCTTCCTGCTTAATCCGCAAAGCCGGCGTTCACATAAAATGGCAAAGAAATGGTGCGCTGGCTTTTGCACTATACAGATGCCGACTCGAAATCTGTTCTCTAGAAGAAAACATTTCGCGATGTAGAATTTAGTCAGTCCGCATTGTTTGAAAATAAAATTGCATTAGGGCATATTTTTACCACATTAAGCCTTGGGCTCGTCAAACATTAGAATAATAATAATTATAAGAATTGTTGGGGCCGTAGTGGAGAGCCCCAGAAATATAGACCATCTGGTGTTCTTCAACATGCACCTAAATCTAAGTACTCGAGTCCGTAGCATTTCGCCTCCATGAAAATGCGGCCGCCGCGGCCGGAATTCAATACCGCGGCCTTCGGGTCAGCAGTCGATCACCATAGCCACTGGACCAGCATGGCGGGTCGTCAAGCAATAATTAAGAGAAACTGGAGTATTTTATTGTCCCCAGTTCATAAAGAAAACGCGATAGCCATTATAAAATCTTAGTTTGTGTTTCTAGCATTCTTCTTTCTTTTCTTCAGTTCTTCCGCTGCCATGCGATTTATGATCAATCCTCTGTAGTGCGTTGAATCATTTTCCAGGATCAAATTAACCAAACTGCTTGTGTGCTCGCTTGCTCTTCCGTGCAAGGGTACTACATTATACGGGGTTTTGTTCAAGAAGAGAGAGGTCAACCAAGATTGAATATTTTATAGCAGAGCTGTAATGGTCGAGGTTGGCCATGTGCGGTTGATAGAAAATTATCATCATCATCAACTGGCACGTGCTTATTGACAGCCCAAGCATCCTGTGCAGATGGTTAACAAGAGAATCTGAAACGTGCCCACGAGCTATGCGCTGACCCAGCCTTGCACGACTTAGTGGAAGCAGCGGTAATTTTTTAGACATGAAAGCACTTTTTCCAGGGTCCACAAAAAATGGGGCACATCGTTTCCCTCGCCGACATGACGTCACTAATAGGGCGTGTGGGTAGCTCAGAAAGAACTTTGAAAAAAAAAAATGTTACGGAGTTACCCGACCTGGGCATCGAACTTACATATTCTGCGTGGCAGTCCAGTGCTCTACCATGAATCCACGCCATTGCTTGCCAATGTTACAAAAAAAGAGAATCTGTAAAGGAGTCACGTCGTAACAAGAGTCACGTCAACATATGTGACATTGATATTGTGTGAGAGAAGCGCAGCGTGGCACCTTGTGAACTGCGCAACGAGTGGGTGGTCTAAAGCTTCCCAACTATTACAACGGTGCTCAACCGTGATTTATAATCATCATCAGCCACTGCGCGATCAAAGCGTGCAGCTGCATAGTTCAGTCAACGCTTTTAAAAATTACCATAGGTTGATTCCAAGCGCTCGAGCCTGTGCTAATCACATATGCATGACTGAACGATTAAATAAAATTCACGTAAGAAAATACTTAGAAACCTCCGTAATTAGCTCTCAACATTATAACGGGAGTACGCAGGCCGCAGTGCTAGTCTCGCACGCAGGCCCATTGCCGGTGGTGACGGGGAGGGGGGAGGAACCTTCTCTCCCCTTCGCGAAATTGGTGATTCCACAAGTAGATACTTTCCTCGAAACAGGTGCTTTCCTCACACAGTCAAGGCCTTTAGATAGGTGACACCCTCCCCCTCCCCCGAATAAAAAAATTCTTCTCTATGGCCCGGGCCGGTCTGCAGGACTCAGCTCCACAATGTTGCTGTGCTTCACGTCGGTGAGCTGGTACATTACACAGCAAGCTTATTTGTTTTATCTCTGGGTGCCTTGCGCAGGCAATCTTTCTCTATTTTAATTAACATCTACCAAACAGCTACGCAGGAGGGATGCAAAGTGGAATAAACCGTACGTTTGCTCGTTGAATGTGACAGCTCACTTTCGCTTCGTCGCGCTCCATAGCAGCTAACCGCGTCTTGTTTGACGAATGCACCAACGCTGCTCAGCAAAACCTTATTAAAACCGAACTCACAAATCACTCCTCGGATAATTTGTTTGATGTGTGGGGATGTGTAAGTAGTGGCAAATATTTTTGATCAGCGTATAAGCCGCGCGGCTTCATCAACCACTGTTTCGAAGTGGTTTCCTCTCGCAGACTTCGCTTTAGCAGTTTTCAACGCTGCACGAAGAGCGAGTTGTGCTTGAGACAGACCACCGATATCCAGCTAGCTTGACTACTGGCCACTTTTAAGAGCTGTTTTCATTGCCTGAATTCATCATCTAAATGGTGTATGTGCTAGCTGGTGACTGCAGAAGTCGTAAATGGACATTATTGCTTGTAGGCTTCATATTTTAATATCGGTGTTACTCTAATATATGTACTATACGTCCCACGCATTTAATATATTCTGGTGTTACTGCGGAAACGCTGTTTTATATGTAAGGTTTCAACACTGCATTCTGTATATGATCAAGCCATTCAAGAGTAGTACAAGAGTAGCCGGTGCATTAGCGCGCCATCATTTCCTATCAAGAAAAAGCAAAGGCTTTTCGTGGAATGAAGGCTGTCCACGCCTTGAGTATTTCAGGTCATTTGGGGCTTTGATGTGCTGTCAATCGCACGTTTTCTCCTCGGAAGCATATACACGGCTGCAGCTCGCCATGTTTACTCTGTCGAACTTCGCATAACACAACGACGCATCATCTTCGCGTCAGATTGATCAAATACAACTTGAAATGACCTCAATCTAATTATAAGCGCACGCCGCGGCATACTGCGCAAGCAAACACCAAAAAAAGCACTGGGCGCGGCCTGATGCGGGTGCTGAAGACCGGCTGCTCCTCCAGCTCGATCTCAACACTGCGGCAGCTGCACCTCTCTCTCGGAAAGGATACGAGTTGGTGCCGCATCAAAAGCGGACTTTGCCAACTGACCTAATCTAAAAACATTACACTATCTTTCGCTAAAGGGGCCATCAGGCGATGCGAAGCAGCGTTTCGGAATGTCGAGCCCGCGTTTCATCCGTAGCAGCTACCCGCCGACGTTGCCGTTTGCGCTGGGCTTCCCTAGCCCGGAGCTCAGGGTCCTCTTGCCGACGTTTACGTTGCGCTTCGGCGCGTCGAGCCTTCCGCTGCTCCACCCGCTGCGCCGCGATCTCGGCAGGCGTTAAGGTATAACTGCAACTGGCGCCGACGTTGACGTTGAACGTCTTCACAGACGTAGTTGAGCGTTTGGTGTGCATTCGTTCGCCCCAATCGCGAATCAATGAATGCTACAGCAACATATTGTAATGTCACGCGAAAAACGGCAAGCAGCTCGAAACTTGCAACGCGCTGCTATATTTGAAACTATTTTAAACTAAACTTATTATCTGATATCATATCCACCGTAAACATTAACTACAGCCACGCTTTTTATATGGTTGAATTTTCTCAGGACTTTTACCTAAACTGGGAACAATCTGCCACGAAAGTCATTACACTTGCCTCGGAAAGATTACAGCTGCAGCTGTCGACAGACGCCATCGAACGTGCCCACAGGTTGGGTAGATATACATCGGATAAAAACCGGCCGATCATTGTCAAATTCGCCACGCAAATGACTAAAGAACTAGTTTTTTCAAAGCGATCATTGCTTTCAGGAAGTCAATTTGCATTAAAGCAAGACTTTTCACTCGCTACGCGCATCGCGCGTAAAAAGCTCCGTGAATTTAGTAGAACGCTCAATGTATCCACTAGACTAAACCACAACAAACTTATGGCTGGTGGTAAATGCTACGTTTATGATCCAGGCGAAGATAGCGTGGTTGAGCGTGTCAGTAAACAACTTTCCAAACCTACCAATGACCTATCCGAGTCTTCCTCATCCCGTAATTCTCAGAACGCCCCTCTATCGCCCAGGCTCACTCGTTCAGGTAGGACGCATACGACGAAAAAATAGGATACTGCAAGGGGTGGCGGCAATTCGTTCTCTGTACCGGTGCTTTATACCAACATCCGCAGCCTTTATAATAAAAAAGACAGCCTCAATGCTCTAATAAATGATTCAGAAGCAGATATTGTTATATTAAGTGAAACCTGGTTGTCAAGTAAAATAAACAATAATGAGCTGTTTCACTGTAACAAAAAGTTTGTTGCATACCGACACGATCGTGCTGACAAGATTGGTGGTGGTGTATTGATTTTAGTAAACGAAAATTTCGAATTTTTTCAAATTCCAACTACAAATAGTTTGGAAATAATATGGTGTTGTATAACAGTACAGTTCAAAAAACTAATTATCGGAGCATGTTATCGTTCCCCAAGCTGCGCGAGTGGTTTTTCTGAAGAACTACACGACTCCTTGAATGAAATTTCGGTTAAGTATCCTGAAGCACCTATTTTTCTTGCTGGCGATTTCAATTTTCCACACATAAAGTGCACGGAATCATCCTTGTCTTCCAATACGTTGTCCACAGAGGCAACCAGTTTTACTAACGTCTGCATAGATTTTAACCTATCCCAACTGGTCATTCAACCAACACGTGTGTCGTCTAGCTCAGCATCTCGGCTCGATTTGATACTAACGTCAGCTCCTGATATCACTTCATCTGTAGTGCACTCACCCGGTTTAAGCGATCATGATGTACTTCATTTTACCATCTCCCTTCCCACACCCTCAGTAGGTAAGCGACAAAAACGAATAAAAGACTATAACAAAGCCGATTATCATGCTATAAATGTTAGTCTTTGCGCTTTCCTCGATCAATTCATGTTAGATTGGGCACATAAAACTGTCGAAGCACTCTGGCAGGCATTCAAAACAAAGGACGTTGAATTAAGTAACCCATATGTCCCCTTAAGAACTATATACACAGATTCGAACGCACCGTGGTATTCTAGGTACCTTAAAAGATTATCCAATAAAAAATCGCGGCTATTTCGTGCCCCAAAAGAATGCAAACCCCCGAACGCTGGTCCGCTTATAAAGCAGCTACTACATCCTACTCTGAGGCTATCAAGTGTGCTAAACACCATTTCTTTTACTCTACGCTCCCCGCTTTATTAAAAACGAACCCAAAGCAATTTTGGAACACAGTTAAACCCAAAGATAAAATAACGTTGTGCCTCGTAGAGGAATTCGGTAATCCTGTTCCTAAACATCATTGCGCCTCGTTACTAAATGAAACATTTGCTTCCTCTTTCACCGTCTCTAACAGTATCGATCACGCGTACATACATGATACTAACTATGCTCCCGTCGATCCTCTTGCATTCGACGCGACCGGCATTGCAGCGATTATCAACAACTTGAAACGTTCGTCCTCTTGCGGAATTGACACCATTAACTCCAAATTCCTTCAGAATACGAAGTAATATAGCTCAATAATATTAGGTTTCATCTTCACTAAATCACTACAAGATGGCTGTCTACCTACAGACTGGAAGACAGCCAGTTATCCCACTTCATAAGTCTGGTGACAGACATAACGCCCGCAACTTTCGACCTATTTCACTTACATCTATTCCTTGCAAACTTATGGAGCACGTAATTTACACCCATCTTGTTAACCATTTGGAGTCAAATAACTTTTTTCACAAATCTCAGCATGGTTTTCGTAAATTCTATTCATGGGAAACCCAACTAATTATATTTACTAATGATTTACATATTGCTTTGGACAGAGGCGTGGCGACTGACTGTATTTTTTTAGATTTCGCGAAAGCATTTGACAAGGTTAACCACCAGCTGCCCCTACTAAAATTACAAGCCTTAGGCATTGACCATTTGTTGTTTACTTGGATAAAAGAACTTCTTTCTAACCGCACGCAGTTTGTTTCCGCTAACGATACTGACTCTTCTCAAATACCTGTGCGTTCCGGTGTGCCACAGGGTTCTGTTCTGGGCCCACTACTATTCTTAATTTACATCAATGATTTGCCGAACAACATAACTTCTCCTATTTGCCTTTTTGCAGACGACTGCGTTATTTACCGCGAAATTACCAATGACTGTGATACTGAAGCCCTTCAAAATGACCTCAATAACATTCTGCGTGGGTGCGATCTCTGGAAAATGCAACTTAACACTTCTAAGTGTAAGGCAATGAAAGTTTCTCGTAACCAGACGCATTCATCTAACTACTCATACTCCTTGAATTCAATCCCGCTCTAATACGTCAGGTCCTATAAGTACCTTGGCGTCAACATTACTAACACTCTGTCCTGGTCCGATCACATTGACTATGTAATATCTAAGTCTAATCGCACGCTAGGCTACATAAAACGCAACTTTCCTCGTGCACCATCATCGTTAAAGAAACAGTTATTTATCGCTTATATTCGCCCTGTGTTAGAATACGCTTCATCCGTATGGAACCCCGGCCAAATAACATTATTAAACAAGCTAGAGGCTGTTCAAAATCGCTCGGCACGTTACATCCTATCAAATTATCATCGAACATCCAGTGTATCTGCCATGAAAGCCTCCCTTAACCTTATGTCACTTGCCACACGCAGAAAGCTAGCACGCCTCTGTATCTTTCACAAAGTATATTATCACAATCACATTTTAAAATCGCGCTTAATACAGCCTGCATCTTTCATATCATCTCGTTTAGATCACAACAACAAAGTACACATCCCTCGTAGCTTCACGGTAACGTACTCTGATTCCTTTCTTCCGAAAACGTGCCGCGACTGGAATCACCTGCCTGTATCAGTCGTCAATATTACTAACCCTGACACATTCCGAAATGTAGTAAATACGTCACTTTGATTTCATTTCATGCTTACGTGATACCGCGACTTTTTTTTACGCTTTTGGTTTCTTGTCTATGTACTGCGCTTTTCTGTTAAATATGCCTTCTTGTATTTTTTTTAATTTTTATTTTACCAACTTCCTGTATTGATTATATTTCGGATGTCCTAGTTAAATGCTATCTTGTGTCTTTTTCCCCTCCCCTCTACAATGCTGTAAAGCCCTGAGGGTACAATAAATAAATAAATAAATAAATAAATAAATAAATAAATAAATAAATAAATAAATAAATAAATAAACTGGAAGTCGGCAGGTGAAGCGGAAGTGATGCGCAAGGAACAAGCGTGTCGCTCGATGCTTGCGCTAAAAGAAACGTTACCGACTTATCCGACGTAGAAATCAGAACTGTAACTCCACGACTCTTGAGCAAAGGAGCTGGACGCGATGAACACTGGGCCAGGAATGCATTCTAAATCTTAGGCATGAACGCGTAATATGGCGCCCCGCGTTTACAGTGCTGGCGCCTCCATCTAGGAGCGGCAAAGCCAAGTACAGCGCCGAAGCGCTGTGGGAGCGTCTCGGTGCGATGCGGCGCTTTCATCACTGTGTCGAGCCAGCGAAGCAAGCGTAAGACTTGGCTGAAAGCCGTAAAATGTTTCAAAAAGAGGTTGCGCCTGACTGCTTTGCATGAAATCAATTACCACAATGCGTGAGATCTTCAGGAATTGTCGTCTCCCCTAATTATGGAAACCTTACATTTTATCTAAGTTTGATTAAACTCTCTATGGTCAGGTGGGAATTTGTACCATACACCTCGTTTTTCCCAGCGTTACATGAGGCTCTTAATGCTTTCGTCTTAATAATTTCAGACTGAAGGATCTGGACTAATCTTATTTATAGCAGGAAATGCAGAGGTAAAATCATTTGGAATACGATCACGATCACGACCAAAAAATCCGCGGTTCTTCAAATTACCGAATTGACGATTTTGATTAGTTGACGAAGTCGCGAAAAGGACCCGTGCATAAGGTTCCTAATTCAACGGACCATGAGGCGCGTCGGCTCAAATACAGAAGGGATTAAAATGCGGACAAGATAGTGCGTCACCTTGACTAGGTGATATAAGGTGACAAGATTGGTAATTTTAGCTAGCACACACTCTATCACCAAGAAAGAAGCAATAAAACATTTTTCGTAAATGTTTATATTTATATCAATGACTGAGTGTTTTTCTTCGTCTGTTGTCAGTAGAGATGGAACGAACGAATGAACGTCGGGAGCACTATTTACAGAAAGCATGGGAAGGTCACGCATCACGATAATGTAGAAACGGCGGGCCTGCTGATGATGTTGAAGGCAGTTGGCAAGGACAACATGTAATTTTCAACCGCATAATCGCTAAGGGAAAATGTGATTGCAGAACGCAGACAGATATGAACTACGCGAGGGTGTAGCCCCTGAAGGAATCAGGAAGGTCACTTCGTTGACATAAAAAGCATCATAGCTCTCCTTCCAAAGAGCAGTTTTCTTGGCGCTACAGAGAAGTGAAAGACACGGCCTTTTGAAGTAAGCATGATTTTCTTCATCGCGTAATGTGGTTTGAAATGCTTGCTTTGATCAAACATCGGCCTGATTGCGCACACTGCAGGGAAAAAGGTCTCGGCCATGTTTCTCGGTCCTGTGTCTGTCGCGGACGCGTTATCCCCGAAAACTTCTTAATCTAATCGGTACTTCATACCTCCCCCTCACGCAGCTGTCTTCTGTTGGAGTCAAATCTTTTGGTCTTAATTACCAGCGGTTATCTTGGGTTCTTGCTACAGGCCCTGCGCATGCTCATTTCTCCTTGATGTCAAATGAGATGTTAACACGCGTTGGTTCCTTGACCCACTCTGCTCTCTTCTTGTCCCTTGGCGTTACACATACCATTTTCCGTTCCATGGCTCGCTGCATTGTCCTTAATTCAAGTTGAACATTTTCGTAAGTGTCAATATTTCAGCTTCGTTTGTAGTACATCTAAGATGCGTGATTTACTTTTCTCTTGATGTGATTTACTTTTCTCTTGAAGTGATTTACTTTTCTCTTGATGCATGCAGGTAAACAGTAATTCATGATCTGAGAATACTTGCAATGGGCTCCACCCAATTCTTATTGCTCTATTTAATTCAGCCTCATAGTTTGGGTCTGCGGTCACTACCTACCCTAAGGAGACGTGTTCCTTTAGCACTTAAAGTGTGCCGGTGCCTTTTGCACTGTTCTTCCCTTTCGAGACTGCTTAACATTAGTTTTCTGCATATTGACTTTCAAGCCGATCACGCTTCCTTGCCAGGGAAATTCAGTGATCATGCTTGGCGGATCCTACCATGAGGGTCTCATCAATGCAATGCCATCAGCAAATCACAGTCTAGTAAGCTATTCTCCGTGTACTATTATTCCTAACTGTTACCATTCGAAGGCCGTTAAAATATCTCGTAAACGCACGTTCAATAACAGTGGAGAGATCGCTTAGGTCTCCCTCAGGAGTTTCTTTATTTGAATTTATTGTTTCTCAATGGAGGTGTGCGGCGGCCTTGGAGCAGCTTCGCATTTCTTCCAGTACTTTATATACGGCTCCCCTGCACCCTGATTTTCTAGTAGCTTCACGACCACTGAGGTTCCAAATGAATAAAGTACTTTCTCTTAATATATGAAGGCCATACAGGGTGTCCGATTGAAGTGCAGCCAGAGTTCAAAAATACGGCAACGCACTTTATGACGGCGTGACCAAATGCATATGTTAGAGACTATTTTATGCAGTGCGTCATACATTTTTTTATGTTCTGCTTAATTAGTCAATTAGGTAGAATTGAGTAATGGACTTCTAAAACAACGAATCTGGGAAAAGAATAACAGTTAGAAAGTAGCAGATCGCTTTGCAAAACATATGATTACACAGCTTCTAACTTTCTATCTATTAAGTGTTAGTGGTTTTTTGACTCCTGCGCATGTTCGTCAAATGCAATATAATAACACGTGACATGCCCGCTTACACGTCGTAATTGTAGTGCTATCTACGTTCCGCCTGCGAAAGACAACAGCATTAGGCCACGTGTGCTACAGCTTAAAAGTCGACAGGGCAGCGACGAGAGTGGTGGATGTGCGAAGAGGAACCTGTTACTAGCGATGACACTAAATATAACCGCTGCGTCTATTTATGGCTGTCATGAACAGCGGCGAGGGAAGCATGTCGTTTGTACGCGGAACGTTAGGGAGCACTGCATGATGGTGCGCAGGCAGGCGTGTGATGTGGTATTTTTTTTTGGCGTTTCGCGGGCATTTGCAGTAAGCAAAAAAAAAGCACGAATACTTAATAGACAGAAAGTTAGAAACTGTCTAATCGGGCGTTTTGCACTACGATCTACAACTTTCTAACTGAAATTCTTCGCCCAGATTCGTTGCTTTAGAAGTTATTTAGGTATTCTGACCTAATTAACCAATTACGTAGAGCACAAAAAGTTATGTGACTTATTTTATACAATAGTGAGCAACGTACATTTATTTGGTCGCGTCGCCATGAACAACCTCAGCATATTTTTGAACTTTGGCTGCAGTTAGCTGGGACACCTTCTATATATAGATTGACTGTATTGGCGCTATTCTCAGTCGCCTGATTGATACTTTGAATATGGTCTAACTTCGAGCTGCCTGTATGAGACCCATCTTGGCCATTTGATTGGATTGGATTTGATTGGCCATTTGATTGAATTCTAAGGAGGTCTTAATTCAGTAACGAATACCTCTGTAAATACATTGTAGGCGATGGGCTGTAAGTTGATCAGCCAGCAATATTCCACGTCCTTGACACCCGGTCCTATGGATGACGATAATGATAGCATTCTTCAGGGATTTCGGTACTCTCAGTCAATGGTGATTGCATATATAGGCTGGTGAGGTTTTCGAGGACAATCTGTCAACTGACCACCACCTGATTCACTTTGAAAGCACTGGAAGTTTTATTCTGTCCGCTCGGTTAGAGGCTTTCATACCGGATGTTTCTTAATGAGGTGCTTCGTCTCCTGGGAGTGCTTGCCAACATCCTGTCTAATGATTGTACATCGAACTTCTATTGCACACTGCGTAATGAAACTTGTGAGATTATCGTTTATTGTGCCAACGCTTTGGTCGGCTTCCCCGGTTAAATCAGAATGTCGGCTCTGCGGAGAGATCTTAAATTCTTCTAGTTTCCCTCTGAGCACTATCTTATTGATAGGCTTCTTGCGTACCAATTTCTTGTGGTTCCTCCTCACGCATAGGCTAATTTGAGATGTTATATTGCTATGCTTACTACATGGAACCCTGCGTGCATGAAACCTGCTAATTCAACTTCGAGAATTGTTCTGCAACGTTACTTAAAATTGGTTAACGGAGCGTTAACCAACCGTTAACCAACCAACGTTAATGGAGCGTTAATCGCAACTGTTGATACACCATAATTACAACTGTGTGCATTGTGCTTTTCGAAGCATACCTAGAGCACCTCCAGGTGAATTAAGAATTACCGAACGCGAGTGTGAACACAAAGTAATAATTCTTTGCATAAATATGAAACATTGCGTACGCATTGTTTCGTTTCACTCTCTATGCTACTCTATGCTACTCATAACCCGTCCTGCTTCGTGCACATGCGCGATCGGATGACTGACGTGACGTCAGTCATCTCAGAAGCGGAAGAAACGAGACTTTAAACACGTGCAGGCGCATACCTGTGCTTCTTGCGAACTGTCGAAGTATTAATAATAAAGCTGACGAGTTTGCATCCCTTGTGGCGACTACTCAAGCACAAATTATCATGGGTACAGAATCTTGGCTGGACAATACAAGAACTGATACTGATATCTTGTCACATGGATTCACTATTTATAGGAAAGATAGACATCGCCACGGCGGTGGCGTATTCATTCTTGTTGCGAACGAGTGGACTAGCGAGGAAATTTCTTTTCATAATTCAGCCGAAGCAGTGTGGTGCGGCGTTAACTTACCGAAGGGTAATACTGTCGTTTTTGGTTGTTTCTATCGTCCGCCGGACAGTGGTGATACTCCTCTGACACTGCTTTCTGAAATGGTACCGTCAATTGCAGACAGTATATTTTTATTGGGGATTTTAACCTACCAGATTTTGATTGGACAACCTGTAGTACACATAACAGGTCATCAGTCTATACTGCGTTTGGTGAATTCTTTAGTGTTTTTGGTTTTGTTTTCGATATGTGAATGTTCCCAGAAAACATGATGCCATTCTGGACTTGATCTTATGGAACGACCCCAATGTTGTTTCCACTGTGTCGGTGATTCCTGGCACAAGCGACCATAAGGCCATTGTGACAGACTTAAACATAAAAAAAACGTTCAAATAGCACGGGCGATTCCAAGAAAAATTTTCCTGTATGAACATTGTGACTATGCTTCTGTTTCTGCAGAATTAGAGTTGTATTACCCACCATTCTTGCTTTTGGCATAAAGCCGTTGTTCTTCAGCGCTGTGGTCTGCTTTCCGTGATAAGCTACTTAACGCATTTGAAGCCCATGTACCAAGTAGAATACTAAAAAAGAGAACGAAACAAAAACCTTGGTTTCATGGTGACATTCGCAGGTTAATTATTAAAGCACGAAGTTCGTACAGAAAACTTCGCAAAAATAGTACCTCGACTAATGAACAAGAGCTGATGAACGTAAACCTGATGCTGAAATCAGCAGTAAAAATAAGAAAGGATTCATTTTTTGCCCGGCTGAGTGATAGGCTAAAGAAAAACCCGAAAGACTTCTGGAAGTATGTGAAACAGAGTAGAAAAGACGATATGAGCATTCCTGCTCTGACTGTGCAGAGTACTATTCTATGCATCGATGAAGAAACAGCCGAAGCTTTCAATAAATATTTCTAATCATTTTTTACTCAAAGTACGCCTGGAGATGTGATGGCGTTCTCAGTCGCGCAGCCTTCCATGGAAGACGTAGAGATTGACAATAATGATGTTGATTGCACGTTACGGCAAATAGATACATCGAAAGCAGTTGGGCCAGACGGCCTATCACCATTTGTTCTTAAAAATTGTCACGGCATCATTGCACAGTACTTATGCGTTATATATGAAACTACACTTAATACCGGAGTTGTTCCACAGGACTGGAAAGTTGCTACCGTAATCCCGGTTCATAAATCAGGTGACAAAAAGCTCGTCGAACATTACAGGCCCATCTCGCTAACAGCAATTTGTTGCAAGTTATTTGAACACATCATATACAGTGAAACAGTTAAATAATTGGAGTCAATCAACTTCTTCACACCGTCTCAGCATGCTTTCAGAAATGGACGTTCATGTATAACCCAGCTGTAGAATTTCAACATTACATTGCACAATCCTTAGACAGTAACGCTCAAGTAGATGCAGTGTTCCTTGATTTCCGCAAAGCTTTCGATACCGTCCCACACAACCTGTTAGAATTTGCAATGCTTTCTGCGAACATAAACCCTAAAGTTATTACTTGGATAAACGGCTACTTCAACGGTCGTCAGCAAAGCGTAGTAATTAAGGGCTCAAAATTATCCGCAGGAAACGTTAGGTCCGTTGTACCACAAGGAAGCGTATTAGGACTTTGCTGTTCTTGATTTACATTAATAGCATAGTTGATGGTGTTACCCCTCCCATTAAGTTATTTGCAGATGATTGTGTAGTGGTTAGAGAGATTAAATCGCTAAGGGATGCCGAAATTTTGCAAAATGACTTGTGCATAACATCAACGTGGTGTCAAAATTAGAAAATTAGTCTAAATGTTCGGAAATGTTGCTGAAATCAATAATTCAATTATTACCAATAAATCTCGTTATAAGTATTTGGGCGTCTATTTTTCCGACAATGGTAAGTGGAATAAACAAATAAATATGACCGTGACAAAGGCAGGTAGAACGCCATACTTCATACGCAGAAATTGTAAACAAGCTACACAGACCGTAAAACAAACCCTCTATCTCATGTATGTAAGAGCTATTCTGGATTATGCTTGTTTAATCTGGGATCCCCATCAGAAATACTTGATCGACAGACTTAAAAAAAATCAAGATCAAGCAGCCAGATTTGTTAGCAACAACTATAATTCCTTTTCAAGTATCACAGAAATAAAACAAACCTTGGGATGGGAGCCACTAATGGTGAAGAGGCAGAAACTGCGGCTTAAATTTCTTCATAATATTTACTACAATAGAAATGCCACTAACCCCCTTCATTATCTCTTCGCGCTAACGTACGCCTCAAATCGACGAGATAATTCACTGAAAATATTAGAATACCCCTACAAACCAACTCTTTTGGTATTCCTTCTTCGTAAAAACAATACAGGAATGAAACTCTCTCGCGGGCGATATCGTTAATGAAACTGATAATGAAACCTTTTTTCATCCCTGTAACAATGCCCACAATATCACTGCCAATAAGAATGGTTTGTTGTCTCGAAGCGTTTGGGTGTTTAAAATGTATGACTCTGTCATTGTTTATAATTTGTGCAGTTCACTGCTATTCGAGTGTTTTCCTCTTAAAAGTATCTTGTGTATCGTTGTAGTTTATTTATTTATTTATTTATTTATTTAATTATTTCAAATACTTTCAGAGCCCGAGGGCTTTACAGAAAGGAGTGGTTAATACATATACAAGTGTGCATACATACATAATAATACATAATACATATACAAGTGTGCAGTAATACATACAAGTGAGCAAAAATACATTTTCTGAACATACCAGTTAACAAAATACCGTATCTTGAATGGCACTTTTAAAGTTGCTGTCAGCAATTGCAGCGATGGAGGCGGGAAGGTGGTTCCATTCCCTGCTGGTTTGGGGGATAAATGAATCGTTGTATAGATGAGTTCGGCAAAGTGGGACACCAACTTTAAAGTTGTGGTCCACGCGTGATGAAATGTAGTCAGGCTGAAGAAAAAGATGGTTTTTTAACTCTTCATTTTGATGATAAATTTTCTGAAAGAGGCAAAGACGAAGACATTTACGACGTAAGGACAGATCAGGTAGTTGTAATGTCTTCTTCATTGTGGATACAGAAGCGTAGCGGGAGTAATTGGACAGAATAAACCGAGCTGCGCGATTCTGAACAGATTCGAGAGAGTTGATTAGTATGGATTGATTCGGATCCCAGATGCTGCAGGCATATTCTAGTTTTGGACGGACTAAAGTTGTATACAAAACTAATTTTAAAGAAGAGGGCGCTTTAGAAAAATTACGGCGCAGGTAGCCAAGAGTACGGTTAGCATTGCGGGTTACGTAATCAACGTGCATATTCCAGGATAGGTCGTTAGTGATATTAACTCCGAGGTATTTGTAGGAGTTGACGGAATTCAAAGGGGTTCCTTTAAGGTGATAAGGGTAGTGTGTGCTGTGAAAGCGTCGGGTTATTTTCATGACCTTACATTTACTAATGTTTAGTTGCATAAGCCATTTGTCGCACCATAGGGAGTTGTTGTTGAAACTATTATATTGATTGTTAACTGCGTTATGTTATTACCCATGTGTGCCTCCCCTACGCAATGCCTTATGGCGATGTAGGTGAAGTGCAAATAAATAAAATAAATAAATATAAGGTAATTCTAAAAACGAGCATGAGTTTTATTCCAGCGGTTTACCGTGATGTCATGTCGTTGATTCCCTTCAAATTTAATCACGATTACGTACGTTTGGAATGTTCATCGCAAGTTTCATGCATTTTACAGATGTATGCAGGCTAAATGCGTGCGTATGAGAGACAGCTGTTTGTATACCTATACATTCGTTACCGGACTTCATGCGACTCACTGCAAGTGCGAGCACATTCGAAGCTGGTACTCCGCCTCGAAGTTTTCCACACACTACAATGGCAATATCGGTCAAATAACAGGCAATTACTGGTGCAGGTAGCTGCTGTTAGCACGTCAGGATCTCGGTCATTGTGTTTGTCGCCTGACAAGGTGGCCAGTAAGTGGTTTGACAGAAAACACAACAGGGCAGCCGTTACGGACAAGACGCAGCTTTTGTAAAAGTTTTGTTCATGTGTAGCGAGGCGTTAAAGTGACCGAAAGAAAAGCCTAGCACAATATACAAGGCAGGACTGGTTACACAGTCCCGGGTTTACAAATAACTTCGTCTCAGTAACCGCGAAAAACATCTTGGTATCAAATCAAGTACCGGTGCAACAGCTGTTCCTTGTCTGTGATCTTTTCTGAATCTAATGACAAGGTCACATGTTTCCGGTGGCAATGATGTCATCTGCGTGTAACGCTACACAGCCTTATTTTAAAGAAAAACGATATCAAGTACATCGATTCGACATCATTGGATAACACTTCACGTTGCACAATATGCTCATGTAGCACAGTGTCGTCTTCTCGTTGCGATCGGCTGTGTTCACCAGAAAGAACGAAAGTCAACCATTGTGCAATAAAAATACCATGTACTTGAGCCAATGTCCAGGCTCTCTTTAATAATGGGGCAGGAATATTAATAGTTATCATTTCAGTGGTAACAGCCGGAGGCTAGTACAAAGAGACGTTAAGAAAAGCAACACGTTATGAAACTTTACCTTAAACACTGAAAACTTTCCGTCACTTTCTTAACTCTTGCATTCGGGAGCCCAGAGGAAGTTTAAATAAGCGACAACAGAAGGGCAATGCTCATGAACCAGTAGAAGTGGCACTTCAGAGTCACATTAAATTGTCTTAACGTACAATTTTGCCCAACTTGCATTAGCCAGACTGTTATGGGGACCCACTAATAAGAAGCTAAATAGAGCAGAAGAGGACATACACAGCGCAAACAATGCAGCATTTCGGGTGCTGCCGTCGCTTCTTATTGTTACATTTATTTGCGCCGGTCAGTATGAAAAAGGAAATACCGAAAGAAAGCTCTTTATTCAACACGAATGTATAAAGCACAGCGCGATGACGTTTTAGTCTTTATGCAAACGATGCGGCACCATTCAGTATTGCAAAGACCAACGGTCGAAAAACGAAAGTCGTGAAGAAATTCTTGTGAATTATCTTCATTCCCAATATTTATTTATATATCTCATAGTACTCAAAGTATTGAGTATTGAGTAAGGGGGGGGGGGGCAGGATCGTAAAGCAAATGAGGAAAAGAACACCGAAACATTAGAGTCGAGAATGCTCACAATAATGACCTGCTTGTAAAACTACTGTTATAAATAAAACTGAATGATCAATCAATGATGATAACAGCCAGAAAAAGAATGTAACATATAGTTATTCATAATATATAAAATAGTGCATTGCTGAAGCATAAGACAAAAAGCACAGCAGCAAATGTGCACAAATGGAGCACATGAATGCAAGCCCAACGACAAACTATCCTTTCGTAACGAGTCGTCGATCCGGAAGCCTACGTGTGAACAATCTGCTGGCCACATCTGCGGTCATACCTGTGGGCACACATGCGGGCTCACGAAAGCGTGCACTACAAATGCCCTTTCTTCGGCGAAGTATTGGTCGGGAATCCAGCAGAAAATAGAGACAGGGTCCAAAGCTACTGCAGAAGCTGCATTCACTTCTGCGAAGTATTGGGAAGTCGCCTGCCCTGCGCCAACGAAACTAGGTGGAGAGGTCGGACAACGTTGCAACAATTTCACGTCTCCGCAGGCATAAGCATATCAGAGACAATGAAATTTAAATAAAGAGTTACAATAAATTATGCACGTTAACTAAAATTCTGTAATATGAATTACTCATGTGCGCATTTCAGTTGAATCAATGGATATATACATAAAGATATATACATATACAAAGATATACATGAAGAAATGTATATATCCATTGATTCAACTGAAGTACACATGCATGTATGCATATTGTCACGTGGTCGTGACGTCAACGAAGACAGCAGTCAGCACGTCCGAGATGAAACTGTTTATTTGGCCGAACTTGTGGCCGGGAAACTGAAAGTGAAACTACATCAATACACTGATAGCGGCGAACAGAATGTCGACCGTCGATCAACTGATCATGGCTGGGATGCGCCGTCTTTTTACATCACGCATCGAACTTTCCAGCCTTATCACTGGTTGTCGCGCAAGCACTGGAATAATCTAGACTATCCGCGTCCTGCATGCAATATTAACAAAACGATCTACTACACTCGCGAAGCTTCTCGAACACTGTGGCGCGGTCAGCGTCGAGCGTTGATAACCGCCCTTGCTGGTCAAACCCGAATACATCAAAATAAAAGAAGCGGGGGTGT